>NC_088678.1:13965362-14566556 GCF_950023065.1 Planococcus citri | reverse complement strand
AAAACAACTAGACAGCTAAGCAAAGCTTAGCTGCAAAGTGTGCGTAGCTAGCTGCCTTTTCTACAGCTATAACCGTTATTACATCTAGGTAGTGCATAAGTGAATCAACCATGTCACAGTGATGAGAATTTTTGAAACTCTCACTGCTTCAAAATAATAATTATTTTCAGTGTTTTCATATTTTCCAAATTACAATAGGTATTTCAGAATAATTTATAAGCTTGTATTGCTTCTAAATTAAGAAATTTCTAGTTGTTTTTCATAGTTTGCATTGTTTTAAAATTTACAAAATTTCAAATCAATTTCCCAAATTCCCCATCGCTACAATTTCATAAAGTTTTCAATAAATTTTCAAAATTTTGCATTGCTGCTGAGTTAGGAAATTTGCAATCAATTTTTAGAATTCACATTGCCTCTAAATAGTCAAATTTTGAATAATTTTTCAGAATTCTTATTGTCTTTAAATTAAAAAATTTCAAATTCAATTTTCAAGTTCATATTGTCCACAAATTTTAAAACGTTTACTCAATTTTTGGAATTCACATTGCCTCCAATTTTTCAGAATTCTCATCTTCTTCATAAATATTACAATACTTATTTCATAATATAATTTTCAAGTTCACATTATCTGCAACTTACAGAACTTTTAATCAATTTTTGGAATTCTCAGCGTCTCTAAATACAAATTTTCATATTATTTTTTTTAGAATTTCCATTGTCTTCAAATTTATAAATTTTCAAACCAATTTTCAGAACTTGCTTTTTATTCTAAATTAAGAATTAAATCTTATAAAATATGTCAAGAATTTGCATTGCCTCTAAATTACAGGAAAAAAATGGGTAATTTTTACAAAAAAATTTAACTAAATACTGGTTAAGTACCAGATCCCATTCAATAATTTTTACTGTAATCGTTAGGGCTAGGATTTATATGCAAACGCATATCTGTTTTGGCTATACTAATTAGCGCATATCACTGTTTCTTTTGCGATTCATACATTTCTGAGACAAATGGTGAAATTTTTTAGCGCATATTTCCGCATATTTTGGGTATAAATGCATATATTCGCATATTTTCGTCAAAAAATGCTCTTTTAGCGCATATTTATCGCATATTTTGAGTCGATAGCGCATATTTCGGAAAAAATCACAAAAATTGATTCAAAAAACGCAAAATTTAGAAAAAAATATAATTTTTTAAATAAAAAAAAAAAACTTTTTAAAAATTGAAACCATGGTTTTATTTTTATTTGTGCTCAGAGACAACTGGAAATCGGTTGTGATTCACAATCTTGAACAGCATTTGACAATCGGATGTTATTCCAATGTATAATTCTTCCTTTTGTAAAAATAAAATGCTATTTTATGAAATAAATCTGAATGGGTGTATTTTTTCTGTTTATACACTGCAATTTCAGCTCCAGATTGAAAATACCTTCATTTTGATATGCAACATGCTGCACTTTTATAGCGCATATATTCGCATATTTTGTCATTTTAGCGCATATATTCGCATATTTTCATCATTTTTAGCACATTTTTAAGGCGCATATAATCGATTTTTTAGCGCATATAAATCCTAGCCCTACTTATGGCTATAGGTAGACAAAAAATTAATGAAATGAATTTTTAGTTAGCAAATGATATCATATTTCATAACCCAATTTCAGCATTATTTATGCCCCATTATCATGTACTACATAGGTAACTCCAAAGCATTTACCTATCCAATTTTCCAACGAAAAATCTTTCACCTACCTACTTACCTCACGGGGATTCGAACCTGGGTCCCTAAATTTCCTATTCCTACCTACATGCCCTATCCACTCAGCCATGAATTCACTACGAGGGTTAGGGCATTAAAATAATATATGTATTTGTTTGGTAAACGCCCCACCAAACCACTCCCACTTGGAATTTACAGCTAACAGACCGGGGGTGTAACAGGGTACAATGAAACACAGCTGGTGATGGAATAGACTGGGGGTATAGCAGGGTACAATGAGTGGCAGGTGTTCTACAAGTCCCCTTTTCCCTTTTTTAGGATTTAATGCATTAAAATAATGAACTAAAATTGCAATTACTCAGCAATTACCCATCCGAATTGAATGGAAATTAATCTATTCCCTCCGCCTTAATGATTCTCAAATGGTGTCCAATAGGTACAAAAAACGGTTGTATAGCTTAAGAGAACATTCATTGTAATTGAAATTTCAATTTCTCAAAGCGAAACCAATAGTGTGCTACGCACACTAAAAATACACAAATGTTGAATGAATCTTAAAATGGGTTCATATTCTGAAATGGACCCTCCGAATCGATTGCGACCATTTTCGTTCCAATCTGGAGCCTCCAGCAACAATTAAATTGACTTTTCTCCAGTCATTTAAAATCGTTCCAGAACTTTTGCTGAGGGCTTCAGATCCGCTCAAAAATGGTGGTATTGAGTCTCGAGGTGGAAGGAGGGTGACTTTGGGATGTGAATTTTCAACTTTTTATTTCATTTTTACTTTTTTATAAATTAATGTACTTACCAGTAGGCTATTTCCACTATTTTCAAAAATTGAAAAAAAAAATTCGTCAGCTCAAAATTTGGTTCTTAGTCGGGGGACTCGCATAAGGATCTATTTCACCCCCTCCACCGCCGTTGAAATATCAAGTTTCAAAAATCTGCTATCTGCTGGTGATTCTAGGAATATTCCTAAATTCGCTGGAGGCTCCAAAATGACTTGAACCCACCTGAAGTCGTTTTCAGAAAGTGCTGAAATGGGAGTGCTGAGTAAAATTTCGACTTTTCATCTCCATTTGATGAAATTTTATGAAAATGTCAAGTTTCAGAAATCTACTGGAGGCTCCAGTAATTTTCAAGAAGTTGCTGGAGACTCCAAAACGACTTGAAATCCACCTGCAGTCGACTTCGTAGAGTATTGAAATCAGTTTGCAGAATGAATTTCGGCTTTCCAACTCCATTTAATGAAATTTTGTAAGAATTTCAAGTTTCAAAAATCTGCTGGAAGCTCCAAAACTGCTCAAAACGGTTTGAAACTGTTTCCAATCGATTTGGCAGGTCGAAAATAGGGTATATCCCAAATTTCAGCTTTCTCAGTCAATTTGGTAAAATTTTGATTTTTTCCCTCATTTTTGGCCTGAATTTGATTTTCAAAAATTCACCAAAAATCGAAAAACGCACTTTAGCACTTGAAATGTTGACAGGTGATAAATTTTTGCCTGCTCTTTTGATGTACCTTTGTACGGTCCAAAAAATGTTGCGCAACTCTTATGTTGGAAGGCAAAATCTGCGATTTCAGCTGATCTGTCAATAGGGCCTCTTTTTTTTGAGGACAAGGGCTGGAAATGTTCCTTAGGACGCCCCCTTTAAGGAATAAGTTGTCCCGGAGGATCGGCGGGAGGGGGCAATAGATTCATATGCGGGCCCCCCGACCATCTCATGGGATCTGGATCACATTCTACATATTTTAGTGATCCAAGGCTCAGTTCAAACGGAGTTGACTGGTTAGGAAAATGCCCTGTAAGCGAGATGATTTGCCTCTTGGACCTTGAAATTTCAATTTACCTATCAGAGACTTTTGTTAATTTTGTGAAAATTGATTTTGAAGTGTAAGTAAGTACTTACTACTTACGCTTAATTTCATTTCTCAGTTCCCTTCCCCCATCTCTGACCGGATCGAAAAATGCAATTTTTGCATTTAATTTTCCATATTTTCAAGTTCCTACGAGATTTTTCAAAAATTGCTCTGTAGGCGGCCTCCATTTTGTTGCCGGAATGTCGGAGAAATGATGTACTGCTTTTTTTGGAGAGTATTTTGCATTTCCTAGACTTTTTTTGGATTTGGGTTCTTTTTTTTAATGCTATTTTCTCGGAATTTGGTCTTCATTTATCACAATAATGAGAAATGAGAGAACTTTTTGAAGGTCAGTCTTCACTTACAATTAGATTTGGAAGCGACAACGTCAGGGATTTTTGCTGGTGCAGTTGATTTTTGGATTTTGTTTACAATTTTCTCTGGATTTTAGAATTTAGGCTTTTCAGTTGCGTTTTTGTGAATCGTTGATTGTGTAGGAAATTTTATGAATGGAAAATTGAAAATAGGAAATTTCATTTTGTGCAATTTTTCTTTTTATAAATTCTTTTGTAAAATGCTTGTTTTTCATGTAAAATGACAAAAACATGAAAATTGTAAGTAGCAGATGATCCATGATCCTGAACGCAGATTTTGAAATTGACTTGTAAAGGTTAATCTTTTTTATGTTCCAAAATTTTTGTGATAAAATTTTTAAATCGCTACTTCATCCCAAACCCTTTCAGACAGGGTGAAACTGCAATTTTTCTCTAAAATTCCTATATGTACTTAATTGAAATTTTTTGAACATTATATAAGTAGGTTTGTTATAGAAACTATTGAGGCTCATTTCTGAAAATGTTTTTCAAAAGTATCTTCTTAGAAAAGTCCGTGAGCACATTTTTCAAAATTGTAAAATGCCACTTTGGTGAAAAACGTTTTTGGTATTTTATAATATGAAATAAGGGTTTTAAGAAAAAATTAGTTAGGTAGTAACAAAGTTGTGAAGAGTGAAATAATGTCCCATAAAATTTTCGGTCTAACGAAGAGTTGACGAGAATACCGCTGAAAAGAGTTCAATTACTTATGCACTTTCCAGAATAATTCGCAATTTCTGTAGAACAAAAAATATGTTTCGAGCAAGTAAAAATATTCGTTTTGAATTTCGTTATGGAAAAGAGAATTAATTGAAAAAATATATTTTTAGGTAAAAATATGTTGTTAGGTAAAAATATCAATCTTGAATCCATTTTAATTAATATTTCAAACGGAACTCATTGATACCAAAGCGATGTTCAAAGCAGCTATAAAGAAAACGCTCATCGAGACAAATTCATCATTTGATTCTTGTCGACGTATTTTTCTTTCGTTTTTACCGCTTCTAACGTACGGAGAAGTGAGAACCATAATCATTCCGACCGCAATCTAAACATAAAATGAGTAAATTTATTATTGCATCTACGTTTAATTACGAGTATAGGACTATAAATTCGTGTACAAAAGACAAAATATACCTGCAGAATGATGATTAAAATGAGAATCATAATATCAAGTCGGGATTCCGAATGCGAAAAATCAGTTTTTTCTGAAGTAAAGCGATTGATCTTGGTTATCAATAGCTTAGCATCAATAAAGAACAATGTAAACAGTAACATTCCGGCCATACATTTCATACTACGGTATGAACTACTGTCAACTTGATAGTCTCCGGAAGTATTATTCTATAAATCACAAAAATACTTTTTGAAAAGAACTAGGTTTAATATAAGAAATTTCTCCACTTGCGATAAAAATTCAGGAGTTTTGTTACCTGGATTAAAGTAGCATTTCTTGGATGATGCGTAGTCGTGCCGTAATTGCGATATGTTGGAAGCTGTGTCTCCGTAATAATATCAGCAGCAGGTTGAGCAGGTGTGTAACTCATGTGTCCGAGTCCATCGAAATGGAATCTACCTTTGACCGATTGTGATTTTTTTAATAGTCCTGTCTCTTCCTCAAGACTTACCGTCGAGAGAGATTTCTGAGATAATGTTGATGGCGTTGAAGCTCCAGTTTTCTGCTCATGTTCGTCGTATTCGTCAATATTTTGATAATATGAGTGGGCTATCGGTGCAGCTTTTCCAGATGCGTTGTCTTCTTCCATTTTTAAGAATTTCTGCAATGAATATTTTATTCAATTATAAAATAAACTCTGATAATTTGACTGCAATTTTGTCAGCCTATTTGAGATTTTTATTAATAAGTAATAAATTAGGAAATGCATGTTCACCTCTTTTTCCCTATAGACATCATTATTTTACTATTTTTAATAGAATATACCTAATTTTACACTGTTGAAACATGCAATTCAGAATGGATTCATAATTTCATGTGTACTGTCAAAATTTTAAGTTGAAATAAAAAAATGTTTGCAATTTACTCGTTAAAACTCTACAGCCTGAACTTAGGTACTCAAAAGGTACTTACCAAGTTTCTCCAAAGGTGTTTCTCGCGTAAAAAAAAGATAACACGACTGAAGACTAAATGCAAATGTGCTCTTGTGCCTACGCCTGCGCCTACAGTTTGGTCTTGCTTCATATCTGTAAACAAAAGTATGAACCTTTGATCTGTAAAATCCAGTTTTTATTGATATGCTAATGATCCTAGAGATAACGTGTGTGAAGTGGGTGGAATATTTTATATGAGCTTGAGAAAAATTACGTTCAGTTTATCACTCAACTGTTTTAGATTTAACTCCGAATTCGTTGCTATGTTGGATATCAGCTAGAGGCTTTTAGATGAGGTCAAAGGTCGCGAATCACCGTTCCAACGAGTTTTGAAAAATTTTAAAGTAGTGTCAGACAAGGCTGTGACAAAATATGGTGGTTTATCAATCTGGTGCAAAACAAATATAATTAGGTACTGTAGAACTTCTGATTGGCTGCAGCATGCATTCGTAGTTTAGGAGTTGTAGCCAATCAGGAGTTTGGTTTTTTAAAAAATTGATTTTACACTAGATGAAGTAATAAGCTGCAATGTTTTGCTGTGCGTAACTCGATAATTTTAATGAATCGTTTTCATTTTCGTGTGAATTTTGCTGAATTTTCCAAAAATGTATTTCTCGGCACAAGCAAATTTTTCAAAATGTCCAATGCTTCATGAGGAGATAACAGAATTAGCTGAAGCATTAAAAAAATTGAGAAAATATAACTGAAGATTATGATTAGGGGAGGAAAAAAAACGTTGAAGAATTTTAATCAAATTCAATGGAGACCTTCACTTTGAGTTGAAAGTCAACAAACAAAAAAAAAAATTAGCCCAAGATACGTTTTTGGAGAAGAAATATGGGTTCTCAAGGAGAAGGAATTTTCAAAAGAGAAAAAAAGTGGGTTTAAAGTCAATGACCTGCATGTATGCACTATAACGATCATTAACCTACCTGTCTAGCTTTCCAAGGTCGTCCGTCCCCGTCTGTCTTGCCTCTTAAGATCACTGAACAACCAGTCTAGCCTCTCATAGTTGTCTATCTGTCTGTCTGGCCTCTCGAGGTGGTCTGAGTGCCTGTCTGGCTTCCCAAGGTTGTCTGTTTGCCTAATTGGCCCTCCAAGGTCACTGACCCGTCTGTCTAGCTTCTCAAGGTCGTCTGTCATCCTGTCTCAGGGTGTTTTAACGGTTATGGAAGTCATAAAAAGTCATGAATTTTGCTTGAAACACACAACATTTTTTTAAAAAGCCCATACGTAAAATGAAATAAAAAATGAAAAATTTGTTCAAAAATCAGAAAGATAAAAAAACTGATATACCTACTTGCCTACAAATTGATGAAAATTTCCTCGCAGTTTCAAGTTATTTAATTTTGGGGGGGGAGTGAAGGGTGAGTGGTGTTTATGCTGTAAAAATGTGAAAAATAGGTCATGAAAAAAAATCAAGATTTTTTTGTCTGGAAGTTTTGTTAGACACCTTATGTCGGCCTTCTTAAGGTCATTGACCTGTCTGTCATCTGTTGGGCCTCTCAAAGCTTTCTGCCCACCCGTGAAGGCTTTCAAGGTCACTGACCTGTCTGTCTAGCTGCTCAAGGTCGTCTGTATTCCTGTCTGGCGTTTTAAAGTTATTGACCTACCTGTTCAGCCTCTCAAGGTCGTCTGTCTGTCTGCCTGTTGAACCTCTCAAGGTCACTGACCTACCTGTCTAATTTCCTCAAGTCGTCGGTTGATCTATCTAGCCTCTAAAGGTCATTGACCCGTCTGTTTTGCCTTTTTAGGTCACTGACATACCTGTCTAGCCTCTTACGGTATCCTGTCTGGCCTCTCAAGGTCGCTGACCTTCTCTGCTAAGTATCTCAAGGTTTGTCTATCTGCCTGTTCTTCACCCTAAAAAGATTCGATTTAAATGTCTAAACTTCACTTACCCATTAGGTAATTTTGAAATCTTATACCACTTTCTTACCTTTAAAAAACTTCAATTTGGAAATATCAACTCTAAATTCGTTCTAACATTTTCATAAAATTCTCAAAAAATTTTGTATTTGAAAATTCTTGAACAAAAAAAAGTGAATTTGGATCACAGGGTGTCTAACAGGTCCTACTGGTCCTATTAGTCCTACTAAAGTCCTACTTTTTCTCAAAAGTCCTTTTAGTCCTATTAAAGTCCTACTTTTCAACAATTTTATCCAAAAGTCCTACTTTTTTTTCAATAAGACTTTTTCAAATTTTCAATTTTTCCCCCTTTTCCAAAATTTTGAAAAAATGTAGGAAAAGGCTCATTTGTCGACTTTTTCAGATTTTGAATTACACATTTTTGAAAGCTTTTGCCCTCGCTTCGCTCGGGCTATTTGCATATTCTTTTCCTGCATAAAAAACTTTTTGTTCAAATTCAAGAAATGTTCAAAGTTTGAATCAGAAAAATAAACTCCTCTCTTCGTGAAGAAACTTTTTATTTTTACTCCTCAAAACATGATTAAATTTTTTAAAGCTTTTGGCCTCGCTTCATTCAGGATTGTTTGCTTTTCTTTTCTAAGTTTGATTTTTTTTTTTTTAAATAATCATTTGGATTTTAAAAATTTTAAAACAAAAATAATGAACTTCTTCATATTATATCGTACAAGAAAACATCGTTTTCATACCCTTCAAGATACTAATTTTCGGGATTTTTCCTGGCTTCACTCGGGTTCGTTTGCTTTTCTTTTTTCAATTTAAATTTTCCAAAAAAAAATCATCATTTAAATTTTAAAATTTTGAAGCAAAATAATAAACTTTTTGTAGGTACGAGTACATAACTCATCACACTAAAAAAGTTGGTTTTATACTTTTAATTGAACATGATGTGATATTCATCAAATTTTAAAAATTGATAAGAAGAAAATTAAACGAAAAATTGGAGCAAAAAGTTATATTTTTGGCATCTACTTGTTTAAATAAAATCATAAGGTGTTTGAAATCATCAAAAAAGCAAAATTTTTTTTACAAAATTTGGCTGAAAACTTTAATGTAAATTTTGACCCCCCCCCCCCCCCCAATAAAAAATTCCATAAGTGCTCGAAAAATGACCTGTTGAAAGTCCTGCTAAAAGTCCTACTCAAGTCCTACTTTTTCATATTGAAATTTTGTTAGACACCCTGGATCATTTGAGCGAAATTATTATGAAAATTTTGTCATTGGGAGGGGGGGGGGGTCAGATAGATTTTTAGAAACTCAAATTGCAACTTTTTTTGGGGGTTGACCCGGGCACTGCTTCCGTGATTCCAAAATTACCCTACTCTGAGGATTTCTTACTCAGCCTCCTTCACAACTGGGAAACTCAAAGTTTTTCTGCGTAGAAATACCTCACCAATTTATGATGAATTCAAAATCTCCCATGCCTTAAGTGAAAAATCCGATCATTATTTTGGTATCCGTTTGTTACAGTAGTATTTTTTTCAACTTCTTCGATCCCATGGTGTGAAAAAAAACGTAGGTACTTACTTATTCAAACTACCTACGTGTTAGCAATCAATCTGGATAATTTTTTTGTTTTTTTTTTTAACTGGCACCATACCTGTTTTTTGCGTCAAAATGTAACCGAAGGTTTTTCACTTGCCACATGCATTGGGCAGTGACATAATTAACTTCTTATTTCTCACATCACAAATTAATGATAATATCTCATCGAGAGCTCACACGAGACGAAACAATTTTTTTTTTAAATTTAATGAGGATTATATGATGAGTAAGTGAATTAGTCAGGTACATCAATGAGTCTTCATGATGACCTTGTATGTAAATCAAAATTACCAAAAAAAGATATATTTTGAAAATCGAGAGTGAAAAAAATTATCTCGTAATATATGTATTTATTGTGTAGTAATAAATATTGGTTCGCGAGCCAAAAACTTTACCTGGAAAGATTTACAACTTTTCAGACTTCGTATTGCTAGATTTAGTTACATAAAATTCTAATCCAATTACTTACCTTTATACGTAATTTCCTGCTTATAGGTACGCGAAGCATATAAGTTCAGGTACATGTATCTACTATTTGATTGAAAGATTCGCAGCTAACGTTTTACTACTTAGTATACGTCTGTTAATAAATCACCTCCATCTAAAATAGTATTCGCAGCGCCAACTATCTACTCGGATATTATGAATTATTCCCTTTGAAATTATTCGTTTAGAGAATGGTGTATCGGTAAATTCGAGCGGAATTATAATCTCTCCGTGGGACCTAATTTTTTGTCCTTTTTTGCACTCGACGACGTTTAAAGAGTAGGTAACCTTTTAAATAATTAAACGTTCAGTCGAGTGTTTCATTACATAAGCGAAATTTAATTAGCGAACGTTTTATGAAATTGGCGGAATGAAAAAAAAAATGTGTATCAGCTACGAAGAGTAGGTACTAGGTAGGTACGAGTACTCGTAGGTACCTATTTATGCGAAAGAGAAGCGGAGAGATATTAAAGTTTGTAAATTGTAGAATCTGTATTTCGCTTTGATGTTCAATTAAAACGTTTAGATTTAAATGCCAAGTATTAAATATGTAAGAGTGAAATTCTATGTTTTGAATTAATTTTCGTGCGGATTTTATCGATTTGCACTCGGAATCTTTGGAAGGATTTGTAATCTGCGGATTACAAATGTCTCTTGAGTGGAGTAGAGCTGTCTGTATTCATAATTAAAGTGAATCGAGTGAAAATTGTAGCTTATTGAAAAGGAACTATGAGCATCGTTGAAATTGCATTATGCGTCGTAAAAGTCGTTAAAGTATAAAAAGTATTTAAAATTTATCTAGTATCGCCAAAATTGATCTTTTAGGCGATTAAAATACGAGTACATAGTAATAACAGGGAGTTCATTCCTAAGACATTTATGAAGTTGCAAATTGCTACCTACTGAAATGATATAAAATTGATGACAAAATGTTGGTGATTTTATAAACGTTTTTTTCATTGTGTTTCATCATAAGGATATTTCTAAAAAAAATAAAATAAAAAAAAAATAATGAAAAAATATTTAAGTATAATTCTTGATAATTTTTATAAAATTTGAATAATTTTTTGAAGTTTCACCAATCTACAACATTTTTTGCTAAAATTCTGAAATATTTTATCAACTATTAGTCGTTTTCAATTGTTTTCATGTAATTTGAACAAATTTTTAAAATGTTTACAGCAATTTTTGTAAAATTTTTCTCACTTTTACAGTTTACTGTTTGAATTTTATTCTGTATTGATGAAAGTTGATGATTTTTTCCAAATATTTGACTTTTTTGGGCGGAAGGGGGGTATTTTGAACATTTTTGAGAGATTTTACTCGAAATGCAATGTTACACCAACTTTTGGTAATTTTCAACGATTGTTTTTGTGATATTTTAAATCGAACTACCACACAAACGAAGCCTTTCCTCTCCCTATCTTTCAGCGAGCTATGGGTGCCAAAAGTCCAATTTAGAGTAAAAATAAACTGTTGTAGAATAATTCATAACTCATAAGGGACCTTGTCACCCATCAAAATGGATTAAAATTTCGCAAGAAATACAAACATTTCAATGGAAATGTTTTTTTTTAAATTTTGAAGAATTTCAAGTTCAAAATTGGGTCATAATTTTTGGAATTTTTGAACAAAATTATACAATTTGCAAAATTTGGTAAAAATTTCCAGAGCAATTCAAATATAATCTTCAAGTTCAAAATTGTCATAGTTTTCAAAATTTTTGAAAACATAATTATGATGCAATCTATCAAAATGAATTAAAATTTTGGGAGCATTTCAGTTATTTTCACTGAAACATTTTTTGAGCTATTTTGAAGATCTTCAGTGCAAAATTGGACCATGATTTTCTACTTATATTTTTGAAAAAATGTGTAATGCATCATTTGCAACCTCATCAAAATAGATAGATATTTTGAGAGATAGCCGATGGTAAAACATTTCCATCCTTATTTAAATTAAGCACTTTTTGAGAAATTTTGAGCCCAAAATTGAGTGAATTTTTGGGGTAGTTATAATAAATTCTAGAAAGCAACGGAATTTCGAAATTTATTTTTTTAATACTTAATGCTCAAAGAAGTTTTGATTAAAAATGCTGATTATCTTGCAATATTTTGATATACCTACAGTAAAAGCTCGTTATAACACTCTTCAAGGGACCAAAAAAAGAGCGTTATAAGCCAAAACGCGCCATAAGCAAAAGTCTTGTTTTAACGCTGATGAGTGTAATACTGCGAACTCTCGTTTTAAAACAAAAAAAGCGTAATAAAAGGAAGTTGAAACGTTTTATCGTGAAAACCTGAAATTTTACTTTGATTTTGAGGTGTAGTTTTACAAAACTGTTTTCTATGCTTAAAATTTTCTGAAAGCCTGGCTTTTTTGTTCCAAATTTTCCAAAAAGTAATCAGTTGCTTACCAAAATTATGAAAAATCTTACTGCAGTTTTCTTTTCTATGCAGACAAAAAATTTAGAACTCTTACTCTTCTATAAAAACTGTAGATATCTGTCTTTTTTTTGTAAGAATTGTAATCACCTAATCACACTTCTATTAAAGTTTGATTTTAGAAAAACTTTCTTTTTTTGGCAAAAATCGAAAATAATCTTACTTGTTTGTACATGAACTAAAACTATTGAAAGCTAAAAAACAGATTTTTTTGGCAAAATTTTGCCAACAATTTTTTAAAATTTAAAAAAAAATCAAAGTAGCAAAAAAACTGTTGATGCGGCCAAAATTTTTGTATAGTCTTGCTTTTTTGTTGCAAAAATGGATTTTTGTTTTTAAAATTATTTTGAAAAATGCAATTTTTCCAGAATTTTAGAGCGTTAAAACGCGATTTATAATCGCTCATTAGCATTATATTGCAATTAATGTTACATTGGTTTAAATGTGGTTGTCAAGGGACCAGAGGAAATCAGCGTTATAACAAAATCAGTGTTATAACTGAAAGCGTTATAACGAGGTTTTACTGTATCTGGCATGGCTGGTAACAAAGTCAGATGAAAATCAACCTTACACAAAATCCGCAAACATCAGGAAACAGATGGAACTATGGGATCTCAGGTGGAGGGTAACCCTTGGTTAAAATAAAAACACACGCAAACCAAAGAAAATACAAATTTGGAAACTGGAATGTAAGAGGATATGCAGCAAAGGAAGCAGAAATAAAAGAAATTCTAAGCAGCAGAAATATATAGACTTTACCGTGATGTCTCAAATGAAGAAGAAAGGAAGTGGAACAATCAAATCTGGAAATTACTTACATTGTTATTTACAGCGGAGTCCACAAGAAAACCAGAGCTATAGGAGGAGTGATGTTACATATACAGGGTGTCCAGTAATATCAAGCACCCCTAAGAAAGTTTTCTACTAAAGTACTTTGGTTGGTCACTGTGAATGATAATAATGATAGCACATGATTGGTTGTTGGACTGGAGAGATAACATTCCACCAACCATATGCATCTATTTCATGTTGCCAACCTATATTTTTAATGAAAAACTTTCTTAGGGGTGCTCGATATTTCTGGGCACCCTGTATATAATAAACACCGTGAAAACATCGACTCATTCAACATATGCCATGAAAGAATTGTATCAGCAAGGATGAGATTGAAAAAAGGCTTTCTTACAAAAATTGGAGTAAGTATACATATGCACTAGAAGAGGGGAAAGAGGAACAAAGTGAAGAGTTCTATGAGTAACTACAGAGGGCAGTACAAGCAGTAAACCCA
Source organism: Planococcus citri (assembly GCF_950023065.1). Taxonomy (NCBI): domain Eukaryota; kingdom Metazoa; phylum Arthropoda; class Insecta; order Hemiptera; family Pseudococcidae; genus Planococcus; species Planococcus citri. Next base: position 14,552,800 of record NC_088678.1, on the reverse strand, counting down.
GAAGATAAATTGATAATAGCAGGAGACTTGAATGCTCAGGTGTAAGATAAGCATATAAAGACAGTAACTGGACAAACTGGTATGTATGGAACAGAAGGAATGAATACAAATGGTAAGAGACTGATAGATTTTTGCACTTTCAATGGACTAAGAATCATGAATATGCTCAGTAAGTTTGATCACGTGACTCCCATGTTTTGGAGCTATTCTTGAGAAAATGATTGCAAGGAAATGGGAATTGCCCGTTTCCCTGCATATGACCAAGTTTTGACTTCAATTATGAATGATCTATGGTGAATTTTTTTAGTGTCTGAGTTTTCAATTGTTATTTGTGTTGTTCTGAAGAACAATGAATTGAATTGTACAAGCTAAGTACTTACAGACGGATTTTACAATTGTTTTAGTGTTTCTGAGAGGTCAAAATTAGGTAAAAACTCACCTAATAATAGCGCAAATGCTTCGATTTCTTGTGATATTGAATCCTTTCGTTTCAGAAAACATTATTTTAAAACACGAGCTCACAAACGTCAATCAATTGCAAAAATTACACTCAAATTCACTCGTAAAATACAAGTTCCTGTTCGCCTGTTATCATTATCACGAGAATAGCTCCAAAACGTGGGAGTCACGTGATCAAACTTACTGAGCGTATACATTCTATCAACACAAAAAAAGATCACAAGATGACATGGAGCAATATATGGGGACAAAGCTCAGTGATTGATCATTTTATATCCAAAAAAAACGCCGCAAAGAAATTCTTGTACGTAAGAACATACAGAGGTCTAGAAATACTCATTGACCGTCATTTTGTTCAAGGAGTAATGAGAATGGAAACAACAAGAATACCAGCCAGAAAATTTTTTTAAAAAATCAACACAAGAGCCCTGGATGACCGAACCAATCAATGGCTGGCTGTACCAAAGATGGATGAACATCATAAATTCATAAGTGAAGAGATACCAAAAAGCCAGGACATATAAGAAGAATGGGAAAATGTCAAATCCATTGTGACAAAAGCGGCAAAAGAAAGCTTAGGAATGATTCCATGCAGAATTGGGGCAAAGCAAATAAAGAATTGGGACAACGAAATCCAAGAACTCATACAACAGAAAAGACAGGCATTTAGAAAATTCATGAGCTCAAAAAATGAAGTAGTTAGCAGAAGTCAAGAGAAAGTCTAGGAAATTATAGCGAGAGAGCTGGGAGACCAAGGAGGAAACTCACCAATACCTCAGACTCATCCTCAGCAAGTTCCACACTATAGCAGACAGGCCAACAGGTCTACCTTTTATAGGGGAACGACGACGATGACGATTATTTTGATGTTGTAGGTATGATACTTTTTCAAAAATCACAATTATTAAGACTCATTTTTTGCTCGAAACTCTTTTTAAATGCTCAAAGAAAATTTCTTCACGATACCTATTCAAACTTCTCATGAAATTTCACCAATACTTACTTAATTCACATATTTTTACTGAAGTGTTTTTTCAGCATTTTAAAAAAATTTTGAGCAAAAATTGAGTCATTGTGATTTCTGAAATAGAAAAGTTACGTGATCTATCCAGCGCTTTAAAATTTCATAATGAATTCAATTATTATTACGATGAAAATTATTTTTCAGAGTAAGTATTTTGAAAGATTTTCAAGTGAAAAATTGAGTCATGATTTTCAGGATTTTTGAAAAGGCGTCATAGAACCTATTGAAATGAAATAAAATTTTGTAAGTAAGTCTAACATTTCTAAAAAAAATATTCATTTTGAGAATTTTTGTCAAAATCACACCTTAGAATTTGGCCAAATTTTGCTAAGTACGCTTTTCCGAATAGTTCAGATCAAAGTCTAGTCTATGAAAAGTCAACTGAATTTTTCGTGCTGCAAAAATGTCAGACTGTACTGTAGGCTAATTTTGAAATATTTACAAAAAAATATTCCTCTTCCCCTCCCACCCTCCAAAAAACTCATCAAAATCGATTCCCTAAACCCCCTGACGCAATCCCCCTTCCACACACGAGTACTTTATAAAATGATTATTCCTTTCTCGAGCTATATGAGCAACAACATTACACGCAATGAATACAAAATATTAAAAAAGGTTACGAATTTCTTTTCAGTTGGTAATCCAAATAAGTCACATTGTATCAAACAAATAATTCAAAATCCTTTTAGCGAATTACTTATATAGTACGTCTTACGTCATTGGGGGTGACGCTGACGTTAAAAATGCATTTATAAAAAGTCTTAACAGTAAGTTATAGAGGTACTGTTTTGCTATTCGAACTCTCAAGTCGAAGGCGAACTCCTACGACGGAAGATACGATAAATCCATTAAACAATTTTTTTTTCCTCAAGACTGGTAATATGGTGTAGGTATAAGGCGCGTTAGCTATAAGCGAGTAGAAATGAGTTTATCAATTTAAAGCTCGTGACACGACCTTTGAATAAGTAACGAGGTCGAATTTACGTGTAGGGTTCTATCTATCATTTTCAATCATATAACTTTTCCAAACGAGTGTACAGTTATCCCTCTCTGTCTCTGCTAACCACCCTGTACAGCTTGAAGAAAAAACCACCCCGCTCTGTATGATTTTGTGAAACGGGCCACGTTGCATTTATAATGGATACGGTTGGTCAAGTTTGCGGTATTTCATATATGTAACACGCTGTAACACTTGGTAAACTTTTTCTCTTACAGTTTGAACAAAAAAATTACGTTGTGGGAGTGAATAAAAAAAAAGAGAAAAAAACAAGTAGGTAGGTATGCAACCGTGTCCTAAAAATATCGTAATTTTACGCGAACATCGGATGCGGTAAAAATTTACGTACTGCGAGAAAGAATAAAATTGATTTATACTACGAAGAAGAAGAAGAAGAAAAAAAAGCGAAAAAACCACAACGTTATACCACTATAGTACTAGTAACACATTGTAAATATAAAATAGGCTGTAGAATGAGCTTTGAGCGGGACGCCTACGTCATTTTCTTTTTTTTCAATATTTCACGCCGTAGGCATAGGCAACCATACTACACAGCCTTTTTCGCTCGGTTTTTTTTGGTAGATCTCGATAACGCTTGCAATCGGAATCGGCACAGACACTACGTGAATTTCAACTCGACTTGGATATAAAATAGCGTGAAAATGGCGCGTACGTTACCGAAAATTTTTCAGCCTGTTTAATAATTTACGTAAACGTATCGTGCATCGTGATCGTTGATTAAAAAAGAATGTTTGACGAGTAATATGACGTCAACGTAAATGTATATTTGACGTCAAGACCGAGACATTTTTAAATCCACGCTAATTATTATTTATACGAGTGTACCCTGTACGATATATATTTTTTTTCTATATAGGTATTTAAGAACTTTTGTAAAATGGGATGCCAATTTTTAGTTTTGAAAAAAAAATTGTAACTTTTTTTTTCGTTTTGGAAAGACCGTAAAGTGCGGTCGATAAGTATAGAATACACAGCGAGGAGAATTGTTTACGTTGTTGTTTGAAAGAGTAACAAACATTAAGGCGAACGATGAAAACTTATTATCTACGAATTAACGAGTGATAAGCACGATCGATGAATGGTAAACCGAAACTGTAATTGGAAAATTGCCATACAGGTTGGAAAACGATTATTTTAAACTTTTAATTGTTCGTTGCTGTTCGAACCAATAATGCTACGAGTAGATGCCCGGAGCGTGGATTTTTTCGCGTTGATGTAATTTTTAGGCGAGTTTTCTTCAGATAAGGTAGGTAGGTTTAAGGTAAAATGCATAGGTTACGTGGCTATTAGAGTAATCGAATTTTTATGCTTGAAGAAGAGTAGGTATAGGAGTAAAGGTGGATTTTTGCCTCGAGTGCTCCAATTTGGCTCAAAATTTCTTCTGGATTGAAATTTGGTAACTAATCCCCATGAATAAGGGAAAGGAAAAAGGGAGGGGTTCTTCTTTCATTTTTTGACCTAAATTTCCCCTCATTTTTGGTCTAAATTTGATTTTCAAAAATTCACCAAAAATCGAAAAAGGCACTTTAGCACTTGAAATATTCTGACAGGTGATAAATTGTTGCCTGATCTTTCGATCTCGAAATTTGATTTATTTTCAACATTTTTCAACCTCTCGACTCGAACCGATCGATGATAGTTTCGAATCGTGCTGGAGTCTCTGAAAAAATAGACCTAAGAAATTTTGTTCGTACCTTTTAAAAGACCCAAATTAAATTCGAAATCTATGTATTGGCGGGTTTTGACTTTATTCGATCGATTTGAGCTCACATTTCCACAATATGGTTGGTATTTTTTTGAGAGAAAAAAAGATCCAAAACTCTGTTGAAGACTAATAGTCCGGCATATGACAACAGGAGTAATTGCACCCCCCCCCCCGCCGATCCTCCGGGACAACTTTTTTCTTAAAGGGAACATCCTAAGGAACATTTTAAAGCAAACTTGCCAAAAAAAAGTTGGCCTTACTTACAAAATGGCGGCCATTTTGATTGACAGGTCAGCCGAAATCGCAGATTTTGCGTTTCAACATAGGACTTGCATGAAATTTTTCAAACTTTACAAAGGTAGATCGAAAGATCATGCAAAAATTTATCACCTGTCAAAATTTCAAGTGCTAAAGTGCGTTATTCGATTTTTGGTGAATTTTTTTAAATCGAATTTAGGCCAAAATTGAGGGAAAAAATCAAAATTTTACCAAATTGACCAATAAAGCTAAAATTTGGGAAATACCTTATCTTTGGCATACCAAATCGATTGGAAACGGTTTCAACCCGTTTTGAGCAGTTCTGGAGCCTCCAGCAGATTTTTGAAACTCGAAATGCCCACAAAATTCCATCAAATTGGAGTTGGAAAGCTAAAATTTATTCTAAAAACTAATTTCAATACGCTATGAAGTACTGCAGGTGAATTTCAAGTCGTTTAGGCGCCTCCAGTGACTCTTTGAAAATTACTAGAGCCTCCAGTAGATTTTTGGAACTTGAAATTTCCCCAAAATTTCATCAAACTGAGGTGGAGAGTCAAAATTCATTCTGCAAACTAATTTCAATACGCTACGAAGTTGACTACTGGTGGATTTCAAGTCGTTTTGAAGCCTCCAGCGACTTTTTGAATGGTTGTACGACGTTTTTTTGGAAAATTGAAATTTCCTAAAAGCAGCTGGAAGCTTCAAAACCATTTGAAACCACCATGTAGTCTGCGAAGTAAATTTCAGCTTGCCAACTCCATTTGATAAATTAATGTTGGGGAAATTTCAAGTTAAAAAAATCTACTGGAGGCTCCAGTAATTTTCAAAAAAGTCGCCGGAGGTCCTAAAATGACTTGAACCCACCTGAAGTCGTCTTCAGAGGGTGTTAAAATTGGAGTGTAGAGTAAATTTCAGCTCTCCATCTCCATTTCATGAAATTTTTTGAAAATTTAAGGTTTCAAAAATCTGCTGGAGGCTCCAGTAATTTTCAAAAAAGTCGCTGGAGGTCCTAAAATGACTTGAACCCACCTGAAGTCGTCTTTAGAGGGTGTTAAAATTGGAGTGTAGAGTAAATTTTAGCTTCACAACTCCAATTTGATGGAATTTTGTGGGAATTTCGAGTTTCAAAAATCTGCTGGAGCCTTCAGGAATTTTCAAAAAGTCGCTGGAAGCACCAAAACGACTTGAAATTCACTTGAAGTACTTCGTAGCGTATTAAAATTAGTTTTTAGAATAAATTAGCTTTCCAACTCCAATTTGATGGAATTTTGTGGGCATTTCGAGTTTGAAAAATCTGCTGGAGGCTCCAGAACTGCTCAAAACGGGTTGAAACCGTTTCCAATCGATTTGGCATGCCGAAAATAGGGTATATCCCAAATTTCTGCTTTCTTAGTCAATTTCGTAAAATTTTGATTTTTTCCCTCATTTTTGGCCTAAATTCGATTTTTAAAAATTCACCAAAAATCAAAAAACCCACTTTAGCACTTGAAATTTTGACAGGTGATAAATTTTTGCACGATCTTTCAATCTACCTTTGTAAAGTTTGAAAAAGTTCGTGCAAGTCCTATATTAAAACGCTAAATCTGCAATTTCGGCTGACCTGTCAATCAAAATGGCCACCATTTTGTAAGTAAGGCCAATTTTTTTTTGGCAAGTTTGCTTTAAAATGTTCCTTTAGGATGTCCCCTTTAAGAAAAAAGTTGTCCCGGAGGATCGGCGGGGGGGGCGGTGCAATTACTCCTATTGTCATATGCCGGACTATAAAGAACCACTTGAAACCATCAATAGGTTCAGTTCAGAAGGTTGGGAATCGCCATCGGGTACAATTCAAAGATCAGCTTCTGCCTCAATTCGATTCGATCAAGTTTTAATTTTTTGGGGAGGGGGAGGGGGAGGGGAAGTATTTTTTTAATTTGCTAAAATTTAGCCTGGCAGTGTATTTTTGATAAATTTTCTGCTTATTCTTTAGCCGACGAATTAATTTTTGGTTGATTGACGTAACTTCATCGTTAGATTCCTTCTTGAAATTTAGTGGAAAATATCAGATCATTGAATTCAGATTCTTAAATGTTCAATAAATCTTGAGAAATTGAAAATTTGACTTTTTAAAGTGGCAAATTAGCGCACAATTCAAATTTTAAAAAAAATGACATAAAAATGCTTTGAAAAACATTAAAATCGTTAATTACCAACAACAGATCAAATTCCTGTAAAAGTTGGAAAAAATTGGCAAAAATCGCATGAAACATGGTTTGCAAACTTATTAAAATGACGTAAAAAAAAATCAGTAAACTCATTGAAAAATCACGAAAAACTAATAGGGCGATGAAATTTGGCTTTTAGCAAATATTGCGTAAAATATTTGACAAAATGTGTTTAAAATGATAAAAATAGAAAAACCTTTTAAAAAACATTACAATTATTAAAAATCGCCAAAAGTTGATGAAATTTCAGAAAAATTTGCATAAAAAATATTGTGAAATAGGTGTCAGAAATGACATATGAGAGTATACTAAAAAAAGCATTAAAATGTACAAAAATTATCAAAAACTGACATTTGACCAAATTTGGAAAAAATTGAATAACAAGTCGTTAAATTGTGTTCAGATTATTGAAAATCACTAAAAAATGATGAGCCGTAAAATTGAACAAAAATTGCATAAAACAACATAACTTCTCAAAATGACTTGGGAACAATTGAAAACAACTTAAAGTTGATAAAATATCTCAGGATTTGAGAAAAATTGTATAAAAATTGCTTACCTACTTGTTAGATTATTCAACATTAGGTAGCAATAAAATCGATCTGATGTCATCAAAGTGGAATGAAATTGGACAAAAATTAAATTACACGAAGTATCATAAAAACTGTTAGATAGACATAAAAATACCTAACTGAAAATTGACCAAAATGATAAAATTTTTGTGCAAAAATCAAAGAAGGATTATTATAATTTATAACAGTAATGAATCAAGAATTGCGGTTTTGAAAAGTGATTCAAATCATGGATTGGAAATCGTGTCCAATTGTTTTTTCATTTTCTTAGCTGGGGGGGGGGGGGCTGGTCCCCGGGGAAATAAATCAATTCCAGGTTAGAGAGCTGAAATTTGCAGGAAATAAGAAAAAAAATTAAAACCAATTACTGTCGAGGAGGGAAAAAATTCAAAAAAAAAACCTCAAAAGTATATAGCGGAGTCAACCTAATGAAAATTATAGAACAACATTAAAGGATTCAAAGCAACAAGTTTGGCAAATTGAAATTTAGAAGCATCCCTCTTTCTTTGAAGTAAAGAATGAGAATATTTCAATCTTTTCTTTGAATTTCTTCAAACCTAATTAAAATTGAAAATGGCAAAAAAATATTAAAAATTGAAAGCAGTATGCCTTATTCACATACATTGTCTTTTGGCCTTACAAAAAATGAGAATATGTAATTCTGAACTGTGCTGTGATTTTTCGTCTGCAAACAGCAAAAAATAATATTTTCTCCCAAAATTGAGACTGAAAAATGAAAAAATTTGCGCCCAAAAAACCAAGGCAGCTCCTCTTTGAAAAAATAAACCACTGGCAATGATGCGACTAAATTTATATTACGTTAAAATTAGATTTAAATAAATTAATGAAATCCGTAAGTACAAAACTTAGTTATAATCATGATGATGATGGTGTTTTTTCAGGTAAACTTTCACAGGATGGTAACTATGAAGTACGAAATTTTGATATGAAGTTGCATGTCCATGTCCATGGCTGTATCTCGCCGTTCCTCCGCTTCCGCTGCTTGCTGCTGCTATTGCACCTCCTTCACCTCCTCCTCGACGGGCGTAATTGGCATTTGAGTTACTGTACGGATCGTATTGGGGTATCCTCGAGTACACTATTCGCCCATTTGAGGTTTGTATTATGATCAGTATTAAAGATATGCAAAGGAAAAGCTGTAAAGTATAAATCAAAATGTCATCAGAGCGAGTTTTTATCTAACTATAATATTATATGAGGTGTGTTGAGCTAAAAAAAAAAAAATGAGTTGATATGTTTTAATTTTGCTGAACATATCTTTTGTGTATTTTTTTTTATTTTACTTATTGATTATGTCAAGTGCTAAATAACACTTGTTCGTACATCAATTACCCATGTACTTATTTTTTTAAAACGAGATTCGATGGATATTATCTCTTTCAACTTATGTAAACAGTTAAACACCGAAGCGATAATATTGAAGTGGCTCGTGAGAATTCAAAGTCTTATGCGATGGCGAGTAAACGTTATTTATTGAAAAATATTGTCGATGATGTTGAATGAAATGCATAACTTAGCTCCTGAAATATGGTCGATTGGTCGAGAAACCAACTCGATTAGGTAGTCTCCACATCGATATTGGTAGCTGAAATAATTAGCAGCTATTATTGTTCTAATGTTGAAAAGGTTGCATATCGTTGATTCCTTGAGGAGTATATATTTTTATAGGTATCTGTAGTCTGTACACTCTTTCGTAATTTTTAAAATGAATCATACTGGTTTATTTCAATTTCCAGAATATTTCCTGACCAACTTTAAATCAATTTTTGTGGCTCGAAAAATATAATTTCGACGTTTACGAAGAATTAATCAATTTGAAGAACTGCAAGATTAAAGTAAGTATCGTTGTAAATTAAGGTAAGAGTTCAAATAGTTACGTTAAAACTTCAAGTTGAAATCATTCAACATCTAAAATTGCAATCGAATGAAATTTTACAATAAATGTAAACATACTCGAGTATATTTGTAAGTATTCTTCTCTTTCTTGAGCAAATATTTGGATATATATTTACAAAATCTAAGCTTCGTATCGTAATTGGGTCATAAAACTATTACCTTTTTTCCTTATATTTTTTTATTTGTTCTATTTGTTTACATTTTAACGAAGAATTGTATTTTTTTTACGGAAGTTGATGGATCATCGTGAGTCTCGTTAATTTATCGCCAGGGAGCACTTATTTTTTTTATGTACTAATCCTGTCTAATTTGTAAGAACGAATAAGTCGAAGAAAATACTTTGAAAAATAATAAGCATTCTCTGAAACATGTGCCATTACTCATATATGTAGTTATTTTTAAGGCGATGAAAGATAAAATTGTAAAAAAAAGTCATTCACACCGGAAGAAATTATTAAAACAAAAAAATGATTTGTCAGGATCAAGTGAAATGATTAATTTTTTATGTTTTCGAGTATATTTGTCACGTTGAATACGAATGCGATTATTCATTAATGTACCTAACGAGGCATCCGACAGCTTAATGCAATTAATGCAATTATAAATGCACTTTTCACAATTTCCTCAAGACTTACCCTCATTGTCGAACACATTCGATGCATTTTTTTAAAACGTAAAAAATAATTTTAAAAAAACTAGCAATAAAAAACAAAAAATTCACCAACCAACACCCGAACAGATGCAAAATACGAGTATACTTACTAAAACACGAACAGTAAGCATTTTAATGAATTATAGAATAATACGGAAAACACTCGAGTGTAAAGACATGAACCAAACCATACACCAAACTCTAGTAGAACAGTCGTCAATCAAATAGAGTTTACCGGTAATTTTTGTCCATTATATAGCTCAGATGCGTATCGTAATTGTGATTAGTTGACGGCGTTGTTAGATTTTTTTTACTTTCTTCCTGCGTATACCTATGACGTTGAAGACATTGTTATATTAGCGGCTTCTAAAATGTAAATCGTTTTTAGTTTATTTTATTAGCGATCCATTATTCTCTCATATTTCTTTGTACTTTCCCTTCATTTGTACCTCTGTGTAGTTTTTCATCGTTTACCTACCTAGGTTATTACTTAATTTTTTTTTCTATTTGTGTGGCGCTGTAAAAAATGGAAGTTATTGTTGGGAAACCGTCGCTCGTCGCGTCGTCGTGAGATGATTTAATTGCCATTTTTTTGAAATAATAGGATTTATAAAAAGATTTAGGTTATGTTTTGTTGCAAGGTGGATATGAGATTGTTGGTTTTTTTTTGTGTGGGCGAGAATTACATTGGTATTATTTTTATTTATATTTTCGGACTATGTTTTATTTTGTATTATACGTTTTGATTGCTCGAGTTGAAAATGTTGGTTTCCATTGGTTCATTTTAGGAATTTGCCAATGCTTACCAGTTGACGTAATTATAACAATGTACGTTGTGATTATTTTTATGGCGGTTGTTTGGTACCTATATATTCATCGAGCTTTGTCTGATTTATTCTCTTTGTAAGTTTGGCAGTTGTCAATTTATATGGTGAGGTGTTGTTGATCTCTTACTTTGGATTTATAGTGAACTGATTGCTGCGGTGACTAAGATGGATTTACTTTTGTACTATTGGTGATTGAATTTCAATTGAGGAGTAATTTCATCGAGAACGTACTTAATTCTGTGATTATGTAAGATGTCGAGTCAATAGGGATATAAAAATTTGTTCACATTAGTCATCAAATATCACAGAAAATGGACTATTTTCCGCGTGAAATTTGTAACTATAGTCAGGTCAAAGAGAAAATCGAAAATTCGCCACGGAAGTAGAGCAATAACATGAATTCATATTTTACAAACTTTGCTCTTAAGGTCATATGTGTTATTTTGAAGACTGCTGTTCCCAAAACCACTGAATTTAATGTTCCCGGATTATTATAGCCCAGTCAAATAGTAAGGTTCTGTTGGTGAATATTGTCTAGAGTGGTATGCTGAACAACATACTAAAAGTTCCCATCCCTACCCCACGAGCTACCCCCCCCCCCCAGTGGAGCAAAGCCCCCAAAAACAGGTTTTTGTCAAGAACTCCTGAAATATTGAATTTTGAGTAAAATGAGCCAGTGATCATTCTATCTCCTCTCCAATACCTATCGAATGAGCTATCGACCAACTCCTTAGCCTCAATGGGGGTGGCGCTACGACCCCTCAAAGTGATGTGATTTCAATATTTTTACACTTTATGACTTGCTGCTTGTAACCTGTTCTAATTAATAAAATGAAGTCAAACTTGGGGAATGGGATTCTTTTGGGAGCTAAAGTTGACCTCTGGAGTGGGGAGGGTCAAAGTTGAAAATTACAGAAAGGTCATTTCTTTGGAGAGGCATAACATGACCCCAAATGGATGAAAAGTGTCCAAAATCATATCATCGAACAGTACCCCATCTGTGATCAACATATCCAAATTTCAGCTTCCTAGGTCATCCCCACCCCATTTAAAGCGGAATTAAGCTAAAAATCCCCTTATTTTGCCCCTATTTTCGGTTTTTTCCATCTTAAAAGGAGTGGGGATGATCTAGGAAGCTGAAATTTGGATATGTTGATCACAGATGAGGCACTGTCCGATGGTATGATTTTGAACCCTTTTCATCTATTTGGAGTCATGTTATGCCCCTCCAAAAAATTACCTTTCTGTAATTTTCAACTTTGACCCTCCACACTTCAGAGGTCAACTTTAGCTTTCAAAAGAATCCCATTCCCCAAGTTTGACTTCATTTTATTAATTAGAACAGGTTACAAGCAGCAAGTCATAAAGTGTAAAAATATTGAAATCACATCACTTTGAGGGGTCGTAGCGCCACCCCCATTGAGGCTAAGGAGTTGGTCGATAGCTCATTTGATAGGTATTGGAGAGGAGATGAAATGATTACTGAGCTCATTTTACTCAAAATTCAACATTTCAGGAGTTCTTGACGAAAAACTGTTTTTGGGGGGCTATGATCCACTGTGGGGGGGGGTTAACTCGTGGGGTAGTGGCGGGGGCTTTTAGTATGTTGTTCAGCATACCACCCTAGACAATATTCACCAACAAAACCTTTGATCGCAATAATGTTTGGGTCAAATTGCATTTTGACTGGGCTATTATATGTTTGTTGTTTTTTTTTTTCAGAAAAAATACTTCGATTTGTATCATGGAGGGAGGGGGTGGAATGCATAATGATGGATGGCAAGGAGGAGCATACATACTCGTTGGAAAAACAACCGGGTTCTGAAATATGGCAAAATCTGGAGAATTACCCCAATATAGGAAAATATTATCAATCGAAAAATAAAAAATAAATTTGAGGGAAAAAAACTAAAAAACTTTGTTTTAACGACGTTGAACATTTTTATTGATTGCAAAAACTCGAAAAGGTCAACAAACCCTAACCATGTTCTTAGAAGATTAAAACAAACTATGAGAATCTCAACCTCGATCATCTTGGGTCTGGATTTGAACCTGAAACCCAATTTTTAGAAGTAACAACGACCTGGGTCCGGAATCCAAGGCTCGTACTCGATTATTTTTTAGGTAATGAACTAACGTAAGTCATTAAAGTTATGTAACTACTTTTTGTTACTTTTTCAAAATTTTTTTAAAAAAAGGTAATAATATCTAAGTACATAAGTAATTATTATGAACATGTGAATAATCATTTTCTAGTGTAGTCAATGAAGGGTCAGAGAGGGAAAATGTTGAAACAAAAATAATGTTCTACACAAAATTTCCTATCAGCACGACCAGTTCAGCTTTTCCCAAAATGGCGATTTCACCCTTACTAAAGAGAGGGTAAAGTTGAGAAAAAAAATCAAAATTTTACCAAATTGATTTAGAAGGATGAAATTTGGGATATATTCCATTTTCGACTCGCCAAATCGATTAGAAACTATGTCCAACCATTTTGAGCAATTCCGGAGCCTCCAGCAATTTTTTGAAACTTGAAATTCCCACAACATTTTATCAAAAGCAATTGGAAAGCTAAAATTCATTCTGTAAACTAATTTCAATACGCTAGGGAGTTGACTGCAAGTAGATTTCATGTCGTTTTGGAGCCTCCAGAGACTTTTTGGAAATTACTGGAGCCTCCAGCAGATATTTCAATGCTCGAAATTTCCATAAAAATTTACCATAACAGAGTTGGAAATCCAAAATTCACCCCGTACTTCAATTTCAATGCGTCATCAAGTGGACTGCAGGTTGGTTCAAGTCATTTTGGAGCCTCCAGCAACTCTTCAAAAATTCCTAGAGCCTCCAACAGATTTTAGAATAATTTTAAAATGTCATAAAAAACAGTTGCAAAGCTAAAATTCACTCTGTAAACTGATTTCAATACGCTATGAAGTCGACTACTCGTAGATTTCAAGTCGTTTTGGAGCCTCCAGCGACTTTCTGGATATTACTGGAGCCTCCGGCAGATATTTCAATGCTCAAAATTTCCATAAAATTTTACCTAACAGAGACACCCCATTTTTGACATTGTGCTGAGGTGGATCGCAGGCAGTTTCAATCCGTTTTGGAGCCTCCAGCAGATTTTTAGAAACTTCTGTTCTTCAAAAAATGCCATAAAATCTATCCGAATTAACTTTTGGCTTTCCTAGTACCTCATTTGATGAAATTTTGTAGAAATTACAAGTTTCAAAAATTTACTGGAGGCTCCAGTAATTTACAAAAACTCGCTGACGGCCACAAAACGACTTGAAATTTACTTGCAATCGACTTCATCGTATGAAAATTAGTTTACAGAATGAATTTCGGCTTTTTAACTTCATTTGATGAAATTTTATAGGAATTACAGGTTTCAAACATCTACTGGAGGCTCCAAGAATTTTCAAAAAGTAGCAGGTAGCAACAAAATGACTAAAACTTACCAGCAGTCGACTTAATGGCGTGTTTAAATTGGATTGCAGCGTGAATTTCCGTTTTCCAACTTCATTTGATGATATTTGGTGAGAATTTCAAGTTTCAAAAATGTGCTGGAGGCTCCAGAACTGCTCAAAACGGGTTGAAATCGTTTCCAATCGATTTTGCAGGTCGAAAATAGGGTATATCCTAATTTTAGCTTTATAGCTCAATTTGGTAAAATTTTGATTTTTTTTTCTCATTTTTGGCCTAAATTTGATTTTCAAAAATTTACCAAAAACTGACAAATATATTTCAACTTGGTTACAAATTTGTGCTAAAAACAGTAAAAAGTGTTGTTTCTTTCTAAAAATTGCTAAAAATTGTCGCTTGATTGCAAAAAATGCCAAAAAGCTTTGAATTTTTGCTAAAATAGCAAAAATTTCCCATGTTCAACTTTCTCCACATAAAGTCTTTTTTTTCAAGAAAACTCATTTTTCAAAAAAATAAAGTCACCTTTTCACTAAAAAAGTTGCGAAAAAGCCTACTTTTTATGAAAAAAATTACAAAAAGTTTATTGTCAGTAATTTTTTAAAAGTTCTGCCTTCTGCCAAAAATTTAGATCTACAAAAGTTCTCGCCTTTCATCAAAAATTGTCAAAAAAAGCTCAACCTTTGCTAAGCTAAAATGAACAAAATTTGATTTTTTGCCAAAAAGTGTCAAAATACCTACTCACTTTTTCTGTAACTTTTGAAAACCTATCATTTTTTGCAATAATTTCCAAGAAGTATTTTTTTACATTTTTTTAATGAAAGCTTTACCTAGCTTTCTTTGTGGTTTTTTTCCATATTAAAATGTTTGCTCATGTCTTGTAACGTTTTTTTTTTTTTTTTTGTTACCTTTTTCAACTTGTTTGCCCTGAATCCTCTTACGCGGATTATTTCATAGGTATCTGGAACTGGTGAGGTTCAAATTCTAAAGTTTATTCGAAAAAATAATGTTCGGAAAAAGGATGGAGTGTTGCCTAGATGAAGCAATAAATTAAATACTAATATATTATTTTGTAAATTTTCATTTTTGTCTTTTTTTTTGCGTTTTAGGTCGTTTAGAAGAAAAATACTTAAATTATTCATGACGACGAGATGTTTTAAATTACTTCATTCCTACATTGATTCAGAGGAGTAGGTACTCTCGCTCCTATGCTACTGATTTTCTCTACGGTGAGTGTTGTTGACCAATGTTAGATTATGTATTTCTCTAGAATGTATTTCAAGGAAAAGAAATATTTTTTTCTACAGATAATCAAGATAACTTTGTTTAATCAAATTTACTCTATCCACGTCCTATGCTTTGTGCGCTCGATCCTTGCATTTAACACGGTCACGTAGCTAGGTCTATGTGGAGATCAGATTAATTCGAAGATTGAAATAAATTAATTACTTTTGGAAAAAATGTAGTAAGTTTAATGAGCCTTAAGCATTAGTAGATAGGTATTTTTTGTTTTTAAACACAAATATTTTTCCAGATCCAGGATGCGGATGTTTGCTACAGCATGCAGCGGTACCTCTACCTAATACCTAACACATGTTTCGTGGCGTTGATATTTTCACCTGTTTGATCTGTTTACTATTTTACTGTCCTACAACTCTTTGCCAAAAATATTCTTTTGAATGACGTATTTATTGCAAATTGAATGATGGCTAATTTGAGGTACGTAAACGTAACGTTGATAAATGGTGATTAGATAATAGTATACGTGATCACTGGTGATACAGTTTCATGGTAGAATAACGTGCTTGGCGATAATATCGCAGATCATCTTCAAACAGAAATATTTCGGCGAATAAACGTTTGTTCGCAGCGTGGGTTCTTATATTGAATTTTCACGTCCCACAGTCCACGTAATCCGGATATTTTTCTATTAGCGAGTTCAACGATCGTCTAGAATGGAAATTTTTCGCGCTACCTGAAGTGTTTACCTATCTAGTAAATTAACATTTTCTTCGTTTTTCATTTGAAAAATTTCCATCGCGCATGGGTTAACATTTCATCGACACGAGGAACTTGTGTAGGTATCGTACTTTGCAACAAGTTTTCTATAAATAGGTAATTTTTAGGGTGAAAGAAGATTATTCGATGTACCGAATGTATTTTTAATTCGGCTAAATAGATTTATATTGGGTAGGTAGGGTACTGTATATTATTCAAATACGGAGTTATTCTGAATTACGCGTTGACAAGGTTCGCAGTTATGAATATTAAATACATGGTGATCTGTGTGAACCAGTTTCTGAAGATCATGCGCTAGAAACATTATCACCAGACATAAGATTATATAATTATGTAATTGTATGACTCTTGAGATGTCACGCTTTTCCAGAATTTATATCGACCATTATAAAACGCGTAGCAATTGAAATGTTCCTAGATAATTGGACGCTTATCATTACTTAGAATTGGTGCACAATGTAAAAAAAACATTAGTCGCAGACGCACGACAAATGTATAATCGCGTGATCACAAGGTAATCAATATGATAACAATTTGTAGGTGTTAACATGGTACTTTACGACTGGTTTTATGATTTATCTTGGACCAAGAAATGTTTTAAAAATTCATCGTATAGAGCTGATGCCTTTACCTATATTACGAGTACTCGATGTTTTTGTTTTCATTTATCTATAATATGATTGTATCTCCTTAAATGCGTCTGATTCAGCCCTTTTTAGTGCCGCCATATACCCAACTAATTTCTAACCGCCAGGCTTATGCACGTGCGAATACGAACAAATTTGAATTTGATTCAGCGATAAGGAAGAATTAACGAATTTCCGCCAATATTTTAATGAAAGTATGAAAATGATTCGTTCGATTGGCTGTCGTATAGTTCATTCTTAAGGGGTTTTGGCAGTTTTACAAAATAATTTTCATGCAAATCATTTCATTACACTTGAACCATGAACGACCTTAACGGTGCGGCGCGTCTCTCGTGAAACCTATAGCCTACGATCTTCCATCATACCTATCAGCTATGCGAGCTATTACTATGAAACCTCAAACATATTACTCGTCACTTGTTAATGATACACTTTCGAGTGATCTCCCCGCAGTTATTATGTATTTACCGATTTATCGTAAGATGTAATTGAACGCACGGATACCACACAATGGGCGATGTAATTATCCTAAAACAACGGTTCGATTCGTTTCGCAAATATGACATTATACGCCTTTTAAGCACCTGCCTTGACCGAAACAAATCAATTAAATTTTTAAATACGATCGACATAAAAGTACACGCATATGATACAATTTAGGTACCTATCTCGTTTTTTTCCGCGATCTACTTTTGGGAGTTGATTCAAATGGAAAATATAAGTATCATTGACGGTATATTGTTGCTCACTTATGTATAGTATAGGCTTAGCACGCACTTGTTTTAATATTTTTGGGAAATGCAGTGAATCGGAAAGCGAGAAATCGTCCACATAATATTTCAATCAGCAGATTTATATAATTCATCGAAATATCAATGAAATGCGTGTGATTAAACGTTAGGTACCTATTAGAATCAAATGTACAAATTTAATAGTGATAAACTAAGTACGAGTATATTGTATTCTTTTAATTTTCACGATGATGTAATTGATCGAAATAATTATCGACTAGGTAGTTGAAGGATGTAAAATTGTTGTGTTCGCTGAATTATGCTTTTCTTACACAATCTGACTGACAGAAATAGAAAAAATCTCTGATCTGTAGAATGTCTGGTTATGATCCGTCGATCAGATCCAGAATGAATGATTAAATTTGCTTTCCCCCATGTCCTCAGCGTCTCAGCTGCATTTTTGAAAATACTCTTCAAATTTCAATGTAGATATTTATCTATTGGCCGGAATCCTTATCCTTACTCAAAGTGGTTGGAAAATTGTGATTTATTTAATTTTTCATCTTCTGGAGTATTTTTGGGGGGAAATGCGAATTACCTATCGAAATAGTTATTACGTAATTCAGTAAAATGTCAACTCGACCGCATAATATTGGTCTCAAATAATTTCTCAAATGATTTTGCTGCGTTTATTTTGAAGATTTTGCAGTTTGGTGAAAATAAAATAAATAAATACCTAATGATTAATGAAAGATCAGACATCAACTGAAAAAATGTCAACAAACAAAAACGTCTTCCTTATCCTTAATAAAATAAGAACTCTAAATCATTCAAATTTCAACTTTTTAAAATCGAAATTCGAAATAAAAAATAAAAATGGAAATAGGATGAGAGGATTGCATGGATTATAAATTTATTTGTGATTTGTACGGTAAGACCTGTCTCATGTCTTGTCTGTAATTTAATTATCGTTTCATTATCTCTACCTATTCTTTATCAATTATTTATCATGTGATAATCAATAATCATAATGATAGGTAATTAACAAGTAATTACCTCTCCAGTAACCGGTTTCCAAAAAAAAATAAATTCGCGACATTCGGCAACACTGATTCAAAATCATAACAAAATACAATTTTTGGAAATCGGTGATCAATGCACATGATCCAAGTCAACGGAGATTCAAAATTTTACAATCAGTGAATTATTTTGGGTGCATCGGTGTCATCGCTGAATTGTTGAATCATTACTGAGTAATGAGTAATGATCGGTTAGACATTATGCAGTATTATTGGAGATTTGGTTCATTTCATTCTTCGCGTAGCTCTCGACACTTCTGTCAATGTGACATTTTGGAAATTAAGTTCGTTTTTATTGTGTTTAGTCGATGTACTCGTTTCAAACGTTTCCTTCATATCGATTTAATTAGAATACTTCGGGTTTTTTCAATCAATATTCGATATTTACTATACAATATCCCATCAGACATTAATTCAGTACCGAGTAAGTACCTAACTAAAGTAATAAGTACGTATTTTTACAACAATC
The DNA here is from genome assembly GCF_950023065.1 of Planococcus citri. Classification (NCBI taxonomy): domain Eukaryota; kingdom Metazoa; phylum Arthropoda; class Insecta; order Hemiptera; family Pseudococcidae; genus Planococcus; species Planococcus citri. The sequence goes on along the minus strand of NC_088678.1, from coordinate 14,533,796 downwards.
TCTCTGCAGAAAAAAAGTTCTGCGTTGTAGGAAGATCGCCAAGTTTGAATTCCAAACCGCAAATTGATCGCAAAGATTTCAACGCTATATTGAAAAATTTCAATCATTCGTCGTAGTGAAAACCGTAGATATTTTTAGTCGTTTGTGAATGGAATTTCAAATTTGTCACATAACAAACTAGCTTTTCCACTTTTCTACTCTAGTAAATAAACAGCAATAAAATACAACCACAATCGACAGCGATTCTGTATCACTGTTCATCTAACAAGTTGAATGGATTTTCCAAAAACACATTTTGTAAGTAAAGATTTTCGGTGGTTGATTGTTGTAAGAAAATGTTGTTCCGCCGGCGATAAAATAATACTCTTGGCGAGAAATCCACGATGCAGACAAACATTTTATACGCTAATATCCTTGACTTGTGAAATGTATAAGGTGAAGGTTATTCAGCAGTCATTTACCCGGTGTGTTTTCATTTTCATCGCTAATTCAACATAGTGTAAACAATTAGCTTATCTAAGATTGTGTGGGTGTTGTGTAACCGGAACAATGGATAATTACTAAAACTGACCAGAAGACTATAATATGGTTCGGGGTAGCTTAAATTACCTATACTCTACATTACTACTATGAAGGTTCCAATTAAGGGTAGGTTTCTTGAAAGACAGTGAAAGTGACAGCCGGCGACAGTAAACTCAGCGTGAGATTGTCATCACATTCGAGATCTCATGTTATTGTGTTTATTCTGTTTGAATAGAGGATAATTTAGGGTAGATTGTGTATTTTAGTTTTCATGTTTTGTATTTCAGTATAGGTAATTAATGATTTTTATTTTTTTAGGTGCGATTGTTGAAAAACCTCCTGTTGTTCGATCTCGAAGACGTAAGTCATACAAATTACTGTTTGAATCATCGTTACCGTTCTTCTGAACCAGAAGTTGATTTCAGTGATTATTTTTTACTGGTGCTTCTTGAATTTGAAAAGTACTTATATATTTCTTATCTGTACCTAATCTATGAATTTTGACCGGTACCTAATTGAAACGTTTCAGTTAGTATTCAGAATTAGTTTTCAAATTTGGAAACGAAGCATGTATTGGATTTTTTTGTTTCGGTAAAAAGCAAGAATTCTAGGCTTTTTGTAGGTAATTTATTTTTACGAAGATTTTATTTTTAATTTCTCATTGCTCAGAGTTTTCTCGTCATAGATCCATGTTCTATTCACCAAGTGCTGCTATTATGCTACTAGCCCGCTCCAAAGGCCAAAAGTGTTTTACTGGTACTGTATGGTATTGATCTTTTCGTGCTACGTTTTTTTGAATCTACAGACAGAATCAATGACCGATGATCTTGAACGTGATACGAAATAGCCCATTACTTTCAATTCATAGATACACTTGTGAATGAAACCCGCATAACCATATTAGCGATTGCAAAGTATAAACCACCTTGTTGATCATATTACAACAAACGCCATTCTCTTGGAAACCCGCAGCAATCAGTAGGTAATTAAACACTCAGTCATCGTACCATTCAAGCATTAAATTACATTACGATTAGATGTCTGTTTTAAAAAAATGAGTCTGAGTATTTTGCGTAATTAATTTATTAATATTTAATAAACATGGTAAATATACAATACAGGATTATGAAACGGAGAAAAAAAAATTAAATATATTCGACTGCATATCACAGGAGTTATAATATTCTCGAAACCAAATATATTTAATTCGTAATAAAATATACTGTTTAAAGAATAAATTGCTGAGTCTCTGCGGCTTAATTAATACAAAGGGGGGTTTTTTGGTAACTTATACAATGATTTCGTATGGGTTGTAGTAGTAGTAAGTTGGGTAGTAGTATTTGACAGTCGGTACGGTCAATGGAGTGTAGTAGTATAAGTCACGTTTGGCCTTTGGAGCTCCTGATGGTAAAGCGGCAGCCGATTCGGGTCCAAGTGGGCCTGGGCCTGGAGCTGGAACAGCTGGTAAAGCGAAGGCTTGGACGACAACGATCATCATCAAAACGAAGAACTGCAAAAATATACAGACTGGTTAATTTCTAGTTTCAAAACAACCATCCAAATGATTTCGCATTTAATGTCGTTCGTCACAAATTATTTTTTGCTAAGTTTTGGATAGTAATATTTCATAATTTAATCGAATGTCATATTACGAGAGAGAATATTCCAAAATTATGTAGGTCTTGGTTGTTTGCTAAAATTATTCATTTGATTGCTAGTATAGGTACTCGTATTATTAGTAGGTAATCGATGCGAACTCGTTTAGGATATTTTAGAATAATTTTTTATTCGACTATCAAATTTCAAGAAAAATGTTCGATTCCTAATTTGAAGAAATGAGTGTTTTAATTAATCTTTATGGCTTATTTTTCTATTACTTTATAAAATGGACCAATTTGTTTGTTAAATTTATCTATGTTTGTACACGACTCGATGCTTATCCTAGATTTTATTTCATTTTATAATTTTAAAAATCGCTTTGAGACCTGTGCTACCGTGTAGCAAGTACGTATTATTAGAACATTGGTGTTTGATTTTTGAAAAACATAATATTTGCATTGAATTGAAAAAAGAATTATCAAAATAGGTAGAATTCAAGCATTAAAAATTGTATTAATTACTTAGGCGTATCATTTTTGTTCAGTTTATCAGTTGTTTACATTTGACATTTTGCAAAAAAATTAGTAGGTAATATGAGTTATTCAAATTTGAAGAAGCTTGTGTTTTGAGGTACCACTTTTTTTTAAATTTCAAATTAAATATCGTAATGTAATAAGCTATGGCTTGAATCAAAATGAAACTGCTGTTTATTTGTTGATAGATCTCTAAAATTTTCGAATGAAATGATTACTGTTTTGAGTGCTTATAATATCAAATTTGGAAAATAAAATACAAAAAAATAGGTTTTCTACTCTCGAATTGATTTTCATTCAGAAATTCAAATTGTTCAAAAGTATTTTTGAAAAATCAAAATTGAGTATTTTTAAATTTATATTTATGATTCCAATAGTATGGGTTATTTTTGATAGATCATTGAATTATCAGAGTGAAATAATTTCCAATTATGGAATTAATTTTGAAATTGCAAAAATAGGTATAATGGTATCTAATGTTTTCTACTATCTGGTTAGTTTTCATTTTAAAATATTTTTCAAAAGTCATTAGAAAAAAGTTAGATGTTTTTAAACAGTAGTAAAAAGATTTTAAAATTAAAAATAAACTCGCTTGGTTTTGAAAATTATTTTGAAAAAAATATAAAATAGGATCACATCACACCACCAAACGTAGGTATTTTAAAAATATTAATTTTTAACAAAAAAAAAAAATGAAAAAAAAATATTGTAGAGAATACTTACAGCGAAGAATTTCATCTTGATTGAGTTGAAAAGTTTGAAAAAAATCAAACGAAAAAAATGTGAAAAAAGCGAAAAAAGATGAGCACGAACTGAGAAGTATTCGCGAAGCGCAAACGAATTCGATTGAGTTGATCGAAGCACAGGGAAGCTTTTATACTATTAAACGGATGACAATAATTATGCAAAATCCGGATTTTATTTACATGCGAATGAGGATCAAGTGGTGATATATTTACGCAATTTTGATGTAGCTAGTTGTTGACCTACGAGAAAAAAGATGACACTATGTTTAGGGAATCGTGTACCTACAACTACACAGTGTATTCGAAGATACGCTGGGTATTTACCTTGTAACGGGGTCGTTTACGTCTATAACGAATTTTTTTATTCATTTCTATAATATGTATATAATATTATTTATGTACAGTTGATCTGAATATTTTTGCGCGTGTTTGATGACATTTTTTACACGTGTACGATATTCTTGTACATATGTAGTAATGTTTATTTTCTTTTTTTCTTCAGCATTCACGATTCCATACGTACCTGTGTATATGTAGATATTTTGATGGAAATTTTGATTTGATTCGAACAAAGGATCGGGATGTTCAGTGACCTTGGATCGAAAAAAATTCGCATTCTAGATTAATCTATTTAGTATAGAAGACGTAGCTATGAAAATTTAAAGGTACCGGTATCTCTCGGAAAGTAAACATCTAATTATGTAGAGTATTTTTAGTCACTTTTTCGTAAACATATTTTTTGCGCATGAATCACGCGATTCTGCAGAAGATTTGCGTAGGTTTGGGTTCCAGTTTTTTTCCCCAATAATTTGTCAAAGAAAAGGTGGACACATAGAGAGCTGAGCTCACCGCAGGGGAAGATTACTGTCTCATTCAACGTGTACCTACGTAGGAAATATAAAAAAATTATTTTTCTGGATTAATTTTTTGACGACTAACTATAGGCTGTTTTGGTTGAAATATGTATTTTTTGTGAATTCGAAAGAAATCCATATTTTTGAGAAGAAACCTTTAGGGCCAAAAAGTAACTGAAAAACACAAATAAGTTACGCATGTATTAGGTAATTGAATTAGTTTCGGCTGTCATAATTAATTTTTTTTCATCAAAAACTATATTTATGTAGCTAAGTTATGTTCCAAGAGGAGGTACCTAGCTAGCTAGTAGCTACCTACACATATATCTAATAATCATTTTTAGTTGGAAATTTGTTTTTGGGGTGCTTTATTGTTGGTGAATGTGACTTTTGAGGAATTTTTTCCTTTTTATAGTATAGAATACCTGCTGTTTAATTTTGAAAGTTACAGGAAAAAGCAAATGAAAAATTATCGAGCACTTACCAGTGTGGTTCAAATGTAAATTCTTCAATTTATTTGAAAAAATGTGCTTAAACGACTTTTTTAGGGGTGCCTAAAGTGGGGACACTAAAAAAAAGGTTCAAAATTACGAATATACAGGGAGCTTAATTAAACTTTTTCATCAAGATAATTGAATATATACCTCAAAAAGCTACGTTTGGCGCAAATCGTAGGTTTCTAGTTTTCCAGGGGTTCCCCAAAATTTCGAAATTGCAAAAAAATTGAAAACTGGATTTTCGAGTACCAGTGGAAAATTTTATTGGGCTCAAAATTTGGCAGAATGAAGGTCTTTCAGATACTAATAAACTGTAAAAAGCTTTTTAGCGGGGCTCAAAGGGGTAGGTTCAAAATGGTGATTGCAAAATTTTCCAAAAATCAACCCCCCCCCCCATTTCTGCTCACGAGGGTCAAAAATGGTAAAATCACCTCGCATAACGTTTCGGAGTTCAAACAGATATTTTACGCTACAAAAGTTTTTTGAAAATATACTCAGTGGTTCCTAAAATTATTTTTGTAATCACATCTTTGGGAACCCCTGGAGCCCAAAAAATGGTAATTTTGGGTTAACCAACCACCGATTCGTATTTTGGATATTTCTTACAATATTTTAAGTGTGGTCTGGTCGATAACTGTCAGGGGGCCAAGAAATGGCCTTATCGGGACTCCTCCTTCGAAAAAAATACAATTTTTGATTGGACATATTTTTATTGTTCATTGTTACTGGTTTTTGTACGATTTTTTTGCATCCATATTGAGTCAATTTATGAAATTTGGAAGGCTTTCTTGATGAATTTTTGAAATATCTTTGGAAATTTGGAAATTTTTACACAGGTTTTTGGAGGATTTTTCCACAATTTTGAGGAGAGGAAGAGTCAAAAACAGGATGCATACCAAATTTCAGATTTCTTGGTCAACTTGGTGAAATTTTGATTTCTTCCCACTTTGATTTTTAAAAACTCGCCAAAAATCGAAAAATGGCCTCAGCACCTGAAAATTCACTTGGTTTTAACTGTCATGACTCATGAGGTTCGTCATTTTCTTTCGATCTAGCTTTGCTTGGTTCAATGCTTGGCTGGAATGGAAATGGGAAAATTCAGGAGGAGAAGAGTGATTCTGATTATGTACCTTTTTGTGACCATTTACCTAGCTACGTATACATACTGACTCTGCTTCAATTTAATTCTGATCTGACGTCATTGCATCTCTGCTCAAAATTAAAATCTATGTTATTTTCGTTAAAATCGTGTAACATTCTTTGACCTTTGAAAATTTGCGAACGATGCTGTCAAAAAAATGAAGTTCATTTCACTTTACAAAATTTATAATTGGTATAAAATCTCATTAAAAATTATGCAAGCAGCATCTGAAATCAATGGGTTAAAAAGTAGTTCGAGATGAAGTCCTCCGTGATAATATGAAAATCGACAAATTCGTCAAAGAAAACGACCTTTTGTATACGATTACGAAATTACTTATTCACGTATCTGCTTATGACTTGGAGTTAGTTTGAGTTCTTGAAATAAAAATCCTCTTGACTGGAATGATGAATGGATTAATATGAATGCACAGTATTTTGTCAATTGAAAAGATACATCTCGTAGGCATATAGGAAACAGGTTGCCAGTCCAAATTAGTAATTGTATATTGGTGTGAAAAAATAACGAGCCTCGAATCATTATATCTACCAATCCATCGACGACTTGACACGATGACATAACAAATAATGCAAATGATTATTCGTGTTTCCGTTGTGCATCGCATAATGTAGGTATGCGCATTTTTTACATACGAGTATCGAATTTTGAGATTAAAAATCGGAAAAAGATATTAATTTTAAGCAAAAGTTGCAGTAGTATCTCCTTAATCATTACCTCAAGGCTTGTCACCTATAGCTTATATGTTAGCTAGTTTGGTTTTGATTTTACCAGGTCATGGTTTCATTTAGTAATGCCACTTTCACGCTGATTTGAACAAAATCTGTTCATTCACAAATCATCTTTTAATTGGTTCGGCTTCTAATATGCGATGACGAGCTTCGCGACTCGTATTCTAATAGGTACCTACCAGCTACCTACTTCGAAGAAAACAAAAAAGACCTTTTTTTCGCAATTTAGTTGACACTATATTATATTGTATGGTGTATTATAAAATACATAGGTTAAATGGTTAATATGTATGGAAAATATGAAGCCTTGGAAGGTGTCATATTTGTCATATCAGATGCAAATTAATACCCCGTTTTCGAAGGTGTCGACGAGAAGTTTTCTTGTTTAGACATCATTTGTGTAGTATTAGTTGTACGTGAGGTGAAGCTACATACCTACCCACGTATGTTTGTATTTTATCACCCTAAATTAATTTTTATACGCAATTAAGATCACGTGCTAGTATTTCACGTATAGTTATGGGAATAGTAGATACTGAAAGCGAAACACTTTGTAATTACAAAAATCACTGTTGGAGACGGTGGCGTTATATCGATTTAATATGTAGACCAAGAACGACGTCGTATTTTATTAGTTTTATATTCCAAAGTTCCTTACAAGTTCGTCTCGATCTATCAATTAGTATAATATCTTAATATTTTTTTGAACGGCGACGAACAGGTCTGTGAAAATATTACCAAATAAATTACGCTGCTCGTTATGAGTTTTATATATCAGAAGCGTATTTTTGTAATATAGTTGTCAGGAGCTTCTATTTCTTTTTCGACTTTTTTTTCGAGATTAACCGGTTTACAATTAATTCGAGGCGAGCTAGAACAATTAAATAGGTGTGCGATTTTGTACGCTTCATTGAATAGGCTTCATACGATATGTTAAATATAAGCCTATATCGATTGGAATATTTAAATTATTTTTTTTTTCTCCGTATGTAGTGCAATGTTGACGAGTATAGCATTGAAATGGCGTAAATTAATCGAAGATATGCGAAAGAGCCGAGGAAACGAATGTACCTGAAATATTCGATGAACGATGTAGGTATTCTGGATGATTTATGGGAGGAATTCGGAAGGTTGGTATGATTTTTGGATGACATTAATAATATAATAATGTTGCTAGTGTGTATGAAATTGGTACTTGGTAATAGAAAGAAGTACGAAACTGGTTCTCTATAGAATGTATATCGTACAATGCAGTAGCAGGGTCGTGATAAAAATAACAAGACGAGAGAGAAGATGGAAAATTCCGAGCGTAAATTTGTGAATTTGGTAGGTTTCCCGAGGGTAAAAATGAGTTTTTGTTGTATCAGTTTAAATATCTACTATTTTTAATCATGATTTATTTCTTCTTCTTTTTTTAATAATTAATAATTATTTTTGATTTTTTGTTGGATATTAACTCCTGATTTCGCACATTTTCGTATGTATGTATTCTGCAAAAAACGAGCAGGTCTGAGGACGGATTGTGAAAAAATAATTGCGCAAGGAAGAGTAAAAATTGTTCGATTTCAAACCCAAATTTTCAAATAATTTTTTTCTTCGATTACCTACTCGAATTGAACAATTTTACTCAACTTTCCTGGGGAAACAAAGTCATCACTCCGGAATTTTCGAAGATTCAATTTTCCCAGCTTAAAGATCAATTTTTCTCTGGCCAGATAGTCTGCGCGGCATATGACAATAGGAGTAATTGCACCCCCCCTCCCGCCGATCCTCCGGGACAACTTTTTTCTTAAAGGGGACATCCTAAGGAACATTTTAAAGCAAATTTGCCCAAAAAAAAGTTGGCCTTACTTACAAAATGGCGGCCTTTCGATTTTTGGTGAATTTTTGAAAATCGAATTTAGGCCAAAAATGAGAGAAAAAAATCAAAATTTTACCAAATTGACCAAGAAAGCTGAAATTTGGGATATACCCTATTTTCGACATGCCAAATCGATTGGAAACGGTTTCAATCCGTTTTGAGCAGTTCTGGAGCCTCCAGCAGATTTTTGAATCTCGAAATTCCCACAAAATTCCATCAAATTGGAGTTGGAAAGCTAAAATTTATTCAAAAAACTAATTTCAATACGCTTAGAAGTCGACTGCAGGTGAATTTCAAGTCGTGTTGGATCCTCCAGCGACTTTTTCAAAATTCCTGAAGCCTCCAGCAGATTTTTGAAACTTCAGATTTTCACTAAATTTTATCAAATTGAGATGGAAAGCTGAAATTTTCTCTACACTCCAATTTTAACATCCTCTGCAGACGACTTCAGGTAGGTTCAAGTCATTTTAGGCTTCCAGCGACTTTTTTGAAAAATTACTGGAGCCTACAGTAGATTTTTGAAACTTGAAATTTCCCCAACATTAATTTATCAAGTGGTGTTGGCAAGCTGAAATTTACTTCGCTGACTTCATGGTGGTTTCAAATGGTTTTAAAGCTTCCAGCTACTTTTAGGAAATTTCAATCTTCCAAAAAAACGTCATACAACCTTTCAAAAAGTTGCTGGAGGTTTCAAAACGACTTGAAATTCACCAGCAGTCAACTTCGTCGCGTATTGAAATTAGTTTGCACTTGCAGAATGAATTTTGACACTTCATCTTAGTTTGATGAAATTTTGGGGAAATTTCAAGTTTCAAAAATCCACTGGAGGCTCCAGTAATTTTCAAAAAAGTCGTTGGAGGCTCTAAAATTACTTGAACCCTACTGAAGTCAGAGTAAATTTCGGTTATCCAACTCCATTTGATGAAATTTTGTGGGAATTTCGAGTTCTAAAAATCTGCTGGAGGCTCCAGAATTGCTCAAAACGGTTTGAAACAGTTTCCTATCGATTTAACATGTCGAAAATAGGGTATATCCCAAAGTTCAGCTTTCTTAGTCAATTTGGTAAAATTTTGATTTTTTCCCTCATTTTTGGCCTAAATTCGATTTTCAAAAATTCACCAAAAATCGAAAAACCCACTTTAGCACTTGAAATTTTGACAGGTGATAAATTTTTGCATGATCTTTCAATCTACCTTTGTAAAGTTTGAAAAAGTTCGTGCAAGTCTTATGTTAAAACGCAAAATCTGCAATCTCGTCGGCTGACCTGTCAATCAAAATGGCCGCCATTTTGTAAGTAAGGCCAACTTTTTTTGGCAAGTTTGCTTTAAAATGTTCCTTAGGATGTCCCCTTTAAGGAAAAAGTTGTCCCGGAGGATCGGCCGGGGGGGGGGGGTGTGCAATTACTCCTATTGTCATATGTCGGACTAAGAAGAGAGTTCCTCCTCACCCTCCTCTATGGATCTGGCTCGGTGGAGACAGCTTGTAATATTTTGCCACATACGAGTACTTAGTCACTTTTGAAATGAATAATTTATTTTTCAAACTTGATTTGAATAAGTACATATTTGAAGAAAGATGCGCGGAGAAGGTTCATTGCATCATTTTTCTCGACATCGAGTGCATTTCCAGAATAAAAAAATCATACGTAGCTCCTCTTGTGTGGACACCTTAGGTAGCTCAACCTATCTATATGTTTAATAGTCGTGGTGCTATCAGTTGCAATTTAATTCGTAATTCAGGTAGGTATTCAAATTAACGGGAAAAAGTAGCATACATTTAAAATTAGTTGGAAAATAATGTAATGAGTGATAAATAAATGAGAAATTCATTCAACAAATTATTAACCCGTGGTGTATATTAAAGAATGAACAAGCATCAGAGTCCATAAATCAACGCAAGGTTGCTTCTCGGGCGAGCAACTAGGCAAATTTAAATACACAATGTTACCTTATACTATAGTCGCTAATTATTTAATGATGGATATATTTTATATACGGTGGCACGAGTATGCCCGCCTATGAAATATGCAGTAATGTAGATTTTTTCCCCCTTAAATTATCCAAAAAAAAAGAACGAGTGAATCATTACTAATATTACGACTTATTAACATTGTGTCGTGTTGTAGTAAATATACGAAATTATTGGCCAATGTCCAAAAAGAGAATTAAAACATTGAAATACGGAGTATTTCCGCCTGTTGGGTTTGAATTTTTTGTCATTTCGTTTTTAATTTCATTTAAAAAATAATTATCATTATAATGTAAATTAACAGCAATAGGTATTACTCGGTATTTTTCCTTATACGTATAAAAAGTTAATTTTTTAGTTGTACGTTTCCTCTATACGAATACGTATTACGTGCTTGAACCTATCTACTATAAATGCATAGAGTTGTTAACCTTTTTTAAATGTCACACGAATCTCTCTCAACAGGATTGCTAATAAAATCAATAAATTATTTTTTTACGCTATAATAAGAAATTGATACGAGTTTAATTAGTATTCATAATTTTTGAAAATGTCAAAAATTTTATGACAAAACATCTGTATTATTGTTTTGAAGGTGTATCAGCCGAGAATTAGATACGTAGGCCTATGGTTCATTTTACGATATTCTTGTTGGTTTTTATTTCAATGTTTGAGGTCAGTTATCTATTACCTTGTGAAAGATTAGACTGAAAGCGGAGGTTTATGGTTTTTGAGTTTGAATTAATTTTTAGTCGTATCACAGCAGGTTGTATGAGTGAATAAATGTTTCGATGAGTACATTTTTTGCTATTTGACGAATGAAAATATGTAATAATAATATTAAGTTGAGGTACATACATTGTGTTAGGTATCAATGATAAGCGATTGTTATAATTGTGTTTCGTCATTTTTTTTTTCTTACTTTTTTATTAATTATTTTTCTTTTCATTTTTCAGATCCGTTTAGAACTTGGATGTCAGAAATATCGGCTTTACTTCGTTTTACCTAGTCAACGTTTTATCGAGTTGGTAAGATAATTTTTGACTCTATCTCTAAACTTTCTCACTTGAATGTTGATCGTTTATTGTATTGGTGACTCCCCCCTCCATATCAAAAGATTTGGAGGAAGGAAAAGTTCCCTCTAAGTACAAACACGGTTTTTTTAGCTTAGGAATTGAGGAATCGGAGTAGCATATTTGAAAACATCCAAATAATTATTCATTTAGTTACACGTTAGAATTTAAAAAAATTTTCGAGACCCTCATTCAATTTTTAAACATTGATCGTGAGTTTTTCCTGCTTCTTCGGCATTTGAAAAAATCATAATGATACATCAGCACTAATTTTTTTTCAATATTGAATATCTAAGACTATGTGTGTAATAATGGTATGCGGGTGACGCGTTTACGATTGGAATGAATTCATCGTTGTGTTTATTAATAGGAGACTATTTTTCTTTGCATACGGTTTTTTTTTCGAATGAAATTTCCGTGGGAATTTCGACCACATTTTAATGGATTATTTACTTCCTAAGTATGGTCAGAAACGCCGCATAGTCTGAATTTATTCCAACTTCAGGTTTTTTAATGAAAGAACCACACGAAGGACGTCATATTTTCTGAAATTACGTGTGTAATTCGATTTTGTTTAGAAGTCATACGATTATATCATAATTTTTTATGGATGAGGAGGGGGAAGGGAATAGTTGTATACAATTTTTCCCCTCAAAAATTCAAAAAATCAGAAATTTGATGTTCGATGTATTTTTGTCCTCTGGCAAAAAATGTCGACTGAAAACCCCAGGTATTATGCCTATCAAAAATGATTTAAAACAAAGTAGGTGGGTAAAAGTCTACCTATCTATGTGTATTTTAAGGGTTTTCAAAGTTCGAACTTGAAGAGTGCTGGTTGCCATGAATGAATTTTTTTTTGAGAGCAGGTTAATGCCAGTGAAATTTTGATCAGATTTTTGTTGAGTACATTTTTTTGAGCATTTTTGTCTTTAATGTGTGAACATGGATATTCTTTTGGCTAGTGAGCTTGCAGACTGGTCACTATAGCATGAGAAGCTTGAAATTTTTTCAGAAACATGAAAAAAAATATGTACTTACAATTACTTAGTACGAATTTTCGAAATTTTCGCCTATGAGACTTTTCGCGTTTGGGATAATTTTTTGTTACTTTACGAATTATTAAGTATTTCTAGAAAGTTTTCACTCGAACTACTAAACTAAATTAATTTTTTTTTTTTTTTTTTGAATTAAAGCAAAGTGCCAAATTTTGATTAGAGGTGCTAAATTTTGATCGCCCATCTGGGAATGGCTGCACCTGTTGAAAATTATCTAGTCGGTGTTAGTGCCACTGGTTGACCATAAAATCGGTGGACAAATTTATGAAATGCACCCCCTTCTCCTTAATAAATACAGGTTGATTATTTGATGTCTGTCAATCAATAAAAATTTTTGATTTTGTTGAGAGGGTAATTGTATAGGATTTTTTGAAAAATCTTCAACAAAAAAAAACGCGAATTTTCGATGTGATGTTGTCTCGAAAAAAATACACCGAACATAATGCAAAAAAAAACTAATGAACTGAATTTCTTGATATTTTATTTCAAATATGAAAATTTCATGACGTGACGTTTCTAAATATGTAGTAATATCTGAATGGGGCTATATGCTAAAAAGTTGTGTGAAATTGAAGAAATTTCCAATATTTCAGAGTCCATTAGACCCAATGATGTGATGTTGGAAATTCAGGAAATTGAGGTAATTCTTGTTTGAATAATGAAATACATATAATTTCTGATAAATTGTGAAAATTTGTTTGTTAATTATTTTTGTGGATTTTGTCATGATCACAACATTACTGACCTTGTGCTCCAAAAATTTTGAAACTGCATAGTAAGTAGATACTTTATTCTCCCTACAAAATGATGTAAATGAATAAAAACACGTAGTCGGGGGGACCCGCATAAGGATCACTTGCACCCCCCTGCTGATCCTCCGGGACAACGTTTTTCTTAAAGGGGAAGTCCTAAGGAATATTTCTAGCCCTTGTTCTAAAAAAAAAGTGGCCCTACTTACAAAATGGCGGCCATTTTGATTGACAGGTCAGCCGAAATCGCAGATTTTGCGTTCCAACACAGGACCAGCATGACATTTTTAAAACCGTACAAAGGTAGATCGAAAGAGCAGGCAAAAATTCATCACCTGTCAAAATTTCAAGTGCTAATGTGCCTTTTTCGACTTTTGGTGAATTTTCAAAAATCAAATTTTGGCCAAAATATGAGAAAAAATCAAAATTTTACCAAATCGACCTAGAAAGTTGAAATTTGGGATGTACCCTATTTTCGACCTGCCAAATCGATTATAAACTGTTTCAAACCGTTTTGAGCAGTTCTGGAGCCTCCAGCAGATTTTTGGAACTCGAAATTCTCACAAAATTTCGTCAAATGGAGTTGGAAAGCCGAAATTAATTCTGAAAACTAATTTCAATACGCTTAGAAGTCGAATGCAGGTAAATTTCAAGTCGTTTTGGAGCCTCCAGTGATTTTTTGAAAATTACTGGAGCCTCCAGTAGATTTTTGAAACTTGAAATTTCCCCAAAATTTCATGAAATGGGGTTAGCAAGCCGAAATTTACTCTGCACACTAATTTCGATACAATAATATGAAGTCGACTGCATGGTGGTTTCAAGTGGTTTTGAAGCTTCCAGCTACTTTTTCGAAATTTCAATTCTCCTAAAAACGCCATGAAACCTTTCAAAAAGTCACTGTAGGCTACAAAATTAGTCTAAATTGGAGTGCATAGTTAATTTCAGCTTTCCATCTCCATTTTGAAGAAATTTTAGGGAAATTTCTAGTTTCAAAAATTTACTGGAGGCTCCAGTAATTTTCAAAAAATAGACTTCTAAGCGTATTGAAATTAGTTTTCAGAATTAATTTCGGCTTTCCAACTCCTTTCGAGTTTTAAAAATCTTCTGGAGGCCCTAGAACTGCTCAAAACGGTTCGAAATAGTTTCCAATCGATTTGACAGGTCGAAAATTGGGTATAGGTATTCTCAAATTTCAGCTTTCTAGGTCAATTTAATAAAATTTTGATTTTTTTCTCACATTTTGGTCAAAATTTGATTTTTGAAAATTCACTAAATTTACAGGTGATGAATTTTTGCCTGCTCTTTCGATCTACCTTTGTACGATTTAAAAAATGTCATGCTGGTCCTATGTTGGAACTCAGAAGTTGAAATGAATTCTCCGTAGACATTCAGTTACAGCAGAAAAACCAATGAAGAGTTGGATGAGGGAGGAAGAGTTGAAATTAACCAAAATTTGGGAAGTCAACGTTTCACTAATTTTCGAACATTTTATTACAGTGGTAAAAGCAATTACTAAATAGTATCTCAGAGAAAAATTGTTGATCTTCGGAGAGGAGAGGGGGTTGTGTGCCTCAACATTTTCAAAACTAACAGAAGTTCACGTTTTTATTTTGCTAAAATATTTCAAATATTGTTTTGAATCTTTGTCTACAAATCCAGTTATTCAAATCCCGGGTTGACTTCTTCTTTTCGTAAATGAACAATGTCCACATAAATGCTGGTCATCAATCATGTTTTCTCCTCTATCCGATTAAGAAAATCACTCATCACTTGAATGATGCCAAATGGCACGATGATCGAATCGAATACATGTATGTTGAAGAAGTAGCCGATTAGAATTTTTCAAGGAGCTATTGATACCTGATACTATCGAAGGCAGATAGAAATTCGTTCGAGAAGATGCGAAGAACGAGGTTTGCCTAGATACTCATGTAGGTACATACAAGAACAAAAACTAGTTGAACATGTAGCCCGAAGTGAAAGATGCATGATGCTCGATTTAGAAAGAAAGTGATAGGAGATGATGACCAAAAGGCAGAGTAGAATGGATCAGGTTATCAAAGATCGATCTGTTTTCGCTTTTCGTCATATGTATTTGATGTCTTCTGCACTGATATTATCAAGAATAAGAAAGGCTGTTCATTTTTAGGAAAATAATTCTTTGAAAATCTTACTTCCTATATTCGATATCCTATATAAAGTATATATTTCTAAATGCTGGCTTTTTTTGAGCCAACACTTCTTGCTTTAATTTTTTTTTTATAGACAGAGCCGCGTTGCCATTTTTAAAAAAAATTATCAATACCTATATTATCGTTCTGTAGCGAAGTTCATTTTGTGCGCCTGTGTAGTGTGTACTTACTTGATACATGTTGTAGGTCTTGGTACATACCTGAATGTTGTATAAATTGCGTTTCGATGTATTGAAGGTACATATTTTTACTGTAGTGTCTTGATTTTGATGTCGAATAAGTTGCATTTCTTGGTGCCTGAAAACCGCACGATTGCGAAGTTCAGCTTCGGGCAATATGTTTGTATAGTTGCCAAGTCAAATAGTTTGAGGGGTAATTAATACACTCACGATCAGAATGATTTCCAGTTTTACGAGTCGATGAGGTCGTTGTAGTTGTACCTACTCGTAGTTGCCGAAAAACACCAGCTGCGAAATTGGAGCTACGTAAATATTAATGGATATGGTGAATCAGATCAGCCCACATATTATTTACGAGAATCAAGAGACGAACGTCGAACGGGGTAACGGAAGAGAAGTGAAACTGAAATTTGCATCATGATTCCTCCACATCGAGAGACGAATCCAGAAATGAGACCCTCTAGTCCTGGCACGGTGATCGGATTTTATTTTGGAGGAAGGTTAACGGAACCTTGCACTCACGATGAGTGATTCGAGACTACGCAATAATAATCTTGACGTTGCAGCGCAGCGCTTAGGAGTGGCGCTGGCGTATCAAAAGGAAACCAGCGAACAATTAATTGTGGGCGCTAAACTTTTTTACAACAATGAATATAGGTGGGTTTTTATGTACACGTACGTAGACGTATACGTCTGTAATTAGAGCTCCACTTTGAAAAAGACAAGGAATCGCTCGCTCGCGCACGTTATACTTCGCGGGGAAGAATGAGATTGAAAGATTTCGCGAGACGCGAGCGGCGCGACCTATTCACGCGCGAAAACCTGTTCAAAAAAATAATACGATTAATCTTCGATAATGCTCGCTTCAAGGTCGCGCCCGTTTCTGCAGCATCCATTCTCGTAGTAAAAAGCTCCGGATTTTTCTTTCTTAGTTACGTTTCACAGTCGCAGTTCCAGTATTTGTAGGTATATGAACAAGCTGCACGACCCGAGAGCCTATTACGGGAGGTATACTCATTTATATGTATACAAGACGATACTTTTATCGAGAGACGATGAAGACGACGACGGGTTCACACTGTGGAAATGATGGCTGATGTCTGGTATTTCTATAAATTAATATGCATTCGACGTCTGCATGCGCAGTGTGCATTTGAAATTTTTTACGAGCTACGAGCTGTAACTCCTTTTTTCTTTTTTTTTTTCAACCTAGCTTTTACGTACTTATACCAGCTAGAGAGAAATGTCTTACTTTGGTGTCTTCATTCTTCGCGTTACGCTGGCTGGTCTATTATTGATTGGTAAACGATGGCATTGCAAATATTCGGTCCGGGTGCAGGTTTTGGAATTGCGATGATCGAAATGCAGTGGGAAAAAGAATGGAAAAAAGCACGCTAAGAATAGTAAACGATTACCTAATCTCGCGTACGGAATGAAAATTTAATCGAATCTAATCAAAGCTGCTCGTCTCTGCGCGACTTTACGCTGGTCAGTTATTGCGCTGGTTGCGGTTATTGTTTGCACGAATGTGCTGGTGGAAGTTCAATGAAGCGAAAACGACGCGTTGTTAATTTCATTATTTTTTTCACTCGGATGTTCCGTTGCACTGGTATTCTTCGTATTATTATTTTTTCCATTTTTTTTTTTTGCTCTTCTTCAGCTCTCTTTTACCGAATATGATATGCTTGAAAACTATGTTAGGTATAAGAGTGATGTTGTTGAGAGTTCCGAGTTACCTACACTTTGTGTATAAATTTACACTCTTCGCGTATCGATAACTAGATACCAATCGAATTCATATTAGGTATTATGCTTACCGACCTATGTGTTCGGATTTATGAAGTAGGTTAACGTCTAAACATTTCACGGTTTCCGTAGGGATTCATCGAAGTAGTACGATTAACCTAATGTGTTTGAATTATCATCGGTAGTCGTTCTTCATCGTCGTACAGACAGATGTGTGTTGGTTTTTTTCTTAGTCGAAAGTGATTTGATAAAAAAAAAAAAACCTGCCTGCCTTAACTGGTCGTAGACAAATCACAAGGAGGAGGATTTGATAACATACTTCCGTGTTGAGACGAGAAAATCATCCGAAATTGGCTCAAAATACTGTTCCATTGCAAAGGAGGAAGATTACGCGTATTAAGGAAACATTGATTTTAGTAGTGTGTTTGAAGGGTGCAATTTGGTTGACAAATCTAGTCAACTTTTAGATTATTTATGAATGAAAATGTTTGTGAATAGAAAAAGTGGCGAAAAATCTAAAATGATTGAAAAAGATCCGTCCTTAAAAATGTTGGGAAAAGCTTTTTAAATCCCTTGAAAAATTCATTTTTTTTTAAAAGAATATTTTGCTTTTGCTTTACTCCAATTTATTTTGACTTCTTTTCTGACAGTTTTGAATGAATATTAACTTTCCATAATTCGTCCAAGTCACCTTACAAATTTTTCGTTTTTTGGGGAGAGAGGGGAGGAGATTGCAATTGAAAATGACTGTGACTGAGCGTCTTTTGTTGGGTTTTCAATTATTGTGTAATTTTTCTAGACGTGATTGAATTGAACTTTCAGAAATGAATTTATTAATAAATTGAAAGATTGGACTCTGAAGTATCGATTAATTATTTGAAAAATACGAAATTTTCATTCGTTTACTTGGTTTACTTGAAAAATTGAATAAAATTTCACCACTTAGTCAAGTGATTCCCAAGTATTTTCTTTGAATACGGCCCTTGATATTTAAAAAATGAAAAACTGACATCCCACTTTAGAAAAAATGAAGAATATCCAAAAACCTCAGAAAAGTGAAAAATTTTCTCGTAAAACAGGCATGAAATTCGGTCACTTGAAAAGTGACTTAGTCACTATTTCACTTGCAAGTCACTTTTGTCACTATTTCGGCGAAAATGACCAAAAAAAGTGACCAAATGAAAATCCTTCAGGATCATCATTTTAAAAAAAATAAACATCAACTGTTGTCCTGAAAAAAAGTGGCCCAACTTACAAAATGGCGGCCATTTTGATTGACAGGTCAGCCAAAATCGCAGATTTTGCGTTCCAACATATAGGACTAGCACGAAATCTATTAAACCGTACTAAGGTAGATCGAAAGATCAGGCAAAAATTTCAAGTGCTAAAGTACTTTCTTCGATTTTTTTGTGAATTTTTGAAAATCAAATTCAGGCCAAAATCCAAAAATGAGGGAAAAAATCAAAATTTTACCAAATTGACCAAGAAAGCTGAAATGTGAGATATACCCTATTTTCGACACGCCAAATCGATTGGAAACTGTTTCAGCCCGTTTTGAGCAGTTCTGGAGCTTCCAGCAGATTTTTGAAACTCAAAATTTCCCAAAATTTCATCAAATGGAGATGGAAAACCGAAATTCATTCTGCGAACTAATTTCAATACGCTACGAAGTTGACTGCAGGTGGATTTCAAATCATTTTGGAAGCCTCCAGCGAATTTTTGAAAATTACTGGACTTTCCTCCAGATTTTTGAAATTTGAAATTCCCACAAAATTTTGTCAAATGGAGTTAGCGAGCTGCAAACTAATTTCAATACGATATGAAGTCGACTGCATGGTGGTTTCAAATGATTTTGGAGCTTACAGCAACTTTTTGGAAATTTCAATTTTCCAAAAAACGCTATACAACCTTTCAAAAAGTCGCTGGAGGCTCCAAAACGACTTTAGACCACCAGAAGTTGACTTCGTAGCGTATTATTTCGGCTTTTCATCTCCATTTGATGAAATTTTGGATAATTTCAAGTTACAAAAATCTATTGGAGGCTCCAGCAATTTTCAAAAAGTCGCTGGAGGCTCCAAAATGACTTGAAACCCACCAGCAGTCGATTTTGTAGCGTATTGAACTTGGTTTACAGAATGAATTTCGGCTTTCCATCTCCATTCAAGTTACAAAAATCTATTGGAGGCTCCAGTAATTTTCAAAACGTCGCTGGAGGCTCCAAAACGACTTGAAATTCACCAGCAGTCGACTTTGTAGCGTATTGAAATTAGTTTGCAGAATGAATTTTGTCTTTCCAACTCCATTTAATGAAATTTTGTGAGAATTCCAAGTTTCAAAATTCTGCTGGAGGCTCCAGAACTATTCTATACGGTCTGAAACAATTTCCAATCGATTTGGCAGGTCGAAAATCGGGTAAGATCCCAAATTTTAGCTTTCTAGGTCAATTTTGGTGAACATATACTCTGCTCTCATTTCTCAAAATTTTGGTCACTTTTTTGCTATTTTTCAGTCACTAAAGTCACTAAACAAAATTAAATAGTGGATTTCATGTCTGGTAAAATTTCGACCCCTCCTTCACTTTGAAAAAAAGAAATGAATCTTAAAGTGGAAATGGTAAGGGTCCTTACTCAAAAAAATCTTGGAATATCCAAATGACGTGTAAAATTTTAAAGAGTTTGTGAAATGGCCTGTCAAAAGTTCCTTTTTTTTTTATTTTAAAACTTTGTTAGACAACTTGGAAAACGTACGAGGAAATACTTGCGATGGAAAGCTTTCAAAATTCAATCAAAAATCCTGTAGGGGTTTTACTATTTTTGAAAAATTTTTTGGTTTCATCATCGCTTAAGCAGCCTTTGATTTGAATGAAGTCAAATCATATTAGGTATAGAATGTGTTCAAAAAATCGAAATTTGTGGACTATTCTTGTCTCAAACTTGAATTATTGTTTTCAAAATAATTTTGGTAACTGATGAAATTATCTTCCTTCATGCCTTGTTAAACCACATTTCGAGAAAATGGTCCAGGAGTAATTTTATGTTTATTTTTTCAAATGATGGTGTACCAAAATTCCCACTCCCTTCCTATATCTTTGAATGGTGATATCTTGAGAAAATCTCGATTTTTTGGGTCAGAAATGGGCAAGTAAGGGCACAAGTACGTCTTCTTATTGTTTTAAAAACGTATAAAATGTTGACCCCCCCTCCCCCCGAAGATACTCTTGACTTTTTGTACTACCCCTCCCCCTTTCGATTATAGAAATATCCCAGAGAATTTTTGTAGCATAACCAGTTAACAACCTTGACAGAATTGGTGAGTTGGAGCCTTGGAGGGTGGAGGAGGAGATTTGATAGCATTTTTTTCTCTCTTTTCAAAAACCAAATTACTTCAATTTTTTCTCATATTTCGTTTTGAAGCCTTGGAGAATTGCGCTATTGTTAGCAGTTTTTAAAAATATTATTCGACAGTTTTTCATTTTTGGGTTCCTTATTTCTTTTCCTTGTAAAAAATGTCGCCGTAGAAGTAATATGAAAAATGAGTATTCATTCAGAAAAAAAGAAGTTGGTATTTGAAAAATTAAAACACGTGAAAAATGTTTGTAAGTACATATAGGCCTCTCTAATCGTCCTGTCGAGAAATTTCATTATTTTATTTTTGTTTCGTAGCTTATAGCTGATATCAATCACGTTCTGCTTTTATCTCATTCGTTACCTAACAATTAGTGCCGAATTGCCTTTTCGGCATATCTCGCGTTATATAAATGAAAGATATATTAACGAGTGCTATTACGGTTGGGTATTATTTTGAAAACTATTAATTTTTCATGCGCATAATACGGCTCTAATTATCAAACAGCATGTATCGCCGTGTGTGCATCTGAGGGAAAGAATTCAGCTGGAAAAAGAACCCCCGCACTTCTGCTCTTCTTGTTTGCGCGGTTCATCGTGTGATGCATACTCGTATGTAGTACTTCGACTCTCGCGTGTAGGTATTACTATAGAGATGAACATTGTAATGTGTAATGCGGTTTCATCGCATATCACGCAGCATCTGCATCGAAGACTGACATTACGAGCGGCGAAGAACGTTATTTTTAAACTATTAACAACTCGCTTTTTAATCATTCGAATAAATAAGGGCGAAAATTTAACCCTATATATACGGGCGATGCTGTACCATGTTCGCTTGGTCGCCTATGCGAGATGAAAACCGTATAGTTTTTGTATGTACCTACACCTTCACTCGGGCTATTTTTAGACTCGACCGAAACCAAAAGTATCAAATCGCGAGGATACCTCCAAGTACCAATGCTGGCACGTTCAACAGCTAGGAAAATATTTTTTCGAAGTATCGTGTCACGATTCCTTGCATACGTACTTACATGTAGATGTACTATACACAATACTCCAATATAGTACCTATATTTCACGCCCTAGAAATATTTGGACGCCTCCTATACGGCTATGAGAGGTGCGAAGTCTATCTAAATACTTACTCGCGACTTTGCATTTGAATTTAAACGTGTGTCGTGTAAAATGCAACGAGTTTGTCCCACCTCCTCCTCTTCCTTCTATTATCTGCATAAGTATAGATAGTTGAGCAAAGAAGTTCTCACGTTGGTAATACGAGTAGTTTTAACAATCTTCAAATTTACTCGAGCTATCCGTGTGTATGTAGTGTAGGTAAATACTCTCGAAACAACGATCGCGATCAGCGATTGTTATTCGTGTTCGTATTATTATTTTATTTTTAAGAAGCATCACCTCGAGATACGGTTACGTCGCTCGTTGTTGGGCTCTCTTACGCCCACTCGCCGAAACCAAACAGAGTCAGAGCAAATTAAAGCACCTTTTCATACACCTATAGGTGCTTTGGTATAAACTCGCGCAGTGTCAATACCAAGGTCCCTGGTTTCACGATTATAGGTATTTTTGTTATCTCGAAGTTCGATTTCCACCGGTTTTGTTTTTGTTTCAAGAGTCAGCCAGAGAGAGAATCGATGCATGGTGATTCATTCGATTTGATCGAGGAGTTGATGAAGGTGTTGTCACGTATGTAGCTATTTAAAATTCGTTCCATGACGGTGTCGTATGTTGCATTCGTATTATGCTGTCGAATGGGTACGACGACGATTGTTGTTTGTATGTACTTATAGTTGACTGTACGCCAGTTATATGCTCTTCGAGGAGTGTCTAGAGTGCGGATGATTAATATAAGTGATCGATGCATAAACGCCAAGTACCTCTAGTTGTGAACTCGGTGCGATGAAGCGTTCACTTTTGATTTGCTTTACGTAGATTTGAAGGTTTACCCCGTCGGCGGATTACCTCTACCTGTACTCTAACGAGAGTGAAGAAACAGTTGTTGGGATGATCGATATTGATGGGTTTTAATCACGAACACGACGAATAATAATTCACGTATTTATGTAAAAATTTTGCATATTTATGAGGTATGCGCCTTGACGGTGATTAAATCTGGTGGAAATTTGTTCTGCGATGCCTCGAGTATCTGTAGGGGCCACACAAATGACCTATTGAAGAAAATTAAAGAAGGCAGATTGATAAAATTTACCATAATTGTAAGATGCTTTTCATCCTTGGATTTGGGTACCCGGATTGAATACAAATTCGAGTACGTCTTGGTAGGAGGTATAGGTATCATTTTGAGGAAGTTGGACTGACCAGTGGTGTTTATGAGAAACCACAGCTTCCTGCTTACTCATCGTTTGTTTATTTTTTTTTTAAATCGTGAAATGATTAGTAAGCAGCAGCGAGTGTGATATAGAGGATCGCATTCCATCGGTGTGATTATCAATATGCTCATTCATGGTATACCTGGCTAGATTCAGCTTCAAGATATGTACTTGCGTTTTACTTCGAAAATTTTGACTGAAAATTATAATTAGACGAGTATTTTAAATATTTTCATTTACTCGTTTGAGGATCTACCACCTCGTAATATTGGCCGATGGCCACGAATTATTATTATTATTTTTTTGGTTTCCTGGAAGTGAAGTTATAGTGCACGTTCGATTGAATGGTATGTGTTGCTGATGTCGTTGTTGTTTTTGATTATGGCCACATGCTCGGCATATAATATAATATTACGAGTATATGTATTTATCCTACTAGTAGAATAAAACACTACTTTATTCACTCTCGCTAGTCGCTCGAGTGATCAAATGCGCGTTTTCTTCACACGTTTGGATAAAATACCATTATTTCATCAGCATGGCACACACATCATCTTATGGAGATATAAGTAATATGTTGAGAGATGGATGAGTTGGCAAACCTGTTGATATATTATGCTGCATCTTTTTTTTTTCGGTAGGTACCGAATATTAATCAACAACCTTGAAAATGAACTGGTATCGAGAATTTGAAGTTTATTGCCGTTGTACGAATAGGTACCTGAATGTGATAGCGGTTTTCTATATGTATATTACAGCGGGCATATGCTAAGTTAATATATAGTAAACTCCGGAGTATTTTTACCGTAGAATTGGCAAATTGTAAATCGACCATTCGCCAATTCTTTATGTACGTAATAAATCATGCCGGAGGTATGGCGAGAGAGTATTGCGGTTAAATATACGAGCATTTTCATCAAAATCTAATAACACGCCGTTGTAAAAATCAAATTATTCGATTTGGTCGAGGGAAAAAAATCGTAATAGAAGGAAGGCGAACGAAGGCGAGCCATGTAAATTGTAGAATGTCGGCAGATGATTCTTATTTGCTGCAAATGACGCGTATCCTGTTTAATGTGTATTACGCGAAATAAAGTCAGCTCCGCTAACATTTGTGAAATTTTTTTAGACGGATTTTCCCTTTGCGAAGATGATGACGAAAGGTTTTGTTGAAACGCGTTACTTGAAAAAAGCATTCGATTGTTCTGGCCTTTTTCCTATTGATGGTCAAAAGGGAGGTAATCCCGGATAACTAGTAGTAAAAACAACAAATTTTTGTTCAATTTTTAACAATTAAAGGACCAAACGTAAGGTAAGAAAAAATCAAAATCAAAATTTTACGAAATTGATCCAGAAAACTGAAATTTGGTGCGTACCTTATTTTCGATCCCCTCCCCTCCCCTCCACTCCTCTACCGAATCAATTGGAAACGGTTTCGAAGCGTTTTGAGTTTGTGGAGCTTCGAGCAGATTTTTTGAAGTTGAAATTTCCACAGAATTTGACTGAATGAATTTGAAAAGCTCAAAGTGTACTTTACTCCTGCATACGTGCATTATTCCAACATAATGAGTCGATTGGAGATCGTTTCAAGTCGTGCTGGAGGCTCCAGCCATATTTTGACAATTCTATCTCTGCCGATTCTGCATCTCTTCAGCGCGCAAACTGATTATTGGAAATTTAAAAAATTAACTGTGCCTATTTATGTCTTATTTTCGGATTTCCTAGTCAACTGGAGACTGTTTTAAGCAATTTGGAGTTTCTAGGAACTTTTGGAAATTCTATTTTTTGAAAAAGCGCCATAAAATCGGTTCAACTTTAGACCATCTTCTAATATCGAGTCATCATGTTGAAATAATTAGGACGTGGAGTAAATTTGAGCTTTCCAACTTCATTGATTCTATTTTTTTTTTGAAAATTTCAACTTTAAGAAAATCTGCTGGAGCCTGCAGAACTGTTCAAAGGTCGAAAATAGGGTAGTGGGTAGGAGGTACCAATTTCAGCTTTATTCGTCAATTCGGCAAAATTCTGATTTAAAAAAAAAATTTAGTTCCATTGATTTTTAAAAAATCGAAAAGTGCTCTTGAGCGTCTTGAATTTTGACTAGTACATAGTGTATTTCTGTACTATCTTTCAAATTTCGATCAAGCTTTGTCCGATTCAAAAAATTTTTTGTCAGTTGGGATACCGCCCTTTACAAGGGAACCTCTTGAGGTGTCCGCCTCCGATTTGAACAGGACCGCGATTTTTGGAAAGAGCATAGTCTAAAACCCCCAAATCCAAATTTTAAGCTGCCCAAGTTCATTTTTTGATTTTTGGCGAATTTTTGAAAATCCAAAATTGACTATTTTGGTGATTTATGCTTTTTTTAAAAAAGTACGTACTTGATCGGTAAAAATATTCAAAATAAAACCTAAAATTGATATTAACCTCCCAAATCCAAATCTTGCCATTTCCGGCCATTCATGGAGCCTCCAGCGCTATACGAGTATTTTACAATTTTTCCAGAATTTATTTGCTCCAGAAGGTGTGAATATGAAGTTAAGCAGCTAAAAATCGAGTTGTGTGTCATACTCGATCTGTTTAACAAGTTTATCCACGTTTGCGTCGGTTTCGGAAGAGACACCTCAAGAGTGGTTTTTTGACCAGTTTTTTTAAAATAAAAAATCCAAAAAAATCAAAAGTTTCCTGTTTGCGAGGAAATTTTTGAAATTTGCGCGAATCGCTGTATTTCGTCCATAAATAACCTCCCGAGACCGAATTCCGCCATTTCCCACCGATCTGGAGCCTCCAGCGCGATTTTTTAATTTCTCCAGAATTTTGAATTGGCTCCAGAAGGCGTGAATATGAAATTGGGCAGCTAAAAATCGAGTTGTGTGTTATACTCGATCTGTTTAACAAGTTTATCCACATTTGAGTCGGTTTTGAGAGGGACACCTCAAGAGTGGTTTTTTGACAAGTTTTTTTTCAAATAAAAAATCCAAAAAAATCAAAAGTTTCCCGTATGTGGATAAACTCGTTGTATAACACACAACTCGATTTTTTGCTGCCCAATTTCATATTCATGCCTTCTGGAGCAAATTCAAAATTCTGGAGAAATTGTAAAATAGCGCTGGAGGCTCCAGAATGGCTGGAAATGGCGAAATTAGGATTTGGGGGTTAATATCAGTTTTAGGATTTATTTTGAACATTTTTACTGAATCACTTTCAAGGTGTCTAGACTGCCTACCAGGTGATCAGAGTCATCAAAAAGTCATCCTTTTGGTCAAAAATTAATTAATCTATTCTGAAATTGGATAATAATTTTGTCAAAAATACAGAAATTATTATTATTTATAACTTGTTGTTCAATTTACCTCCCAATTATTTTGAAAATTACCGTAATTTGGTGAAAAAAATAGTTTAATTAATCAAAATTTTCCAAAATTGTTTGTTTTGTTGAGATTCCATGAAAATGATTTAAAGTTGCTGGAAATTGATGACACATTGTGAAAAATTGAGTAAAATTGCTCAATGAAAAAATTGTGCAAAATTACAAAAAAATAGATCAAGTACCTATTGAAATAAAATGAAATCCTGAAAAAAATCACGTAAAGAATAACAAAAACCAAATTATCATGATAGTGTGTCTCAACTCTGAAAATGTGGAAAATCTTGATGTGATGGAATTTTTTAATCATCTTTTGAGTGATTATCGAGAAAAATTCTGTAATGATCATCCATCAAAGTTGAATTTGAGACCAACATGATTTTATAAAAAATGACGTCCTAATGTGAAAATTTGGTTATCCAAAAGTCATCAAAAAGTCTTCCTTTTTCATTTTTTTTCGATTCAGGTGACACCCTGACTCGAGATGGTTTTGAAAAAATTGCCCAAGATGAGATTTCTTTGAAATTAATCATGAGTTAAGTACTTATAAAAAGACGTGGTTCCATTAATTTCAAAATCTCCGGCAAGGACTGATTCACCATTCTTAATCAACTTATCTTAAAATTCTTAGAAATTGTCTCGTCTTCCGGCTTTGCAATTTTACTCCCCCCTCTCCTATTTTGTTTATGGCATTGGTTGAAAATATTATGTCGAAAAAAAAATGCAAGAAATTCGGCCATGTTTAACGATCATCTCATCTTCTGCCTGCCATCGCATCGCATCGCTCCTCGAACGAGTATTTTTTTCGTAATTTTCTGGACTCGTTGCAAATGGATCGTAAAATTAGATTCGGATAAAAATTTATTAAAACTAGTTCCGCGCAACGCGGCGCGGCTCGCAGAATTGTTGAAACAATCGCGTGTGCATTTTTATTCTCTCTCATCCCTCTGCCCACCACCGCGATCGCATCGCGCTGACCTTTAATGCGCGTTAATACGAAATTACGAATGGTTTTTTCGCGGCATGGTCGTGTGTTTCCCACAATCATTCGCCGACCATTTGGAGTTGAAGAAAAAAAAAAGGTTACAAAAACCAGTAAATTCTTAATTACGGTCGTCGGTCGTTTTTAAACGTATAATAAAGTTCTAATTTCTCGTAGTTTGGCGCACGGTTTATTGACGGTGCACTTCGTAGTGTAGTATCTTGTTATCTGTAGATATCCCAAACACCTAACCATAATCTAAATTAGAAGAGTTGAAAAAACGCTTAAAACTTGACATAGTTTCGTGCCACAGAACTAGGTGTACTATAAGACTGAAACCGTGATGACCGATAATTACTTCATTTTGGCAGGTGATGTATGGGTATCGAGATTTCGAGATGCTGCGATGAAATTACCTATCTACGAAGAGCGAAGAAACGCTGAGACGATGGTGCGATGGTTTTGTACTGTAGGTACACGTTTAGCTCGAGCTGGAGTACCTCTATCTAATACCTTTACTTGGGGTATACGTCTATTTAGATTGAGTGACTGAGTCTGAGTCTGGGTCTGGGCACATGATACAAGCAGCGAGAAAAAGCCTATGCTGGTGCGAACGTCGTTACTGTAAACACGCGAACAAATTAACCTGCCATTGAGTCAAGTTCGAGCTCATATTTCAAAATGATATCGTAACGACCTTTCGTGTTTTCAATTTATCTCCATAGTTGTTGTACTGTTGTTGTTTTTTTTTATTCCTACACCGAAAGAATGAAGATCGTAGATCGCTCGTCGAGGAATTGGTACGTCGCGATGCAATTGCACGCATCGTCGGTAATAAGAAAAAAAACAAGAAACAAAGATATCTGCGTAATGATCTCGTTCACCTAGGACGGTAACATTTGTCTCTTCAAAGCACTTTGGCCGAGGGCGGGCATAACTTATAGCTAAAGTAATTAATTCGTCTATCGTCGAGTATAACATTGTCGATAGATGTATCTATTGTAATATTGTAACATACCCATGGTTAGTGATGCTGGTATTGCTGGTGCATGGGGTACGAGTATTAGCCTACACTAGGTGCTTGCACATTCCAGTTTAACAACTCGATATACTGTCGTTGATTTTTTTCTCTGCCTTTTTTTTTTTGCCTACGTATTACACGTATCGCGTGATTAGTGCCACTAATTTCGAGGTGTAATTTGATAAAGATGTAGTATAGCACGATTTTTTAATAGACCTGTGATTACCTAGTTATAAAAGTACCTATATTTACGAATTTAGAAATATCGCTATCATAACTGGAAAAAATTAATACGTACTACCTAATATACTACCTAGATTAATTAATTGCAAGGTTAATACGCGGCAGCATGAAGACTGCAGACGCGCAGCACAGTAGCCGCGATGTAGACTATATCATTACTAATTTTTATGAACGGTTTGCTTTCCAGAAAATTACAACGTACGATAACTAAACGAGCGCGGAAGATTCACAAGAGTATTATCTGCAGTGGCTGCTTTTCGAAAAAACAAGACCACCACATATAGCCGGGTAAGAATTGAGAAAACTTTCAACATCCAGACAAGAATTTGATCCATGGGAAGAGAGCTCGCATGCATAAATCTTGGAACTGCAATTTTTATCTCTGTTTTTTTTCTTCTTTTTTTTAGAAAGCGAACCACACACGGTGCAGTGGTCAGAATAAGAACAAATAAAAAAATTACGTAATTCTTACGTCGTCGCGTCGGTCGCATCGAGGTCTCGTTCGTCGAGTAGCCCGACTCTCTGTGTGGACAGTGCTGTGGGTCAAAAAACTAGACGAATAGAGGAAGCTTACCAGTTACCATTGGCTCGGAGATATACATACGTTTCACTACCGGTACACACTTGTATGTAAATTATGCGGATTTTCTGCATTTCAGTTCGGACAAAGCTGCGAGGTAAGTTTTAATGGTTTATTTAGAAGGGAATTCGTACATTGTAAGATGTATACTGTATGTATGTAGATAGCTATAGAGCTGGATATCTGTCTATAATACGGTAATGTGTAAGTACTAGTATATGCAGAGTGGAGTATGCTGTACCTACTACGCAAATCACACGAATGTGTAACAAACTAATTAACCTCGTTCATTAGAGATCTTGGCGAATATGTAACGTGATAGTGGAAGTGATAATAGGTGCTCTAGATTTGCCATTGGTACAGTAGTACAGGGTGTCTACCGGGTCGCTATAGCGTTAAAAGTCGCGAAAAGTCGCGATTTTGAAAATAGGGCGCTAAAGTCGCGAAAAGGTCGCGATTTTCGCCAAAAATACCAAAAAGTCGCTATAAATTGTCCAAACTTCAAATTTTAAAAAATTTTCTTATTTTTAGTTAATGGCGATTGGTAACACTGTGTGTTGTGGGTACTTTTAACTGAAAAAAAGTCGCTAAAAAGTCGCGAAAAAAAGTCGCTGAAAGTCGCGAAAAGTCGCTATTTTTGAAAATTAAATTTTGGTAGACACCCTGTAGTATATCCGTTCGTACTTGTAATACGTCGTTCAAGTCGCGTGAACTTGGGGTAAAATTCTCTTGAAAAATTAAGGGTTGATGAGATGAGCGATGAAAGTTGAGTGAGAAATATGGTTTAATTGCTGTATTCAATAATTTCACGTGTTCGCGAAAATCGAATTGTCATCAGAAGTGTGACCATTAGAAGTAGTTGTTTTGAGCATGTGAAAGTCAGGGAGTATTTGGACTATAGTTGGAGGGTAGAATGAGAATTTACTGTTTTTTGTTTTCTAATAGGTAACTTGAAAAAAGTATTATCAAGTTCTGAAAAGTGTAGCAGACAAAAAAGTGTACTTTTTTTTAAAATAAATAGTCAAAAGTTGACATTTCAAGAAAAAAATGGTCAAAAAATTTAAAAATCCAAAGACACGAAATATTAAAAAAAAATTAGGTATTCATTTTTGAAAAAATGACATTTTTAAAATCACAGACAAGTTTTTTTTAAATTTGACAGGCATGAAATTCGATCACTTAAAAAGTGACTTAGTCAATAATTTCACTTGCAAGTCACTTTTGTCACTATTTGGCGAAAATGGCTTTTTTTAAAAAAGATTTGTCGTGTAAAAAAGAAAAAGTTCAAAATTTTAGGAAAATACGAGTATGATCAATATTTTTCATAAAAATCCTTCAGAATCATCATTTAAAAAAAAATCAAAAATCAACTGTTCAACATTGAAAATGTAAGACGATGTGATTGGATAGAGCCGATATTATCTAAACCGTACAAAGGTAGATCGAAAGATAAGGCAAAAATTTATCACCTGTCAGAATTTCAAGTGCTAAAGTGCCTTTTTCGATTTTTGGTGAATTTTTGAAAATCAAATCCAGGCCAAAAATGAGGAGAAAAAAATCAAAATTTTTACCAAATTGACCAAGAAAGCTGAAATTTGGGATAAATCCTATTTTCGACACACCAAATCGATTGGAAACTGTTTCAACCCGTTTTGAGCAGTTCTGGAGCCTCCAGCAGATTTTTGAATCCGGAAATTCCCACAAAATTCCATCAAATTGGAGTTGTACAGCTGAAATTTATTCTAAAAACTAATTTCAATACGCTACGAAGTACTGCAGGTGAATTTCAAATCGTTTTGGAGCCTCCAGCGACTTTTTTGAAAATTCCTGGAGCCTCCAGTAGATTTTTGAAACTTGAAATTTCCCCAACATTTCATCAAACTGAGATAGAGAGTCGAAATGTATTCTGCAAACTAATATTAACACACTCTGAAGACGACTTCAGGTGTGTTCAAGTCATTTTAGAGCCTCCAGCGACTTTTTTGAAAATTACTGGAGCCTCCAGCCGATTTTTGAAACTTTAAATTTTTACAAAATTTCATCAAACTGAGATGGAAAGCTGAAATTTACTCTACACTCCGATTTTAACACCCTCTGAAGACGACTTCAGGTGGGTTCGAGCCATTTTAGAGCCTCCAGCGACTTTTTTGAAAATTACTGAAGTCTCCAGTAGATTTTTGAAACTCGAAATTTCCCAAAATTTTATTAAAAATGGAGATCGAAAGCCGAAATTCATTCTGCGAACTAATTTCAATACGCTATGAAGTCGACTGCAGGTGAATTTCAAGTCGTTTTGGAGCCTCCAGCAACTTTTTGAAAATTACTGGAGTCACTAGATTTTTGAAACTTGAAATTCCCATATTTCATCAAAATGGAGTTAACAGGCTGAAATTTACTTCGCATATTAATATTGCAACACGATATGAAGTCCACTGCATGGTGGTTTCAAATGGTTTTGTAGCTTCCAGCTACTTTTTGGTAATTTCAATTTTCCAAAAAACGCCATACAACCTTTCTAAAAGTCGCTGGAGGCTCCAAAACGGTTTGAAACCCACCTGCAATCGACTTCGTGGCGTATCGAAATTAGTTTCTAGAATGAATTTTGACTTTCCAACTCCATTTGATGAAATTCGGGTTTCAAAAATCTGCTGGAGGCTCCAGAACTGCTCAAAACGGGTTGAAAAAGTTACCAATCGATTTGGCGATGGCGCGTCGAAAATAGGGTATATCCCAAATCTTATCTTTCTTGGTTAGTTTGGTAAAATTTTGATTTTTCCTATCATTTTTGGCCTAAATTAAATTTGATTTTCAAAGATTCACAAAAAATCCAAAAAAGCACTTTAGTACTTGAAATTTTGACAGCTGAAATGTTTGCCTGATCTTTCGATCTACCTTTGTAAGGGTTAAAAAATTTCGTGTAAGTTTTTTGTTTGAACTCAAAATCTGTTTTTTTGAGGACAAGAGCTAGAAATGTTTTCTAGGACTCCCCCTTTAAGAAAAAAGTTGTCCCGGAGGATCGACCGGAGAGGGGTGCAATAGATTCTTATACGGGCTCCCCGTCTAACATAATAGGTAGGAGTAGGTACTTATATATTTTGCTCTCATTTCCCCAAATGGTCACTTTTTTCCAATTTTTCGTCACTTGTTTGCTATTTTTCAGTCACTTAAGTCACTAAAAAAAATCAAATGGTGAATTTCATGCCTGATTTGAAGATTTTTCTGTTGTAAATTTGACCTTTCTGATTTTTTTAGTGTGCAGGGGGTGAGGAGTAGACTGAGTTGAGTGGTTCCTGAAAATTTTGTTATGAGTAGATGCCAAAAAGTAGTGATTTTTTGAAAAAAAAAACAAAACAAAACAAAAACAATGACTCTTGAGCTGAAAGTTTTGAAAATTGAAAAATTGATTGTTGAATTTGATCACTCACTTAAAAATCTTCCATTTATTCACTCTTTCAGAAGCTTTAATTTTTTCGTCCTTTTTTGTCTTATAAAAAAAAATAGAGATTTTACCCCCTCCCCTCCCCTGCCCTCACCATAACTATTCGTATCTTGAAATGTTTGAAAATTCTTTTCTTTTCCATATCTTGGGCTACTTGTTAGACAGCGTATTTTTAATTTTTAAAATTCCAAAGAAAATCCAGCAAATTAAAATTTGTTTTTTTGAAGAGGGAATGGGCGAGGAGAGTGGAGGAGAAATTTTAGATCAAATTGGTATCTAGAGGCACGTTAATTTTCAACCATTTCGTGTTATGCTGTTTTGTTTTACTCCCATCGCCCCATTTTCAGTTTTATCCCATAAATAACTCGTCTACTATAGTCATTAAATGTAACATAGACACGAGTATTTTACAGCACACAACACACTGTACGTTAAGTTAGCGACAGTTACATGCTAAACAGCCGTGTATATTATCTTAATTTTATCATCTAGGTCCAGCATGTTCAACAGGTAGACAGTAGACACGGTCTCGTGTGTTTGTATGTAGTTATGATATCTTCTGTAGATGGCAAAGATAGATTTCATTCACTTGTAATCAAACGATATCAACATGTACGTGCATAGGCTTCCATAAACCGTATCTATGATCGAAATGTGTATGTAGATGTAGATGTACAAATGCAAGTCTCTATCAAAGCGTGTGCTCTAGATCACCTTTGTAAACACTCTTCATCCTAAGTATACTTATAGGTACTACTTATAAATCATGCATGAGCAATATTCGCTCTAAAAATACGTGCATTGCTGCAATGCTGCGCCACGCCGCCGCTGCCGCCGAGAATATATGCACTTCTCATCGTCGTGAAATAAGCGCCGCCGCTTCGTCAATAACTTTTGGACCAAATGCAATTAGGGTACCTTCTCGTCATTCCGCGTTTATCTTACATTAAATCCGGATCGAAGATTACAAAAAAAAATACTTACTCCTCGCGAACGTTCGTTTATTGATGTAAGTAGAACCAGAAGAGGAAAAAAAGTAAAGAAAAGAGATCGGCCAACAAAAACGACGACGCTATAATGCTACATATACTAATAAACGTCTTAATATTTTTAATTCGGCCATTTGCACGCATCATTAGATTTTTTAATAGCCCGCATATACCTACTCGTACTTACCTATACCTTTATCTGGTGTACTTTTATGTGGTACGTTCGCGAGCAGTCGTACGTACATAACGGCCCGATCAATTTTTAACACTAGACCGCATTTCGCTATATAATATCGTATGCCTTCACCGTTATTAAACCTATTTACTTTAATCTGTCTTACGCAGATATACGAATAAAAATAATTAACCGGCAGTATCGCCTGCTCGCAGGTAGCAGTAAGCATTGTTGATTATTATTATGCAAAATTTACGCCGATAATGCAGATGCAAAATTATGACGAGGAAAACAAATTGGCGGAGAGATTTTTTTTGCACGTGAGGTTAAATCTTTTACCAAAGATACGGGCACGAGGAATGATGGATTGATGGTTCGGCATACGGGGTGGGATGAGATGGTTTACAAAAAATACTCGTTTGTGTGGCTTTTGGATTTAAGAGCATTCGAAACACTGCTATGCTAAATTTCTAATGCCAGACACCGTTTTTTTGAAATGTCGGTGGGTGCATACTTACGTACATGAATTTTTGAGAATTTGCAGGCTCATAAGACATCTGAATTCTGTCTGTTGGTGTAAGTTGTGTGTATTTTCAGATGCTGTTTTGATTTTTTCTGGTAGGAAATTTTTTAGTCAACTGGTATCTTCAATTGCGGATTCATAGTCGCTTCTATTTAATAGCTCAAAAATTGTATCAACGGATGAAAAAAAAATGGTACTTTCACCCTCCAGGGTGTCCATAAGCCTGGAAAACCTGAAAAGTCAGGGAACTTGGTCGGTCTAGAAAAGTCAAGGAATTCCGTTATTTTCACTGAAAATCCCTGGAATTTTGAAAAAACGATCAATTGCAAATTTTGGATAAAGACCTGTGATGAAAGAAAACATTATTTTTACTTCTCGAAACACCAATTTTCTAAAGCTTTTGCCCTCGCTTCGCTTGGGCTTGTTTTCTTTTCTTTTTCAATGTCAAAATGAAAATTTCTAAGTTTTAAAGCCAAAAACTGAAGTCCTCACAAAAAAAAAGATCGTTTTTATGCATCTCAAAGTACACATTTACAAGAGCTTTCGCCCCCGCTTGGGCTTGATCTGTTTTCTTTTTCAAAATCAGCTTCCTTAAAAAAGAACATCATTCAAATTCTAAAATTTTAAAAACCAAAAAAGAACTACTAGTCCTCGCATTAAAACACCTCGTTTTTATGCCTCTCTAAATGCAAATTTTCAGAAACTTTCGCCCTTGCTTCACTCAAGCCTGTTCTTCTATTTTTCAAAAGTAACTTCCTTCAAAAAAACATCATTCGAATTTTAAAATTTGAAAAACCAAAAAATAAACTCCTCTTATTAAAAAACCCTCGTTTTTGGGCATCTCGAAATTAAAATTTTCAAAAGCAGTCGCCCTCGCTTCGCTCGGGCCAATTTGTTTCTCGTTTTTCAAATACACACATTTCACATTTTGAGGTCTCCAAAAATTCAAAAAAAAAAAAATTTATTAGTCATATGAATATTGTATCAATTGGCCAAAATTTATGATTTTTCATTCAAGATACCCCCTCTCAAAAACCTAAAAATAGCTTCTATTTTAGAACTGGGCCCAACATGATATCTGTCCCTGGTCCGCATCAGCTCTGCTATTTTTCTTAGTTCTGTCAGTAAAAATTATTCTCCATTTTTAGTTTTTCATTCAGTGTTTCAAAAGCTTCTTCCTTAATTAAAGTATGGGATAAGTATAGAAAATTGGAAAACCTGATCTGTAAAACTTGGAAAATTGTTCTGGAAAACCTGGAAAAGTCAGAGAAAATGACCTGCCAAAAATTGTGGACACCCTGCCCCTCGCATCGCTCGATCAGATTTGAATTTATTCTACTACATCAATTTTCAAACATTTCCTAGAATGGGACAATCAACTCGAGAAATTCCAAAAACATAATCCAATCAATGAAAAAATTCAAAAAATTTTTATTCGACATTTTTGTTTCCAACTTTCCTTTTTAAAAAATGGTTCGAACTACGTCCGGCCAATTAGTTGGAAAAATCTTGGTGTGAAGAGGGGGGGAGTGTGGAGTACATAATTGGGAAAATCTAGCGAGAAAAGTTGGGAGAATTTCTCAGTCCTCCCCCCTCCCATCACCCACCTTACATCGTTTCGTAACACCTCTGAAAATAAAATGTAATATTTTGTATGGAACGTTTTATGCTCACTTCTGTTTTTACATACATTAACAATTTTTTAATCACTTTTTTGATTACTTTTTGTAATTTTTTCAGAAAAATTTGGGTACAATTCCTGATATTGAAAATTTTCGTTAAAATAGTTTCCCATATAATTATACTCAATTTTTATGTCTAAAAAGAACTTAAAAATATGGCCTGTAAAAATTTGGTAGACATCAGACACTCTGGAAAAGAAACTTTGTGGGGGGGTGGGGGGCGTTTATAATTGCAGATTATTACGCCCGTGAAGAAAGGGGTTTAGATTTGGTTTATTAGGTTGGTGTTTTTTTAGTAGAGTTATGAATTTTTGGATTTCAGAAGGGTTGTCTGGGATAGTCATTGAATTTGGGTTTATTTGGAGAGAGAGTCTTGTTTGTTGTAATTTAGAGCAGGTGAATAGTAAATGTTGGATGGGTGTAGGTTCATTTTCAATTGACAGGGGGGGGTTTAGGAATTTTTTGATAGAGATGGTTGTGTGTGATTTTAGAGTGACCAATTCGTAGACGGGTTATAATTATTTTTTCTCTTCTGTTTAAGTGATCACGATTCTTCTCGAGGTAGATTGTTTTATGTCTGTGAGAACCAGAAGTTTTGCCATTTAGAGTGAATAGTTTGTGTAAAGAAGGATTTTATATCGTCAGGGATGAAAATGGTGAAAGGGGGGGTTGGTTGCTGATTTTGCATAGGTGTCAACAATTTCATTTCCTTCAATGCCGACATGACTAGGAGTATACGAGTACATAAGGTGGATGGTGTGGTTTGATTTTGGAGATCTAGCAGCATTTTGTGTGTATTTTGAACAATAGGGTGTTCTGAAAAAATGTTTTGTATGGAGATCAAGGAGCTAAGGGAGTCACTTTGTATTAAAAAGTTTTTGTTTTCATTTCAAGCTGTGTGGTGGGTATGTTAAAAAGACAATGGCGAATTGCAAGAATTGAATTTTGAAATTGAAAATTTGTTCATTTATTGAGAAGGCGTATCTAATACATATGTAAGTTAGAGATTTTAGAACCATCGGTAAAGCATAAATTGAATTCTGTGTAGTTTGATATGAGTTCCAGATAATGGCTTTTAATTTGTAATGTGGAATGGTGTTTTTTTTTTTGTTTTTTTTTGGATAATTTCTCAGTTGAAAATCAATTTATAGAGGTTTTAATAGCCGAGGAAGGTAGGTTATGGGTTTTTGAATGAGATTTTTGAGATCAATTTCAAGGTTTTTTATTTCAGAGATGAATTTGACAAGTGAGTTGTTAGTTTGTTGGAAATGATGTAAGCTGTATATTGAGATCAGATTTTGGAGGGGATGTGATAGATTAGCTGAGGCTGATGTAATGAATTTATTGGTTACTGAGCAGGTCTATTTAAATATTATTAATTTTTTCATTTCTTTCAGAAATTATAAATTTTTGAAGTTTTTTTTGACAATTTTATAAAAATAAATTGGAAAGGGGTATCGGTTGGATATCCTTCCAAAAGGTCTTTCCAAGGTCCTTCTTTTTAGTTTTCAGATTTTGTTAGACACCCTGTTTTTGAAAGCCTTTAAAGTATATTTTTTGAGCTCGAGTTTAAAAAAAAAAAAATTGGGCCTTTTGGAATTTTTTATTAGGTGATCTAATTACTCGTAGTATGGTTTTTTGTGAGCCAATTTTTGGCATGGGTAAGAAAAAAAAAATCATTTTCTGATCGTCAATTTCTCAACAAAAAAATGCCCTGGGCCGGAGGGAATATCTACACAATCCCATTTTTCAGCAATTTACGCAGCTATTTGGTTTTTTGAAAAATTTGACTCTTCCCCTTCCCCCATTTGTAAAATGATACGACATGTGAATGTAACTTGGCACTCGATTGGTTGGATAGAATTGCCACAGATGTAGGTATAGGCGATCTAAATCCTATTCTATGCACATATTATACTTACTTACTATATCGATGTACATCCGGACCATGGTGATGAAGATGATCGTAAATTGTTCGAATGTCATAAGACGAGGCAGAAACAGTGAAAGAAATGTCAATTCAAGAGTCATGCGATATCTCGGATATCTTCTTTATTCAGTGAAGCTAGACGTGTGTGTGTGTGGTAGATGACTGTTGAAAGGTGCAGAGGAAATCATAGCGAAAGAATTTCATTTTTTGTCAAATGTTGTTAGTCTTTTACGAGTATGTTGAAAGTAAAGGTATAGGTATGTGTGCTTGACTTGATCGTACGATGTGTCGTGACGTAATGACTCATGAAAACAAGACCTGGCATTTTTAGCCTCACATATTGTGTCGACGTCAATAAGTACTTACCTAATGGTGGTGGTGTTTTGATAAAAGAAAAATACTACAAAAGGAGTTATCGATATTGCTTGAAAAATTAACACGCTTGTATTATTGCGAAGTTTCCATTTTAATGTTCGTGTTTTTTTCTCTTAGTATTTATGTTTTGCAGGAAAAAGCCACCACCATCGAACTTTTATCAATTTTAATGAAAATTCGAGCGATATTGTAGTTGATAACATGGCCACGTACGTCACTCGTACTTTACGTAAATTACATGTCTCATACTCACACCACATATACGAGTACACCTAGACCAATATACGTAGATGTGGCCAGTTGGTCACCATTTATTTACATAAATATTCGCGATTATTATCGTATTTATCGATTATCAACGAAAACACAGCTTATCGTCGCGTTCATGTAAAACTATTGTAAACTATTAAAACTATAGTACGTACAATGTATGTCATTTCGTACAAAAATGGGCATATGTACGTCTACGTATTTTAGACAAAATTGAAACGTTATTGTGTTATTTTTCTTACGGTCGTCGCTCGGGGGCCTATCGAATTATTCAATGTAAATAAATAAGTACCTACTGATAAATACCGACACCGCACCGCGAATCGCGAAATATCTACACAACGCGGTGGCGGCTTTATTTATGACATCTCGTTTCGCGCTGTCAGATATAGTCGACTTTTGCTCCCTCCATCGAGCGTAGACGAGGACGAATCATCTTGACTGCTGCTAGTTTGTGTGTCTATGGAGATGATTGTAGCAGACGTTGGTCTCCCGAGTTGTTCTCTCTCTGCGGTGTTATTAAGCACGTGCTGTTTGGAGGAAAAAAAACACACGACTTACGTATCGCGGAATTAATTAAACGATAATTTTTTTTTCATTCGCGAGCCGGTCTCGTAGGTAATGCTATTTTACGCGATGGTGCGAGTCTTTAATATGCGGTAATGTGTGGTTTTTTTGGTGCGAATTTAGCGTTTTGAATAGTGCTGTGGTGTTGTGTGACTACTGACGATTGAAGATTCATATACTTATGTTGTATAAGGACGGTGGTATGTATTTTGGTGTTTTATTATTTTTATTAGAGTAGATGGTCAAGTGCAAAGGTAGATGGGTAGAGAATAGCGATGTCGGATGGTGTGAAATGAGACTTTCGAGTGAAATGAGTAAAATTTTGTTCCAAAATGATACACGACGATGAATTAAATTTTGTACGCAGGTGCAACGGAAATTTGGTCAAATTAACCGGTTACTTACCAAAAAACAAAATTGATGAGCTTTTTGATTAACTTACTGGAAAAGTTGGCGAAATTCAAAAACTGATTCCGCATATTGTATTTTTTTTTTTTTTTTTAAAGAAAAGATGTTTTCATTCATATTGAAGTATTGGAATTCCGAATATCTCGAATCGTCTTTTTTAAAAATAGAATCATTCATCTAGATATACGTATTACGTACAGTTCGCCCAAGTTCGCTCGATTGTTATTTACATAAATTAATTCGTCGTATTAGTAAAATGAAATCGTTTGCCAATAGAGAATGTGGTGAACGAACATAAACAAATTTTTATGGTACTTTACTTACGTTATATTCATTGATAAAATAAATATGTTTAGAGCGGATTTTACGAGCTTGCTTACAACATTGTTATTCACGCACATACACGGCATTTTACGTACGTAAAGAAAATGAGTTCGTCACGATCGTAGTATAATTTCGAGAGGTTTGTCGGGGTGATCTATTTTTAAAAAACACCAGAGAAAGTATCGTGGAACCCTTTTGTCATTTTGTTCTGGGGGAAAAATGGGAAACTTGGCGAATTTTGTGAAAAGATTGTACGAACAAGTGTATGTGTGTATTGTGTATGTTCAGTTTCAAAGGGTGTTGAAAGAATACACGAGTAACGGGGTGTCTTGTATGATTCTCTTACCCTTTTTCTCGCTTGTGAAGTTCAATGCGCTCGAAATTTCTGAGAAAAATCGTTTGTATTGCAACCTACGTAAATTTTTAGCTTTGTGTGTATTTGACTGATAACAGCCGGATTAACTGCTACAAATTGAGACAAATTATCTTGGTTTAGTGTTTTTTTGAATAAATATTGGATTTTGGCTGGCCTCTCTGTCTGCGCTCGCTTGGGTGGCAGGCATTTCATGACATATTTTTGTTGTTGCTCTGGTCGATGTTGTTTTCAATGCGTAAGTAATTATTTTATTAGATATATGTATTTCATTTTGTGAATTCGCGTAGGAAATGAAAAATTGGAAAGAATTGAATTGAATCTGTTTTTTCAGTCAAAAATGAAAATTTGAAGTA
Source organism: Planococcus citri (assembly GCF_950023065.1). Lineage (NCBI taxonomy): Eukaryota > Metazoa > Arthropoda > Insecta > Hemiptera > Pseudococcidae > Planococcus > Planococcus citri. Next base: position 14,493,036 of record NC_088678.1, on the reverse strand, counting down.
TTTTTTTGAACGAGAGGATTGTTTTAATTTCAGCTATCAACCATTAGTCGAATGAGAGGCGTAGAATGGAGTAAACTGACCTCAAATTTTCAGTACCGGTAAATCGCTATCAAGCGCAATAATCCTTAGTTTCTGTGTAATTAATTAAACTTTGATTTTTATGACGTATTTTTATAACTTTCGATTCTTTGTTTTTATAAATTTGTAATTATTGACTTGCTGCTGTGAGAATTTATTCTTTCTTGGGTAGCTAGAATTGAACTATTGAAAAAAATATCCCACTATTCTCGCATAATCTATTTTCATTTTTCACAAATTGCATTTTTGACAGAACTGGAAAAATTTTCTCTTTCGGAACCAGCAAACTCCTGAGAACATCTGAGAAACTTTTAAGCTCTTAGGTATCAAAGTTTTCCAAGTCGAACCATTCAGGTTGTTTCAAAAATTTCCAGAGAGGGAAGAATTTTGCGATTTTTCCAGAAATACTTGACTTTTTGTTTCCAATTTTTGCCAAAACGAATTGGAATGTGTTCATGTTCAAAAATCGACTTTGCAATTTCATGTTCGCAAAAATAATTTTTCGTGGAACTTCCATTTCAAAATAATATGTAAGCCTGGTTTTGAGGAGTATTGCTGCCTTTTCTCTATAGCTGCTGAATTTTCTGAAAATTCTATAGAACCAGATTGGCTGCTCTAATGTCATCATTATCAGCTAATGTGAGTTGAATAGCACATTTTTCATGCAAAATTTTGGAAGAATGGTCATGACATTTTCAATAACTCACCCTCTTCCCCTTTCTTCCTTTTGGAAAAGTGGCCTGGAAAACTTGAGCAGTTGGCAAGAATTCTTGTGGATAAATATGTTTGAGGAAGTGTAAAAATGTTGATGAATATTCTGGGGGGGGGGGGTTCGCCTCCGATTTGAACCGGACCGCGATTTTTGGAAAGAGCATGTTCTAAAACCCCCAAATCCAAATTTTCAGCTGCCCAAGTTTATTTTTCGAATTTTGGCGAATTTTTGAAAATTCAAAATTGACTGTTTTTGGCGATTTATGCTTTTTTTTTTAAGTACGTACTTGACCAACAAAAATGGTCAAAATAAGTCCCAAAACTATTATTAATCCCCCAAATCCAAATTTCACCATTTTCAGCCATTCTGGAGCCTCCAGCGCTATTTTTCAATTTCTCCAGAATTGTGAATTTGCTCCAGAAGGCGTGAATATGCAATTGGGCAGCTAAAAATCGAGTTGTGTGTTATACTCGATCTGTTTAACGAGTTTATCCTCATTTGAGTCGGTTTTGGGGCGGACACCTCAAGAGTAGTTTTTTGACCATCTTTTTTCAAATAGAATATCCAAAAAAACAAAAGTTTTCCATTTGCGAGGAAATTTTTGAAATTTGCGCGAATCGCTGTATTTCGTCCACAACTAACCTCCCGAGACCGAATTCCGCCATTTCCCACCGATCTGGAGCCTCCAGCGCGATTTTTAAATTTCTCCAGCATTTCGAATTTGCTCCAGAAGGCGTGAATATGCAATTGGGCAACTCAAATGTGGATAAACTCGCTAAACAGATCGAGTATTGCCCAATTGCATATTCACGCCTTCTGGAGCAAATTCAAAATTCTGGAGAAATTTAAAAATCGCGCTGGAAACTACAAAAAAATGTCAATTTTTCCAATTTTTATTTCAAATACTTACTTACAAAATGGAGGAAGGGGTTTTCTTCCCATTTTTAATAATTTATCATCGCCTTCTTAATTTTTTTTTGCTATCTTAAAAGTTTGTTCCTGAGACACATGTTTAGGTATAACTGCTAAAATTGTCCAAGTTTTGCTTTTTTTCGAGAATTGACAAAAATTCACACTTTTTATTAAATTGCTAACTGTCTGGTTTTTGTTTACGTAATGTAGCCAAAAAATCTCATTTTATTGTTGAAAATTGTTGAAAAATTTCATTTTTTTGCCAACAATTTCTTTAAAAAACATCATCTTTTGCTGAAATTGTTCACAGTCGTTTTTTTGCTAAAAAAGACAAGAAATTCTGTTTTTTTTTTTTTTGGTCAAAACTGCTAAAAAGTCTTTTTTTTACCAAAAATTGCTAAAAATCGTTGCTTTTTGCAAAAAGTTCCAAAAAAATCTCACTTTTTTTCAAAATTGGCAAGAAGTTCTGCTTTTTGCAGAAACTGTCAAAGTCTCGATCGAATTTCATTAACTTATTAGATTTTCATTGAAATTTGAAATGTTTTTTTTTTTTTTACATTAAAAATTGAAATGTTCCAGTTCGTGTTTTTGTGATTTTTTTTCTCCGCATTAAAAATGTTTTGCTCGCGTTTTGTAACTTTTTTGGTTACTACTTCTTTGAAATTTATTGGCTATTAAATTATTACTTTTTTTTTTTGGAAAATATTGAATACAAACCCCAAGCCTTTTACCCAACTAATTTCCTCGAATTCTCCTAATCCCCTCATTGTCGATTCTTGAAAAAAAAAGCATGTGGAAAGTTCACTCATATCATTGGCGCCCTGAAGCATACACAGGTGGTTGTTATCATCACATCGGTGACACTAATTCACACCATTTATCAAACAACTGCGTTACTTTGTTTGTTTCGTTTCGATTCGCTAATTTCAAAATACGATATGTTTATATTTTTTGCTCGTTTGCAAATAAGTCTGTAAGTATGTAAATAGTCAAAACGAATGATATGAAAATTTGTCGTACGAGCATCCCCCCCCCATACCTCTCCACCATGTAATGTACTCTTTCGGTCATGTACCTAGGTTAGGTTGTAATAAATGGTACGATACATGCACAAGAGATAGATTTTAAAAAGAGAGAAGAAAAAGAAAGAGGAGAATTTGAGCATTTGTCGCGGTTGCGAGATGAAGAACAACGAACCTACTCGTACATTACATCATCATCATCGTAAACACCTAACATTGTTTTCGATCGAAATTATAGCGCTTGTAAAGTGAAAGAGACGAGCTTACGTCGTCGCTGAGGTGCTCAACTGCTCGTATACTACTTGCTGGTGTATAGTGCACCTTTACCTGGTGTAGAGGAAGAGGAGGTATAAAAGTTCATGTACATACGAACGTTACGACGCGCTCGATGACCTCAATCTGGAGGAGAACTTAGCAGCGGGTACGTTCCGTAAAAGGAATGACATGTCAAAGTTCTAATTTCCATATTGTGATTGTTGGTTAATCTTCTTTATTCAACGCATTATTATACTCGCGCGAGTCTTTTGTTCCGATACATTAATTGTCGAATGCGATGGTGATGGTGACGGCACAGGTAAATAATCGTTTAGATGCTGACTGCGTTTTGTATGCATTGCTCGAATTGGCTGGGATGGATGGCGGTCGAATAGGTCTTTTTTTTGGTGTTATTGCGGCGACTGATTGTGAGTTGGAGTTGGAGGTGTTGATGAAGTCGCGAGAGTATGATACAGAAGACGAGATACTCTTTTGACCTGTTGTTATTCGTACCGCTGCAAAAGCGTAAATATTTTATTTAAGTACACTGCTCTGTATACAGTCTGTCTGTGTACAGTGTGTACACGCTGCACCATGTGCTCATCGTAAAATGCTATACGTAGTCGTCGTTGTCGTCTTCGGTCTTCGGTCGTCACGTTAATTGATTTAATTCGTATGATAATTGAACCGCTTAGAAAGTAATTAAACTCGTTTACAGTAATTGTCTATTCGTCTGCGGTACGAGCGAGGGATTTGTCCGAGAAGATGATGACGAAGGGGTTGTTGAGGTATGTACGCCTTTGACTGTAGAAATACATATAATATGTATGTAAGTGCTGCAGTAAAGTCGTATCGTACCTACGTCGCGAGTTTACAAATAAAGCGGCCGTTATACCGCTTTAAGTATATGAGTACGAACGAGTAGATACAGATAGCTGGTACATGCTGTAGTTGGCGTTTATGTACTCGAAGATTGCGCGAATATTATAATTTATGCCTTAGTTTGCGGCCGCCTTCTGCCTTCGTTTAAATGGTAATTGATACGCGAGAGATTTTTGCACATTCGGTGTACATGACCGATGAAGCAAGACATTTTACGAGTTTTTTTTTTATGGGCTTGCAGGGCGGTAGTGATCCTATCAAAGAAATAGGGTGTTGGTTGAGACTCGAGAAATGAGCGACGAGCACCCCCCTCTTAGATTTAATAACTAATTCATTCAAAAAGGTTCAAAATCCTCGAGTAAGTCTGAATTGAGGAGGTAGGTGGTGGAAGTTGATTCAGGACAGCGTTTTTGGTGATCTTTACCAGTATGTGTGTATTTTGAGAGGAGATTCGACGATTTGAAGTGAAGTCGTTATGAATTTCAATTTTTTTAAATTTTCATTGCCTGGTGTGCTTGAGTCTGTAAAATTGATAATTACGAGTACCTTTACGTGTACTTTTAAATGGAAGAAAGAAAATGCGAGCTTCATCGCATATACGACTAGGTGTAAGTACCAGGCGAATTTTATACTAATTGGAGGTAATGAATTTTCGTAGTGTTTAATAGATCAACATGCAAAATCTGCAAATGAAGATAGACTTCTGAGTTTGAGATGTTTGAGACAAAGCAATGCTGAAAATATTTTGCATTTAGGTCGAAAGAATTGCATTTCTTACCTTAGAATTTGTCTAGAATTTCATTTCCCTTATAGTCGGGGAGCCCGCATAAGGATCAATTGCACCACCACCCCCCCCCGCCGATCCTCCGGGACAACTTTTTTCTTAAAGGGGGAGTCCTAAGGAAGATTTCTAGCCCTTGTCCTCAAAGAAAAAGTGGCCCTACTTACAAAATGGCGGCCATTTTAATTGACAGGTCAGTCGAAATCGCAGGTTTTGCGTTCCAACATAAGACTAGCATAAACATTTTTAAACCGTACAAAGGTAGATCGAAAGAGCAGGCAAAAATTCATCACCTGCCAAAATTTCAAGCGCTAAAGTGCCTTCTTCGATTTTTGGCGAATTTTCAAAAATCAAATTTTGGCCAAAATGTGAGAAAAAATCAAAATTTTACCAAATTGACCTAGAAAGCTGAAATTTGGGATATACCCTATTTTGGATCTGCCAAATCGATTGGAAACTGTTTCAAACCGCTTTGAGCAGTTCTGGAGCCTCCAGCAGGTTTTTGAAACTCGAAATTCCCACAAAATTTCATCAAATGGAGTTGAAAAGCCGAAATTAATTCTGCAAACTGATTTCAATATGCTGTGAAGTCGACTGCAGGTGAATTTCAACTCGTTTTGGGGCCTCTAGCAATTTTTTGAAAAGTACTGGAGCCTCCAGTAAATTTTTGAAACTTGAAATTTCCCCAAAATTTCATCAAATAGGGTTAGCAAGCCACAATTTACTCTGCAAACTAATTTCAATACAATATGAAGTCGACTGCATGGTAATTTTCAAGTCGTTTTGGAGCCTCCAGCGATTTTTTGAAAATTACTGGAGCCTCCAGTAAATTTTTGAAACTTGAAATTTCCCCAAAATTTCATCAAATGGTGTTAGCAAGCCAAAATTTACTCTGTAAACTAATTTCAATACAATATGAAGTCGACTGCATGGTGGTTTCAAGTGGTTTTGAAGCTTCCGGTTACTTTTTGGAAATTTCAATTCTCCTAAAAACCCCATGAAACCTTTCAAAAAGTCACTGGAGGCTCCAAAATTACTTGAACACACCTGAAGTCGTCTTCAGAGGGTGTTAAAATAGGTTGATGATTCAGTAATTATTTAAGGAAGTGCGTTGTTCTTATCTTGCAGTCTTGTAAAACTGCTTGAGAAATGTGGAGGAATCCGAAAAACACTTCCCTAAAATATTGAGAATGAGAGCGTAGTATTATTGGAGGGAGGATGGTGTAAAATTATTAAAAATTTATTTCCAAACAGGGTTGGGGACAATTGAATCACGATTCGAATCAAAAATGTCGTGATTTGATTTGTGATTCAAATCATTTTTTTAGACGTGATTCATGATTCGTGATTCAAATCATTTTCTAAGCTGTGATTCGTGATTCATAATTTGGGGCAATTATCAGCCATGAACCGCGTTCTCGAATCGTTCTTTTTTGCTCCTCGTTCTCCTCAGACGACATTATTTCTGATTTTCGCAACATTTTACTCAAATTTTCAGATATGTATTTTATGAACTTTGAATGATGTTTCGAGTGGTTGTTGTCAAGTTCACCAGAATTTTACTTAAATTTCATCAATTTTCAGTTCTTTTCATGTCCATTTCACAGTTTTTATGAAACTTCTTGAAATTTTTGCCAAATTTAATCCGCTTGCATGACTTAAGATAAACTTTTTTGATATTATTTTATTATGTACTTAATTTCACGAAATTTTGCTCAAATTTTCATGTGATTTTTGAATTGGTCATTTTAAATCACCAAAAATGCAAAATGACTCATTTGAAGAGTGATATTCCAAAACTCGCTTTGTCCATTTTTATCGAAGTGCGTTTTTCAGGGGTACCTGGTAGATGAAGTATTAACTCACATTCCTACATCATCAACCTACCAAAATGAGGTGTTAAACTCATCAAAATAGCCAATTCACTGAAAATTTTTTAAAAAATAATGTTCCAAAACGCGCTTTGTCCATTTTTATTGAAATTTTTTTCAGCAGTATTTAGTAGATGAAGTGTATACCTACACTCCTACATCATAAATCCACCCAAATAAAGTGCTAAACTCGCCTAAAAAGTCAATTTACCTCTTTAAAGGGAAACTGTTTTTCCTCTTTCCTGAAAAGTTGTGAAAATGGACAAAGCGAGTTTTGGAATATCACTCTTCATTTATAATTATTGTTTTGATGAGTTGTAATGTTGCTTTATGCCATTTTTGCTGAATTTTTAAAAAATTTATCATTTTTTCGGTTTTTAGCAATTTTTATGCCACATTATTAATTTTTTGTAATTTTTACTAGGTAGTTCATTTGTTCGATATTTGCGATATATTATTCTTTCAAGATAGATATTTCATCAAATTTTCGGTCAATTTGACTATTTTCGTGATATTTTTACAAATTTTGAAGCGATTTCCGCAAAGTTGTGCCACAATTGTGCTGATTTTTTTTTTATTAATTTATGGCGATTTTCAATTACGAATAAGTCGGTTTGACAAATTTTACCAAGAATCAAATTTTGAGATATTTCTGCAAAATTTTGCCGAATTTTACTGAAATTCTATCAATTCTTGGTAACCTGCTGGTGATCCTTATGTCAAAATTTCAAGTTTTTATTATACTCGTACTTTATGCAATTTTTTCACAATTTAATTTCATTTTGATAATACGTATTAAATCAATTTTTAGTAATTTTACACTATTTTTTTTTAAATATCCGAGCACTTTGGCGTTATTTCGCTCAATTTTTACGGTATTTCATTTCATCAATTTTCAACCAATGCGAACAAGTATTTCTATGACAGTTTAACTACTCAATTATTTTCGTAAATCAACAGTGATTCGTGATCCGTGATTCGAATCATGCTTTTTGTGATTTTACCCAACCCTGTTCTCAAATATTCAAGGTGCATTTTTGGAAAAGTGAGGAATTTGAGAAACATTGTGACGATATTTGTCGTTAATATTGAAGTAAGGAAGGCACCATTTTTCGTGAAATTCAGCATCATGCAATTTGAAATCGTATATTGTTCGAAGTTGTAGCTTATTCTATGGTCTACAGAAAGCGAAATATAAGAGCTGGTTACCGGAATAGGTTTGGTTTGGTTTACATTTATAGAGTCGCGAGAACCGCGAAGACGACGAAACTAGGCGTAATTTGGTTTATATGGTTAATTCGCATCATTTCCTTCAGAGAAGAAGAGGAGCTTCTATATACTGAAGTGTATTTGTGCATACGCAGAATAACCCAATTTAAAACGTAGCAGAAAGAAAGCAACACAGATATGTGCGTTTTCCGCGAAATAAATGTAATAATACCTACGTATACCTGTACCAAGGTGAGGTATATAGGACGCTACCTTAGATACTATGCACTGTGCTATAGTATACCTATTACCTTCTCTACACCGCGCGATGTTCATCGTATTATATTATCAAAACGAAAAGGAACGATGCGACGACAATTCCAAAGTATCTACTTCCACTTACTTCCTTACCTAGCGAGGTACTCGTATTTTCCGCGCTCGTGTGAAAGTACCTACACATCATCGAATAATGTACCTACCTACCTACCTCGATCGTACATAGTAGGTACTACTCGGAACTGCAGCAGCAGCTGGTGGTAAACGAACGGTGCATTTCTATTTGGTCTTTTTCTTTGTTGTCATCGCGTATAGTATTTATGGTGGATGGAGGAGAAAATGCTGATAAAATATACGAGAAATGACAATTACGCTGACACGGAAAGAAATCTGCAGAGAGTGCACACGTTCGGCAATTTCGCGTGCAACGCAGCAGCGAGCGCAGCGCAACAAACGATATATGCAGAGAAGACAAACATGCAGTCGAAGCAGACCCAGACGTGCGGTGTATAAAGCACCTTTATATGCATTCATCTCGTCAACGATGAGGGTGAAAAAGCGGAAAGTTTTAATCGATTTTTAATTACCTTTACGACCTGCAGTTTGCAGTCCGGCATCACGTCGTCAGTTTGGTGAATTTCGTGTTTCCTTGTGTGTGTTTGTGTGTGTGGCAGTAACGATGACGATGGTCGTTGTAAAGTAACCGAACGTAATTAAAAACCAAGCGCAGCAGTGAAAGTGCATCTCGGGGAAATAATTTTCCGCCGTATTTAACTGTTTAATTGAGGAAAAAAAATTCGGTACGAGGCGCCCACGAAGTATATGGTACTTTGCAATACTGCAAAAGCAACGAACCCAACCATACATCGTAATAGGGCAGACCGTTCTGTGGGGATATGATGGTAACAGGCAGAATGGCGTCATAAGGCATCGCGAGGATGGATGCTGAAGCTTAATTTATCGATAGGATGGGCTCGACAGTTCGACACAAATTAGACGTGGCGCTTTCCTCCTTGGAGAAAAAACACTCTTCGGTGTCGTACGATTTTTCAAACGACCACGTATGATACTTAGGATATTGCGGTGCATGGGGATTGTGGAGTGTCCTGTGTGCACTGCGGAGTGCGGAGAAATTGCCTAACGGCCGGATCGACTGCCACGTCCAACGAGAGAGTAATTAATGGGGCTAAACTACAAGGTATTTCAGTGAATTGGGAAACGTGTGTAAATAGCTCGCAGGTAATGGCCGTATACTATCGTGTTCGGTGACGTGATATGCTCAGAAGTACATATCCATTGCGGTGCTGTCGCTGAGCTGAGAACTGCGAATATGGGGAAATTTGAACTGGTCAGGTGGACGAACGCCTGCATGATATTAGGATCAGTGCATTGGAAACGCGGCATCGACGATGGGTAATTAATTTCAACCTGTATATTCGAGTGCTATAGTAGGTACATACATACGTAAATGTACGTACCTACGAGTATTATGCTGCAGGAATTTGCCTCCTCGCTTATTGACGAAATTTATTGACGTGTATAAATACCCCAGAGGCGAGCTTATGGGCTCTCGAGTTCTCTCGAGTATGGCAATTAAATGCTCGTAGAATCACCATCACCAACCAGTGACAGAGAATATTATAGAACATATATGGCATGGTGAGAAAAATGCAATCATCACCAATAGCTTATGCTGATGCTGGTCGACTAAGCGATGAAAATAGATACAAGGTTTTTATAATTTTTCACTCGAGCATATTGCATACGTAAACGTACGACTTGTAATTAAACAATTAACGACTACGAATAAATATTACATTAAAAAAGAAGGGGAAAAAACACGCTAGTACGATGATTTGAAGAAATAGAATATGAAAAAAATGCCCGTTCAAGGATTAAACGCGAGAAAAAAAAGATATTTGTCGTACCTGCTTACACTTTCGCTCTGCGCTGTTATCGATAATTAAAAAATATTATCGATTAATATAATAATAATAAACGATATAAAGATATGAATGACGACCAGTGACAAACGTGTGACGAAATACACGCGTGTACTCTGTACTCACTACTCAGCGATTCCCTTAAAGATGGTGATGGTGACAATACGTTTATTATGGCTGGCGTATATGAAGAAATCAAATATAATAAGCGAAGACGATGATGTGTAATCTACGAACGAGATGGCCATAATAACCGAGACATTTATCATTTTCGTGTCATTACGATGAAAAATACTCTCGTTCGATTTAGATGGGTATAAATTTTTCTCTTTTTTTTTCATTTCTTAACTCGTTTAATATACGTATACGTACAACATACTGCATACTCGCGTGTGTATAACCCTCTCTGCGCGGTCCAGCTCCAGTCAGATGCTGCTGATGGTAGCTCATATGTATCCATAATAATGTATGGTGTCAAAACGACGAAAGGTATATCTGCTAATTGAATTTTTAACCCGGTTAACCGTTTAATTTAAAATATATTAAAAATAATTAGCGAGACGATTTCATCGTTGCTTCATTAACGAAAGAAAAAAAATGTATGTACTGTGTGTACGACAGATGTTGTTGTTGTGTTAACGAGCCTGGAGTCAATTTGATAAAATGGAACTAGTGTTAGTTGTATTGTATGTACACACTACATAGTGCCAAATGGGATTTAAAGCTCATTATTTTATGGTAAATATAAATGGCAAATTGCTTTTCGGATCTTCGAGTTGAGAAAATTTGATGGAAAATTATATCTGCTGTTGAAAAATGCTAATTTGGTTGGAAATTACTGGAAAATGTTGTGTAGAAACTAGAAAGCCAGGTGCATAAAAGTATCTCAGCGTGAGGTTTGAGATGTAAATTTGCGAAACAAGAATTTTTTAATTAATATTTATTGTTATTATGTACTTATTAACTTGGGTTTATATATTGAAAAACTAGTCTAGTACCCTTTATCGCCGAACAGTAATTTTGATCTGGATCATGCACAAAATGAATGTTTCGTGATCTCCAAAGTCTATGCTTAGGTACTTGTATTTTCATCATTTTTGGGCTTTTCATGGATCTCCCTTTGGTGTTTACTGCTTAGTGCTTACCTATATCCATTTCAGTTGTAGACGTGAAGCCATATCAACAAAATTCTAATTTTATTTCGTGGCACTGATAATTTTCAACCAAAATTCTTTCATAGGTATTTTAATTTTGGCCTTTGGGATGTGAATATTGCAATAAAATTGATAAGGTCATGGAAGTTAGGAGTTGAAGAAATTCTAGATTTTTGCGAAAAACTTTTAGTCCGGCATATGACAATAGGAGTAATTGCACCCCCCCCCCCGCTGATCCTCCGGGGCAACTTTTTTCTTAAAGGGGACAGCCTAAGGGACATTTTAAAGCAAACTTGCCCAAAAAAGTTGGCCTTACTCACAAAATGGCGGCCATTTTGATTGACAGGTCACCCAAAATCGCAGATTTTTCGTTTCAAAATAGGACTTGCACAAACTTTTTCAAACGTTACATAGGCAGATCGAAAGATCATGCAAAAAGTTATCACCTGTCAAAATTTCAAGAGCTAAAGTGCGTTTTTAGATTTTTGGTGAAATTTTGAAAACCAAATTTAGGCCAAAAATCAGGGAAAAAATCAAAATTTTACCAAATTGACCAAGAAATCTGAAATTTGGGATATACCCTATTTTCGACATGCCAAATCGATTGGAAACGGTTTCAACCCGTTTTAAGCAGTTCTGGAGCCTTCAGCAGATTTTTGAAACCCGAAATTCTCACAAAATTCCATCAAATTAGAGTTGTAAAGCTGAAATTTATTCTAAAAACTAATTTCAATTCGCTACGAAGTACTGCAGGTGAATTTCAAGTCGTTTTGGAGCCTCCAGCGACTTTTTGAAAATTCCTAAAGCCTCCAGCAGATTTTTGAAACTTTAAATTTTCATAAAATTTCATCAAAATGGAGATGGAAAGCTGAAATTTACTCTACACTCCAATTTTAACACCCTCTGAAAACGACTTCAGGTGGGTTCAAGTCATTTTATAGCCTCCAGCGACTTTTTTGAAAATTACTGGAGCCTCCAGTAGATTTTTGAAACTTTAAATCAATTACTCCTATTGTCATATGCCGGACTATTGTGTTGTGCCACTATCCAAGTTTCTTCAAATCTATGCAGGAGATTGAAATTTAGCATGAAAGATTTGGGAACACAGTCCCAGCTTACGGATGTGTCATCTCGATTTTTTACCAAACAATTTATGAAATACCTAATTGTGAAGAAAACTTGAAAAAAAAATACTTGAAATTATTCAACACAAAATTCAGGTGATTTGAACGCTGTTAGTCAATTACAGAGAGAAACGTTCAATTGAAAATTTATTGAAAACTCATTTTTTGGTAAATATTCAGTTTATTATACTTCCCTCCCCCTCTCCACTTTCTTCTGCTTCATCGTCAATTTTTATCTTTTTTGATCTTGAAACCTCGGTGGTCTCCGAAAATGGGGGTAAGGGTAATGTGTCATCTTCAACCCTAAAGAAAGATCTAATTCGTGGATACGTTTTTGCTCGAGTCTTAAGTCAGTATTTAGAGTCCCAAAAATCGATAGAATAGTCCAACAATAAACGTAATATATCATTATTTTTGAAACGCATTTTCAACACTTTTGCATGCATTTTTGACAACTTTCAAATAACTTTTTATCAATTTTTTGTTAATTTATAGCGATTTTGATGCTTTAATTGGCTGTTTTTAGATTATTTTAAACTCGTTTTCAACAAGTCTTTATCAAGTATCATGCATTTTTAGCAAATCATGATTTAAAAAAAAAATTAATTACAGTAATTTTGATGCTATTTTGAACTTTTTTACATCGTTTTAACTCGTTTTCAGCACTTCTCTTGTGCATTTTTGCCTTTGACTGGAATTTAATTCTTTTGCCATTTCTTTGTGTATTTTTGAGAGCTTTTGCCCTCGCTTCGCTCGGGCTGTTTGCTCTTTTTCCCCATGAAAAACTATATTGTTCAAATTCAAAAAATGTTCAAAGTTTGAATCAAAAAAATAAACTCCTCCCTGCATGAAGAAATTTTTTGTCACTTCTCGAAACATGAATTTTTGAAAGCTTCTGCCCTCGCTTCGCTCGGGCTCGTTTACTTTTTTTTCAATTTTGAATTTTTCAAAAAAAAAAAATAATTTGAATTTCAAAATTTTGAAGCAAAGTAATAAACTTCTTATAATTAACCAATTCATCACACTAAAAATCATCGTTTTTTACATATATGTACCTCCCTCTCGAAATTAAAAATTTGGTTGGTTAGAAAAAAGTTTATAGCCCAATTTCATTACATGAGCAAAAACCTTTATCGTGAAAAATAATCAAAAATTGAAATGATAAAATAATATTTTTGACATCTGCTTGCTTGAAAAAAATCTTGTGATGTTGAAGACATTGGAAAACTGAAATCGAAAAATTCTAATGTAAAATTTTGCCTCCCCCGGCTCCTTTTTTTAAATAAAATCTCTAGTGTTTAAAAAATGTCCTGCTAAAATCCTGATTTTTTATTTTGTAATTTTGTTTGACACCTTGTCTCAAAACGAATGTAATCAGCTCGTTTATTTGTATCGTTTTTTTCAATAATTTTGATTAAAATTACAAAATTTTCTTCCAGTTTCAATTTTTTTTAAAATTTTCTTGTGAAAAATTTGACTTTGTTAATTTTTTTGTGTGTGGGGGGAGGGGTCGAGTGGATGGCATTCTGAAAATTTGGTTGAAAAAAGGTAGTGAAAAAGTAGTGATTTTTTCAAAAAAAATCCGTTAGATACCCTGCTAGAGATTCAAAATCATATTTCTCTTGGCTCATTCCGTTAGCTATGTAAAAAACCGGCTCAGTAATTGGGAACACTCTTCCGATTTATGTACTTACATCACGTACCTACATAAATTTTCCCAAAACAAATTTCAGCCTCAATCTTTTAACTTTGATGAAAAAAATGATGATAATTTGAAATTTTTCTATTCGAAACGAAACTTGTTGAATGGCCTACGGGAATAGGCGGCTAAATATTTGCAGAAAGGATATGTTGCACCTATCTCACCTACGTACGTAAAATACAAGTCTATAGTCCAGCTCCAGACTAATTAAAACCCATAGCACGTCGAACAGCTGCGAGAAAAAATTCCACCACCACCATCGCCATCGCGCCACTATAAACATCTATTCGCTAAAAACCTTTCCGCATACAATGTATACGACCATACCTGGTCGTATGTACATGTTTAATGTGCGGTGTATTGTACTGCTATTGGTACTAGATAAACATAAACCAATCTGCGGGTCAATAAATTACCCGTCGAGATAACCCATTTAGTACATTGTGGTGTTTTTTGCTGGGAAACGACGAGGAGGACAGGGGTTTCTACTGTTTTCCTTCGTCGCCTTTGCTCCGTTTTGTTGTAATGGTTGGTTTAAAGAAACGGGAAAAAGGGAATATAAGTACGTAGATAAAAATTTCTATCACGAGTGCGAATTTTCTCATCGGTTAATTTTCCAATAACACGTACGGAAATTTCTTAACGCGATGTGTGTAAGATGCAGAGAACGAAGGAGAAGGTGAGGTTCATTCGAGAACGTGAATGAACGTTCGCGTTCGCGATATCAGCATGTTCATGTTCACGTGTGAAGGTGCGAAACACACGACGACGACGCGAAGCGACGAAGTGCACGTGTGACGTGTGGTATTGCTTGGCAGATTCCTTTGATGGACGTTACGTACTCGTAGATCTTGGTGATGGTGATAAAATGCTAGCAGACGCTATACAGCCTTATAAGTAGGCTTTGTCGAGAAATTAACGATGCGATGCGATGCTGGATTGCTGGTCACAATGTCGCACTTGATTGTACCCTAACCCTACACCATGCTGGAGCTGCCTATACAGAAGCTCGCATACTTTACGGTCGATACCTATACGTAGATACGTATTACGTACAGAGAACATACGCGTGGTACACGCTTCGACAATTATTGGTTGCACATTACGACGACCACGGAGAAGATAATAGGTCTTCATGGATGCCTGATCACTATATAGGTACTGCTACGTATTGGCCAAGAGACCGGAAAGACGGACAGTCTTTGAGTTTGAAATGGCCAATATTCTGTACGTCGGTCTCGGTACCTATGTGTAATGTTTTTTAACGATGATGGATAATAATAATGCACATATGATGACGGAAAATGTAAAAAATTAATCCCGAATGCCTGATGTTTAATCACGGTAACACTTTCTCCATGCTACCATGTTCGGTGCTGAGTAATTAGAATTTTCTACATAGGTAGTCATCATAACGACACGAAGACGCGACACGGATGATGGACCGACGCGATGGTACCGAAGAGTTATCTGCTGACGATGATGACGAAAGCGGGGGCGAGGGGCGAGGACGGTCATATGCTTGAAAATCTGCACACACGAGTTGGAAAGATTACGTAATGATGATTAAGAAACGGCGTAATTATTCGCGACGTCGACGTCGTCGTCGTACGGTCGTACCTAGTTGTAGAGTCATTGTCGTGAACCATTTTGATGATAAGACGGATCCGCTGCGAGTTCTGCAGTTTTGCTGTTTTGTTTTGTTCTATTGTGGAAATTACGAAACCTGCGGGTGCGCAACAATATTGCTGGCATGTATTTGTGTACCTATGTAATGTACCTCAATCAGCTCCTCGTACCTGTTGTTTGTTGTATTTGTATATTATGTATAAGTGCAGAGAGGGCGGACTTGCACCACGACCATAACGAACCTCTATTTTACTCTCTTGTCAAATACATACATACTTAAACCTAGAGATAATTAAACATGCGGCGCGCACTATAAACAGCATCGTCGAAAAATCCTGGCTCTGGATGCTGTAGATGAAAATAAAAATCAAACTCGAAGGTCTTGACTGGTTTTCCGCGACGACGGAGTGTAAAAAATCAAACTGACCTACATGCAAATTGTGTACTTTTTTAGTTTTATTTATTTTTTGTTCGTTTTTCGCGCGCTGTATCGTATCGTTCATCGGATACCTCTCCATAATAGGTCTATCTTTGGTATAAAAATATGTTCAACTCGAGTTTTTACGGCTTAATGCGAATCGAAAGTAAATGATGTGGTGTAAGGTCAGGCCGCCGATAAAAACCTACTTTACCCCGCAGCTGTATCATCTTGTAGATGGAGAAGTCCACGCTTTGTGCGGCGTACGTATATTAACTGGCCACAACGATGATCTCGTGTGTATCGATGAAGATATTTAGTACAAAAGATGAATGAATGGACAGTACCGAAACAAATCTGCAAGGTGGGATCCGGCTTCGCTTACGTCGAAGGTAACAGCATCCTAATTAAACGAGAGAAACGTTTGTAGTCGCAGTGATTTAGTCGGGGAGCCCGCTTATGGATGTATTGCAACCCCCCCCCCCCGGGGTCGATTCTCTGGGACAATTTTTTTCTTAAAGGGCCGCGGGGAGTCCTAAGGAACATTTCTAGCCCCTGTACTTGGAAAAAAGTGGCCCTACTTACAAAATGGCGGCCATTTTGATTGTCAGGTCAGCCGAAATCGCAGATTTTGCGTTCCAACCAAGGTAAATAAATACTATCGTAATTAGTATTTATTTACCTTGGTTCCAACATAGGACTTGCATAAAATTTTTCAAACTGTACAAAGGTAGATCGAAAGATCGGGCGAAAATTTATCACCTGTCAAAATTTCAAGTGCTAAAGTGCGTTTTTTGATTTTTGGTGAATTTTTGAAAATCAAATTCAGGCCAAAAATGAGGGGAAAAGTCAAAATTTTACCAAATTGATCAAGATAGCTGAAATTTGGGATATACCCTATTTTCAACACTCCAAATCGATTGGAAACTATTTCAAACCGTTTTGTGCAGTTCTGCATGGAACCTCCAGCAGATTTTTAGAACTCGAAATTCCCTCAAAATTTCATCAAATGGAGTTGGATAACCGAAATTTACTCTGCAAACTAATTTCAATACGCTACGAAGTCAACTGCAGGAGGATTTCAAGTCGTTTTGGAGCCTCCAGCGATTTTTTGAAAATTACTGGAGCCTCCAGCAGATTTTTACAACTCGAAATTCCCACAAAATTTCATCAAATGGAGTTGGATAACCGAAATTTACTCTGCAAACTAATTTCAATACGCTACGAAGTCGACTTCAGGGGAATTTCAAATCATTTTGGAGCCTCCAGCGATTTTTTGAAAATTACTGGAGCCTCCAGTAGAATTTTAAAACTTGAAATTTCCTCAAAATTTCATCAAATGAAGATGGAAAGTTGAAATTCATCGTGCAAACTGATTTCAATACGCTACGAAGTCGACTTCAGGTAGGTTCAAGTAATTTTGGAGCCTCCAGCGACTTTTTGAAAATTACTGGAGCCTCTAGTAGATTTTTGAAACTTGAAATTTCCGCAACATTTTACCAAATGGAGTTGGCAAGCTGATGAAATTTACTTCGAAAACTAGTTTTTTCAAATGGTTTTGTAGTCCAGTCATTAAAGACATTTTTACAGGAAAAATTATTATCAAACAGATCTTTCGCAAATATTGTTCACAGAGGTCCCCTCAACAACATACTAAAAGTCCTGGCCCGTACGGGGTCCGGAACCCCCTCAAAGGGGGGTGGAACCTCCCCCAAAATCAGTTTTTCGCCATTTTCTCCCCCGCATTGCATTTTAGCGAAAAATGTGTAATAGATAAAAGAATCTACGTCAAATTTCCGATCTAATGATGTATCAACTTTCCTTGTATGTTCAAGGGGGGCGGAACTGCAACCATTTAAATGAGGGGGGTTTTCTGAAAAATAGATAAAGGCTATAGGCGCCTAAGAGGGGTGAAATGGTCCCCGAAAACGTTCGAGTTGATATTAGTATGGAAGGTAGGTACCATTGAGAAACTTCCGCGTAGAAAGTTTCACATCCACACCCCCTCCTCTTTTTGGGGAACCCCCCTTTTCTGAAACTTCAATAACATTTTTCTCAACCCCATTTCAACCGATTTTGAAAATTTTTCAGTATGTTATGTATATCCTTAGTAGGTATCCACACAAAAATTTTCAACCCCCTCCCCTCATATTTACCCCTCAAAATAGCGTTTCTCAACTTATTTTATGCTTTTTAACAATAAAAAAAATTGAGGGGGCCAAGTGCTCTGGAGAGGGCTAGATGAGTCTAGCAAAAAATCAGACATCATATTCGTGCTCAGCGGTATCGAGTCATAAGAAAACGACACCCTATTCATTAATAATTAGTTATTTTCCCCAAAATTCCCATTTCACCCCCAACCCTCTCTAAGACTCATTTTTACATCATTTTGAGGGGTAAATATGAGGGGAGGGGGTTGAAAATTTTTGTGGGGATACCTACTGAGGATATACATAACATACTGAAAAATTTTCAAAATCGGTTGAAATGGGGTTGAGAAAAATGTTATTGAAGTTTCAGAAAAGGGGGGTTCCCCAAAAAGGGGAGGGGGTGTGGATCTGAAACTTTCTACGCGGAAGTTTCTCAATGGTACCTACCTTCCATACTAATATCAACTCGAACGTTTTCGGGGACCATTTCACCCCTCTTAGGCGCCTATAGCCTTTATCTATTTTTTAGAAAACCCCCCTCATTTAAATGGTTGCAGTTCCGCCCCCCTTGAACATACAAGGAAAGTTGATACATCATTAGATCGGAAATTTGACGTAGATTCTTTTATCTATTACACATTTTTCGCTAAAATGCAATGCGGGGGAGAAAATGGCGAAAAACTGATTTTGGGGGAGGTTCCACCCCCCTTTGAGGGGGTTCCGGACCCCGTACGGGCCAGGACTTTTAGTATGTTGTTGAGGGGACCTCTGTGAACAATATTTGCGAAAGATCTGTTTGATAATAATTTTTCCCGTAGATGGGACATAATTGGTCTTTAATGACTGGACTATTGAAGCTTCCACAGCTACTTTTTGGAAATTTCTATTTTCCAAAAAACGCCATACGGCAAAGTCGCTGGAGGCTCCAATACGACTTGAAATACCAGCTGCCCAAATTAATTTGTCGATTTTTGACAAATTTTTGAAAACTTTTTTCTTCCAATTTTAATTTTTTTGAAAATTTTCCTGTGAGAAATTTTATGTTATTTTTTTGTGTGTGGACTGGGGGGAGGGGGTCGAGTGGATAGCTTTCCGAAAATTTGGTTGAAAAAAGTAGCGATTTTTTCGACAAAAAAATGCCGTAAAATATCACGTTAATTTACTTTTCCAATAAAAATTTTGAAAATCAGTTCTGAAGCCAATACTCAATTTCTCAAATGAATTTCATCATTTCTACCCTTAATGGAGCTTCCAGAGCGATTTTTAATTTTTCCAGAATTGTTGGATTACTTCAGAAGGTGCAGAAATTAATCCAGGGAAACTAGAAAACGTGTTCTGGCTTATTTTTCGTATGTTAAACGAGTTTATTCGCAGTGTGGGCGATTCCCTGGCGGTCTGCTCGAGTGCGTTTTTTTGACCAGTTTGTGAATTTGAGTTGGATGAGTTGTAAGTTGAATTCTCGCTAAAATGATCACATTTTTCACATTTTTGGAATCTCTGAAAAAAAGTTGGAGTTTGCTGCCTGCAGGAATGTCTCCTTATTCGTTGTAATTTTACCCTAAAAAACTGAGCATAATATGTTGTATTTTTTTTAAAAAAAGTATGTTGTCTGTTGATGTCTTCAAGTATCTAATAGACTCCAAATTATCACTCAAGAATTTTTTAGGTGATTGGGGGCGGAGGGAGGGGGCATCATCTTTATGAACCTCTAGAAACAGTTCTGAAGTGTATTTTTCAATCTAGTACATATTTCATAGCACATTTTCACTCTACACAATGAAAATGATTGTTTTTTTTAACCAGATTGTTCATTTTTGGATTTTTTTTAAAAATTATAATTTAGAAGTCGTCTACGTCCGGAGAAATGTCTGTGTACTGGACAGAAGAAGTTGGATGGGGGGGGGGATTTGAAAGAAACAACGAGAAAACTTGATTTTTGTACCTGTTGTGACATTGAAGTTTTGCTTTTTTTAATGGTTTTCCTTTGGTCTTAATTTCTAATTGCGATGTTATTTCTTTGAATAAAAAAATTCCTCTCTGCTTCTTCTAGCTGTTTAGGGTATGGTGGAGGTGGTTTGAAGCGCTAAAAAAATTGTTCATTTTTCACGCATTTATTGTATCAAAACGAAGATGATGTGATTTAAGGAAACGGGGGGGGGGAGGGGTATAATTTTGAAAAAAAATCTATGTATATTTCAATGAGTAGTGATTGAGAGAAATTTTCAAAATTCTGCCCATTTTCTCAACATTGGAGGAGAACGAGGAGCAGGAGCAAAAGCAGGCAATAGTGGTAGAAATTGCGCCCATTTTTTGCAGTTTTTTTTGGTTTCTGAATTTTTAATTACCAGGTCATTACCGCGACAATTTGACCGTCGTCGGCGTCCCACTTACATACTAGGTTCGGCGAATTTGTTTCGGTGATTGGTAAAATCATTATAGTACATTGTGCACCATAACTCTAGTCTGCCTGCAATTGGCGCATCGCTCGTAAAAACATCAGTTGAACCATTTGCATGTGACGTAGCGATTATGTTGATTTTTTTTTGTGGTTCGTTTACTCAGGTTGCATGTGCTGGTCATAAACAATGCTCGGATAACATTGTAGCCAGGTATGATGCGAAGAATTGCGGATACATTACATGCGAATTTTTTCTATGTACATACGAGTGATACCTATTCTATCTATCTTTGTCGGTGTTTATTCAATAAATTTGCGCACCATCGAGAGACGCGAACTTGTAACAGGTTCGAGCACGATTTGCGTAGTTGCTTCGCGCGCGATGATTTCGCTTGTTTGTTTTGTTTATTCGTAATTTATTTTTTTTGAAAAAATACGGGGTTGTGTAAGATGATCTTAATAAGGATGATGGCTGACGTATTGGTAACACATGCGTCGTTTTTCGTGATTAGGAAACAAACGAAAGAAAAAAAAGAGCGTTTAATGAAGGTATTGTCTCGTATGCGACCAATATACTTATAGCGTACGATGTATGGGTAGGTGCAATATAATATTTCCAAGGTTATTGCGCGAATGATTACCATTTTGTTGGATGGGTATCGTATGTGCGAGATTTCGTCTGTCTTACTGTGTTTGGATGTTCTGTCGAGTTTTTAACCTTGGTATCATTTTTCGACATGTAGCCCGCATAAGTCCATTGAACTGACCAACGCCTGATGGTATCCGGCAGCTCGTATTCGGAAGCGCGATAGCAAATTCTCGTCGATTACCATCAATGGTGCGTGGTCGTACGTGAAGAAATCATTTACAGATACGTGTAATGTCTCTCGCATTTCGTATCTAGTGATACGATCATTCTATATGCCAAACGAGTCCCGAAAATGAAGTCATTTACGACGATTTTGGCTAATGAAATGCATTTATGGTTTTATCATCGTGGTTTGTAATGCCACTTTGTATTTGTTGGTGATGAAGAAGCATGAAGGGATAAATGTCGATTATCATTATGCTTTGGCTTCTGACTTGAATTTGGTGATTCGAAGCAGTGTAACGCGAAAATCACCCCCGCCCATGCATCTTCGAAACCGCATTCGCGTCTATCGGTAATTTATTTTTAAAACAACGTCTCGATCGGTTGATCTTGGCAATAATGTATCTATCTATATTCGTGTAGAGAATGAATATCCGAGTATCGTACATTCGTAAAATAAATCTCAAGCGATCGAACGAGCTAAAGAGACGACGCTGCTGGCGATGGCGGTTTGCGAATAAGCAAGACATAACGTTTTTCGTATACAGTATGACACATAAGTAGTGCTCAATGGCTTTTATTTCCAAGTGGAAAGAGCTAGCGAGATGAACGAAGCGACGTTGAGTAGGGAAAAATAAGGGATTTCAAAATCGGCCTTGAAAATTTCAGGCCCATGCACAGGGTGCTCAAAAATTGTAAAACCGGTTTGGTCAAAAAATTCAAACTGGTTTTTATTGGCACAATATATTCTACACACTAAGGCGAATAAAACGCGATATGAATTTTTTGAAACCGGTTCATTAATTTGCAACCAGTTGACAAAAAATAGCCAAAAATTGTAGATAGAGAAAAAAGCTTGGAACAAAAGTTGTAGAGCGTGAAAAATTACACAATTCTGTCTAATCATATTTTGAAACCGGTTCGTTGGTTTCGCATTTAGCGATCAGTTTTTGACAATCAACTAAAAATTAGAGATAGGGAAATAAGCTTGAAACAACAGTTGTAAAGCGTGAAAAATTGAACCATTTTCGCTGATCAGATTTTGAAACTAGTTCATTAGTTTGCAACCAGTTATCAAAAATTAGCTCAAAATTGGAGGTTGAGAAAAAAGCTTGAAACAGAAGTTGTAGGGCATGAAAAATTACACAATTCTGTTCCATCACAATATATTGAAACCGGTTCACTGGTTCGCATTTAGCAACCAGTTTTTGACAAACACCTAAAAATTGCAGATAAAGAAAAAAAATTAGAACAAAAGTTGTAGAGTGTGAAAAATTGAACCATTTTTGCAGATCAGATTTTGAATGAATGAATGAATGAAAGTTTTATTAGATATTATTCGGTTCAGCACAATTTAGCTCTATTCACAGATTTTACGAATAGGATACTTGAAAAAAAACTTGAGAAAGAAAAGAGTTAGGGGCTAAGAAACCTGAAAGAAATTTTGAGGAAGTTTTGGTTTGAGTCTTGAAGGGCAATTTTGCCGGATATGGAAGCAGCAAGCGAGGGTGTTTTCAGATAATTTGTTTAGGTATTTTTCAGTCACAGTTTTCAGAAAGTTGTTGCAAGTATTTTTCAGTTACAGTTTTCAGAAAGTCGTCGATCGTTTCAATTTTGAGCTCACCTTGTATTTGGGTATTCCGGCAAAACCATGGAGCGTTAGTGGCAATTTGAGAAAATTTATTTTGGAATATTTGAAGTTTTTTCTTGTTTGTTTTGGAGGTACCATACCACACTGGAGCCACATATGTAAATGTAAGACGAAGAATATTCTTGTAGATCATTTTCTGTGAGATGTGACTTGTGAAAGTGAGTCGTTTGTTAAGGATATGTGATGCGCTCTGTGAAACAGGACCACAAATTGGAAAAATCGAAATTGATTTTTTTGCTTAATTATTAGAGGACTTCATTCCGAACATTTTGAGATAAAAATATCGAAAATTGGTTGAAAAATACCGGAGACACTGTGCCTCAAAGTTTTAATTTTGAAAAAATGCTTTTTGAGAAAAATCAGTTCAAAGTTTTTTTTGCGTTTCCGAGCACATATCATTTGTTTACTTCAAAACCACTTTACATATCGATCTGAAATTTTAATATGTGTATCCTGGGTACCATGCGATGCTGTAAAAAAAATTACGTTATATGGATGGATGGTTCTGATACTATGCAAGGCATGCATAAATTCATTACTCACAAAAGTAGGAAAATGACGCATGAAATTTGAAAAAAAAATGTAAAAATGTGTAAAAAATGATAATTTTACAAAAACTCATGACTTGTCACAGAAATGAGTGAAAAATTTTTTTTACAATTTTTGCTGGCAGCTGTACTTGAACCCACAACCTCTGACGTGCCGCTGTCACCACAGTCACCCAGACACCAAAAACATTTTTAAAAATGGGTTTTCTAATGGTATACAACTAATTTTATTGTGAAACTAACATAAATAACAGGAAAGAGCAGAAAAACATCACCAAAACGTGATTACTGACTTGTGATCCTTTTTAAAAATCTGATATGCGCTTTTATAACACATAATCACGGACGAACTAGCCAATATTTTGCGCTGAAAATTTGTACACAAGTTCTTAGAAGTGTGTTCTTTCAAAATATAACAAAACTTGAAAATTGATATTTGTCATCACAATTCGATTATTTTAATGTACTGAACAATTTTATTTTCTGACTTGTGGTCCTATTTCACAGAGCGCATCACATATAGACACTGTACCTGGGCCCTCCGGGAAGACATCAAACTGCAGGCAACAGGGAAAAGGGACAGTGCTTTTGGCTGCGCTGTCTGTGGGCAACAGGGAAAAGACTCCAAGATATTTAACGGCATCATCACACCATTCTATTATAGTGTTTTCAATATTAAGGTTTCTGGCAGGGTTACAGTGATGTCTCAGCATGAAGATTTTTGTAACTGTTCTGTTTGGATTGAGATCAAGTTTCCAGGATTTTAGCCAGGAGTTAGTGGTGTTGATACTTTGTTCAAGTTTGTCAATTGCACTGGAGAGATTATTACTTTGGGTGTGTAAGCAGGTATCATCTGCAAATTGAAGAATTTTAGCATTTGATGAAGTTGTGATGTCATTGCAGTAGATGTTGACAAGCGTAGGGCTTAAAACAGCTCCTTGAGGTACGCCTTTGAAGATAGGTTTAGGGTCTGAAAGTGAATTGTTGATGAGAATCTGGAAGTAATGGTCTGATAAGAACGATTTGATAATATCAAATAAGTAACGAGGTACATACTTGAGCATTCTGCAATTTTTGTAGGAGATCAGAATGCCATAATATAGAGTCGTAAGCTTGTTTAATGTCGAGAAACGGCGAATTAATGAACTGGTTTCAAAATCTGATTAGCGAAAATAGTTCAATTTTTCACACTCTACAACTTATGTTTTTCTTTTTTTTTCACGTACTTACATATCTTCAATTTTTAGGTGATTGTCAAAAACTGGTTGCTAAATGCGAACCAGTGAACTGGTTTCAAAATGTGATTGAACAAAATTATGTTATTTTTCACACCCTACAACTTTTTATTTATGCTTTTTTCTCAATCTTCAATTTTTAGGTAATTTTTGATAACTGGTTGCATATTAATGAACCGGTTTCACAATCTGATCAGCGAAAATGGTACAATTTTTCAATTTTCCACGCTCTACAACTTTTGTTTCAAGTTTTTTTCTCTATCTCCAATATTTAGTTGATTGTCAAAAACTGGTTGCTAAATGTGAACTAACGAACCGGTTTCAAAATGTGATAGACAGAATTGTGTAATTTTTCACGCTCTACAACTTTTGTTCCAAACTTTTTTCTCAATTTGCAATTTTTGGCAATTTTTTGTGAACTGGTTGCAAATTGATGAATCGGTTTCAAAAAATTCATATCACGTTTTTGTCACCTTAGTGTGTAGAATACATTGCGCCAATGAAAATCAGTTTGAAATTTTTGACCAAACCGGTTTTTCAATTTGTGGACACCCTGTGCAGTGTGCATGGGCCTGAAATTTTCAAGGCCGTTTTTGAAGCCCTTATTTTTCCCTCCTCAACGTTGCTTTATTCATCTCGCTAGCTCTTTCCTTTTAGAAGTAAAAACCATCGAGCACTACTTTTGTGTCATACTGTATATTATGCAGATTACAAAGATGCAGGTTTTCAATTCTGAAACGATATGACGAGATAATTCGCCTATATAGTGGATCTGTCATTTGGCCATTGGCATCGCCATCGCCATCAACATCACACCATAAACCCATAAGTAGCGAATAGCTGTTCTGTATAGAAGATAACCGGTCGAGGGTACCCAGGTGCGAAGAACTTATCGACGATATGACACCAGAATACATAAATTCCGGAAGTCATTTTCCGGTCGTCGTCGCTGATGGAGAAAAGAAAGGAGAAGAAAAAACACGACGAGAACGATGCACGTGAAAAAAACTATGCGGATATATCACCTTCAACAACATTACTCGTACGCATTGCTTTCGTGGCTGGAAAGCTCGTTTGAAGTTCACCACCTCCTCCGGCACCAGCACCACATACTCGACGACGAGTACTTAATCATCAGCATCAGCTGCGAGAGAAATAACATATCGTCTTAGCCGTCTGGTCCATTCATAAAAATTTTCGATCAGATGGTTAATTTTTTTTTTTAGAGAGAATATGTCGAACAACGCCCAATACATATAATGAACTGGAACGAATTACGTATGAAATTTTCGTTGGAACGCGTGGATTTATTTGCGACGACGACGTATCGCTGGAGGCCGGACGATAAATTTGAGCCGAGATAAGTATCACCGGAGAATATTTGCGGTCTGTCCGTGTATTGATCGTTTTAGAAACCGGTATCGGTACCGAGAAGTGGTCGATAAAAATCGACGAATTTGCCAATTCGGTATCCCACACCGCATTATAAGGAGAATTTTTTCATTATTCGAGGTTGAAGTGACTGTGAGACGATGCGATGGCTTTTTTTCGCGTCAAATGTTCCAGTACTTCGTCGATGATGATGAGTTCGTGTGGGATGTGTCGGAGTCGGTACCTATGCGAATTTTTGGCTTGGAGAAATTCAAAAAGAACACACATCGTGGAACGACATCGTCATCATATGTGATGAAATCTTGGCTACGATGATGCGAAGCTGTATGGGTAGG
Source organism: Planococcus citri (assembly GCF_950023065.1). Classification (NCBI taxonomy): domain Eukaryota; kingdom Metazoa; phylum Arthropoda; class Insecta; order Hemiptera; family Pseudococcidae; genus Planococcus; species Planococcus citri. The sequence continues at coordinate 14,466,548 of NC_088678.1, read as the reverse complement.
TAGAGGTACCTTATATCGCCAAATGTTGGAGCACACGTTGAGCAAACGAAAATGCCACCGCGAATAACTCGAGCTATATGAGTCGCGGAGACCTCATCGCGTATAGCAGAATGATACACCTTGTCTTTTTTGACAAGTTGGAAGAAGAAGCGCTTACGGAAGAGATTCTTCTTCATCATTTCCTGCGTATGTAGATGTACGTACTAAGAGAGAATAAGAGGAAGATATACTTATACACGGTGTTTGTGCTCTCTATAAATAAAACACACGCGTCACTAACTACGATGTATTCGCTGGAAACGAACGCATGATTTACCGTCTCCTAAGGTGTTTTTAAAATGTGGACATCGCGTCTCCTAACGACCCGATTTTTTTTCTCTTCTGGTTTTTTTTGGACTCGAGTTTCGATTTTTTTTCCTCTTCATCTGGTCGGTTCGAAAGGTACCTCGTACATCCTTTTTTACGGGAAGCTCCAGCTCTGTCTCTGTAGGTATACGTAAGCGATAATTGGAATGTCGGAAACTGGTAGTTTCGTTTGCCTTGCTGGTAGTACACAGAGTACTTTATCATCTGGTAACTAACCTAGATGAATAAATTTTCGAAATTTAAATACGCGCGGAGTACTGTACGTAGTATTACCGGTGTCATGACTCATCGAATATAACCGCTTGCTTGGCTGTTTACGAGTTCGAGTTTTTGTACCGCTCGTTCATCGTTTATGATCCATCGTGATTATTATTATAGGTAAATGTAAATATAGACCCGTCGTACGTATAAATTTTTTTTTATGTCGTTGAGGTAATCTGGGCCGCCGATGTGTTAACGAGTGCTATTTAATAATAATACCAACTCGTATTCCGACGTGATGGTGTCTCAGCAGAGAAGAGAGTGTCGTTTCAAAGTGCCTTGTAACATTTTCCATTTTATTTCCTATTTAGGGTTTACGAGTGTTTAAAGGATCATGTTTTGTTGTGGGTAGGTGTTTTAGTACTTGTTACGTGTAAATTGTCGGGATGAGTATTTATTTTTTTCTCGGTATAAGGGAAGGATGAGGGAGTATCATCGTCATATCTAACTCGTATGGTTATATACCATATACGAGTAGATGTCATGAAAACTTTCGATTCAATTAATTTTGAATACTCATGACGCTCAGTCACTTGATATCAGTGATCGTTATCAGTGTGATGCGATCGATAATACGTAAACAACAGATTTTTACAGAGGAAAAAATAATTACTATTAATCACTGTTTATTTTATTTGCACTAGTTGCGCTAAATTGATAGGAATGTAAATATTGGCTGATTTGTCAATTTCGCGAATTCTTCGATTGAAGCATGAGCATTCGTACCCATTAGTTGGACTTTTCCTATCGTGTGTCATAACTTTGTGAAAAAATGTACTTAGAGTGCGGAAATGTACATTACATTTACGACGAGAATTACGTATATTTTGATGGGGAAAAAAAACCTGACTAATCCAAATATCGGAAACCCCTCTAAAAAAGAGAGAAAATTTTGGAAATTTTTTCTGAAATATTGATGTGTTTTTCAATTTTATCAAAAATATTGTAGGGTACGAGTGAAATTCATATGAAACATTCATTTTAAAAAATATTAGGTACATTATGCATATTGCATGAATCTAATTATTTGCGAGAAGGATGTATGTTTGTTGAATAAGTGCTAAAAATTGACTTAAAAATACTGGAAAATCCTAGGAGAAGCATTTTCTGATAACATTGGAAAGTACGAGTACAGCCTGTTCAGAGATGCATGCAAATCACTGAAGTACATATCAAATGTAAAAATCTTATAAAGATGCATTTTAGACATGAAATAAGTAGGTTACCTATGAACGTTCTTTGGGTAGAATGATTCGTTTACGTAGATGGAAAGCCGAAATTCATTCTGCAAACTACGTAATTTCAATACGCTACGAAATCGACCGCAGATAGATTTCAAGTCGTTTTGGAGCCTCCAGCAGATTTTTGAAACTTGATATTTGCCAAAATTTCATCGAATGGAGATGGAAAGCCGAAATGTATTCTGCAACTAATTTCAATACGCTACGAAGTCGAGTGCTGGTGGGTTTAAAGTCGTTTTGGAGCCTTCAGCGACTTTTTGAAAGGTTATACTTACTTACTTATGGCGTTTTTTTGGAAAATTAAAATTTCCAAAAACTAGAAAAAAGCTTTAAAACTATTTGAAATCACCATTTAGTCGACTTCATATCGTATTTAAATTGGTTTGCGAAGTAAATCTCAGCTTACTAACTCCATTACATAAAATGTTGTGAAAATGTGAAGCTTCAAAAATCTGCTGGAGGCTCCAGGAATTTTCAAAAAGTCGCTGGACGCTCCAAAACGACTTGAAATTCCCCTGCAGTTGACTTCGTAGCGTATTAAAATTAGTTTGCAGAATAAATTTCGACTTTCGGACTCCATTTTGATGAAATTTTGTGGGAATTTGGAGTTCTAAAAATCTGCTAGAGGCTCCAGAACTGCTCAAAACGGCTTGAAACCGTTTCCAGTCGATTTGGCGTGTCGAAAACAGGGTATATGCCAAATTTCAGCTTTCTTGGTCAATTTGGTAAAATTTTGATTTTTTCCCTCATTTTTCATTTTGCCTAAATTAATTTGATTTCCAAAAATTCACCAAAAATCGAAAAAGGCACTATAGCACTTGAAATTTTGACAGGTGTTAAATTTTTGTCTAATCTTTTGATCCACCTTTGTACGGTTTGAAAAATTTCGTGCAAAAATTCCCGCAACATGTGGTTTCAAATGGTTTTGAAGCTTCCAGCTACTTTTCGGAAATTTCAATTTTCCAAAAAACGCCATACGACCTTTCAAAAAGTTGCTGGAAGCTCCAAAACGACTCGAAATTCACCAGCAGTCGAGTCTACTTCGTAGCATATTGAAATTAGTTTGCAGAGTAAATTTCAGTTTTCCAGCTCCATTTGACGAAATTTTGTGAAAATGTGAAGCTTCAAAAATCTGCTGGAGGTTCCAGGAATTTTCAAAAAGTCGCTGGACGCTCCAAAACGACTTGAAATTCCCCTGCAGTTGACTTCGTAGCGTATTAAAATTAGTTTGCAGAATAAATTTCGACTTTCGGACTCCATTTTGATGAAATTTTGTGGGAATTTGGAGTTCTAAAAATCTGCTAGAGGCTCCAGAACTGCTCAAAACGGCTTGAAACCGTTTCCAGTCGATTTGGCGTGTCGAAAACAGGGTATATGCCAAATTTCAGCTTTCTTGGTCAATTTGGTAAAATTTTGATTTTTTCCCTCATTTATTTGATTTTCAAAAATTCACCAAAAATCGAAAAAGGCACTTGAGCACTTGAAATTTTGACAGGTGATAAATTTTTGCCTGATCTTTCGATCTACCTTTGTACGGTTTGAAAAATTTTGTGCAAGTCCTATGTTGGAACGCAAAATCTGCGATTTCGGCTGACCTGTCAATCAAAATGGCCGCCATTTTGTAAGTAGGGTCACTTTGTCTTGAGTACAAGGGCTAGAAATGTTCCTTAAGACCCCCCTTTAAGAAAAAAGTCGTCCTGGACGATCGACAGGGGAGTGCAATAGATCCTTAAGTGGGCTCCCCGACTAAGAAAAAAAATTACTTACAAGTTTTACATTTATTGCTAAAGTAGTACGTACCATTAGAAACCTAAAAAAATGAAAATTTTTGCACTTTTGAAATATTTTACCAATGTGTAGACGAATATGTGAAAAAAATCCCCCTCTCCCCACCCCCAACAGCCCAGATCTGCTAGAAATGATGAAATTCCGTTTATTCGGTTTTGGAAGATCCAATATTCTTTGTAGAGCCTTTACCTACTTACACTTTTTTGTTGAGAAAGTACTCTCTTTTAAAATTAGAATGATGATGAAACAAAAATGTTTAAATTTTCAAAAATTCACCTGGAATCAAAATATCGATCTGTTAAGTAATTGAAATTTATATTGGTTTCGCTGGAATGTTGAAAACAAAATAAATATCCTGATAAGGAGACTTTTACACCCCATCAGCTCCGATTGAGCTGAAATTAAATGCACTCGAAGAGCATGTGATTCGCACTCAAGGACTAAATTTTGAGCTGCCGAAGTTGACTTTTTAATTTTTGGCGAATTTTTGAAAATGGCGAAAATATCTCATCGGGAAATGAATTTTTTACAAAGAGAGTAAATTTCGAAATGAATTCTGAAAAAAGATTTGCACGCTACGGTCGCGTCGTACTCCCGAATCGATTGCCACCATTTTCGGGCTGATCTGGACTACCTAGACTCTTCAGCAAAAGTTGACTTTTCTCCCAATTAAAGAATGTTTCTTTCTAGTTCAACATTTTGAATCAGTTATGGCAGGTAAATTGAGAACCCGAACTGAAGCGTTAAAAAAAAGTAGGTAAGTGTTCTTCTGCATCTGCAAGTTGAAAATCTCAAGTTTTGAAAAAATTTCGAAAGCATTTTAATCGGTATGGTTTTTTTCGCTGGGGGGGGGGGGGTCGGAGGATGACTTTGACAACTTGAAGTGGTTATGAGCAATTTTGTGCAATGGTAGACGATTTTCGAACTTTTTTGGAAATTGAGATTTTTAATTTATCAAGAAAACGACAATTTTTCGACCCATTAGGTAACTTGGAGTCGCGATTCAGCTTCCTTAATCGATTTAGAATATTGATAGGATTATATTTCCAGCTTCCTATACAGTTTTTGCTTGAGGTCCCAGATTGGCTCAGAAAAATTTCTGATTTATTCATTGAGGGGGAGGGGTCATTTTTGATATACATACTACTTACATAGACATTAGACATACCGACTTTGAGATTTTTTTGAAGATTTACGTACATGTAGGGACGTTTTTTTATTAAAAGAATATTTTTTTCAACATTTTTAGTTTTATGTTTTTTTTTTTTTTTTTTTGGAAAATGAAATTTTTCGCAATATCTTATCACTAAGCAGCTTTTTCAGCTCTATTGACACGGCGAATTGATTAATTTGAAGCTATTCATACTTCTTTGGAATATAGGTGTCATGTTTTCTGTCCGTAAATCAGCACATGGTCTGAATTTATTAGCGCGGCGTTACGTTTCGTGTCAAATCAGCCTACAATTTCGATCATTTTTGTTCGCGCGAGTTCGCGTAATATGTGTTTAACGTTATGTCAGAGTCCATTGTTAATGACCTTTAATGCTTGTAAAATTTTAATAACTTCCTACTCGGAAATTATACGAATACAGTTACGATTGCGCGAGCGCGAAGAAAGAGTGTAGTATCAGAATCAGAATACGAGATATGGCGGCGGGCGGTGGTATATGTAAAATTGCGATCGGATACGGGCCGATGATGGTGGTTAATTTTATGCGATCTTTTATTCATAAAGCGCGGGAACGAAAATCGCGTAGGTTAAACGAATATTGTTAAAAGCGTGATTTCCTCATATGGTACACATGAAAAAACAATACGTATGCGAACTACGACAATTAATCGTTCTAGTTTTGATTTTAGATTGCGTACGTTTTACGTTAGCATGGGTAACTACTAACTAGTGGTGCCATAGGTTATGGAATAATACGTAGACGTAGTGATAATTTGAAAACTTTTGAAACCCCTATTACCGTATTATAATTTTTCATCGTTGACTCTTTTTTTTCCAGATCGGAAGATGGTACTATTCCGTGGACATAGTAGATCATCCAACGTCGACGTGAAGTCCCAGAACGAGGATCCAGCAACGCCCAGATTATTAAGGATATCGCCATTGAGACACAGTTACCGAATTCCAGCCGTATGCCGAAATTTAGACGCTTCGTTATGTATGCACGATAGCGACGGCGATTCTATCATTTCAGCGCCAGCTCACGGAGATCAGCAGCACGGCAGCGATACGAAAAAAGGCAAGTGTAATTAATCGAACGATGCTACTCGTATAGTCTGTGTATGTTTTTCATTAGACTTTAGAGCCGGGTTTCCGATATATTATCCATAAATGTAGGTAGGTAAAAGCGCCAACACGAGGATTCTACCACGAATGTAGAGCGGTAATTCTATATTAATGACCGGTGTAACGGGATTATCTTATATGTGTGTTGTTCTCGGCGATTATAGTCACTACTGGCATGGCAGAGTAGAGCTACCTGTATCTACCTGGACGTGCGGTGCTCGTCGCTGCTGCTGCTGCTGCTGCTGGTGTCGATGAGAGAAATACTACATGACTAATTTTAATACGAGCTATGTAGAGAGGTATTCGTTAGTTTATATGGCGTGTATCTGTATACAAAACACGGTAGCATCTCGTTTTTGTAATTAAACAACACAGAGTAGTGAAAGTTGAAAATTCGAGTAGGTTTTTCGCGATGCCCGCAGCTGAACGATGCGCCTACCGAATGTAGCTCGGCTAGCATTAGAACGTGTGCGGTGTATTGGTTGAAGGTATGTAACGCCTGCGGTTCCACCGGTACGCTAATTATTTAACGCTGCTGTTTGTCGTCTACTACTACTAGGTAGATGGTGGCGCTTGCGGTGCAGTGCAGTGTCCCATTGAACCATGGTACATGGGTAAATAGCATGTGTTTATGCCTGGTGTGAAGCGTGGGAGTTTGGCTGCGGCCTAATCCGAGAAATTTGTATAGATATTTGATACGGTAGATGTGTTAATTGTATGGAAAGGTGTATAGTAGTTTGCTTTACTAGATGGAACCGAGATTTAATAATGTAGGCGTTTGATTAATGGATCAACACTTGGTCGTGTGAAGAAATTAGGATTTTTTTTCCTAAAATTGGAAAGAAAGTGAATCAAGTTGGCGGAATTTTAATTTATTAGAGATGCGGATGGATTTATGATATTGTAATCGAGCTTGTATGTAATAGGTTCTAGTTTGGTTGAAAAAAACGAGAGAATTTCTGGAGGAACTGAAAATGTGAAAAATTGGGTAGTGAAGCCTGAAGGATAATAATTGCCTGTTTTGAACTGAAAATTTATAATAAAGGAAATAATCAATGTAAAATTTTTAGAATCCTGCATTTTTCACCTCTTCACTATCTAAGGTGATAAACCAAGCCAAGCTGTGTGGACGATTGAATTTTGGAACTCCATCTTTGGAGAGTTATTAAAGATCAAAAGAGGATCAAAAGAAAAGGCGAAACATCAAAATGCACAATTGAGCTAGAAAACTGAAATTTAGTACTATGCATCCTATTTTTGACCTCACTCCACCAGCCACCCTCTCCTTGAATTTTTTGATTGAAAGCTGTATCGAACCGTTTTGAGGAGTTTTGGCGTGTACAACGACATTTTGGAAATTTTAGTTCTCCTAAAAATAGCTTAAAATCTGCAGTCTAAATGAGCTTCTGCGAATTTTTACTCATCTAGCTGGGAAAGTGATGGAAATTTGAAATTTTCATACCGAAATCAGGGAATTTTATAAAATTGATTATTTTATCAATATGTAATTACGTAAAACACCAGATTTTATTTCATTAAAAAAAAAATTCACCTCGGAAATTTTTGTGATTATTTTTGTTACACAAAGATATGGTTATCTCTCTCTTCCCCTCCCCCTCTCCGCAATTCGTAGTCGAGTGTGTTGATGCGTTGAATTCGTTTTAAATATATGAGCAATATTATTCTGTTTTTCCTACTTTAGTTCTGTATTTTTCTCGTGTGTGCTGTTTTTTTTTTCAAAATGCAACCAAAACGTGCTGAATTTCGCCTGTTCTATAGTCAAAATAGTCAGAAGGTCTCATTTTTTTCCAAAATTGTAAAAAACTTCCGTTTTGTGACTACACTTTCGTAGAAACTCTTTGGGAATGGAAAAATGTTAATGCTGACTCTAAAGAAATTCTGGTTTGAATAAATTTGAATGCCTCTCTCCATGAAGTTGAGCCGCAGCCGTCTTCTCGCTATCTGACGAGTGTGGCTGTGATCTGTAAAATTGCGAAAATTGATCTGGAAAACTGGACAAAATCATACAAAATAGCTTGTCAAGGTGTCCAAAAGCCAGGAAAACCTGGAAAAGTCAGGAAATTTGGTCGGTCTGGAAAAGTCAGGGAATTTTGTGAAAGGTTACTTCGAACAGATTTTTCCATTTCTCATAGGGTAAATGTGCCTAAGTTTGCGCTTCCTAAGATTGCGCAGTAACGATTTCTCGGAACCAGTGAAAGTTACAACATTGATACCCCCTTTACTTGAAAGAGGAATCAAAATTACCAAACTTGACGCTTTTTGGTTATGGTAGCACCAAGTCTTGCCCAACTGACGAGCGAAAAACTTTTTTTTCAAATTTTTTTATAACTTTTCCAATAAAAGTCGCGAGCGACCATTTTTATGGAAATGGCAGTAGAGATCTAAATAAGCTATTTTTAGATTCGACATTGTCTGAGGATTATTCTAAGCACTTATTTCGATTTTTTTCTGCTTTAATTAGATTTCAATTTTTCAATTTTTTTAAAAAACAACCCTGTGCCTAAGATTGCGATTTTCATTTTTTTGCTGCTTTTTTATACTAATAACGATAATTTTTTGGAATTTTCATGAAAAATTCAATTAATACATATGAATGAAATGGCCCCTTATATACGTAAATCGAGTTCACTTGTTGTCAAAAGCTAGGGAGAAATGGGTGCAATGCTGGAAATGCTAGATATGAGCTCATTTCCAGTGTAGTTCACTTCGAAGTTTCAAATTCACGTTCGAGTGAGACATTTGTAGTACTTTTATCATTAGTTAAACGATATTGACGAATTTCTGTTTTTCACTGGTGCACAATCTTGGAATAGGTAACTGCGCAATCTTAGGAAGGCATATGCCTAAGTTTGCGCATTTGACTTTTTTTGGTTTTTGGTCAAAATATCAAAAACTAAATCGATTAAAAATTTTATTTCTGGCGCAAATCATAGCCAAATGTTTGAAGAACCTTCTGTACAAATTTCAATATTCTAGCTCCTTTTCATAAAAAGTAGTGACTGTTTAAAAATTAGGTGCGCAAACTTAGAATTTTCCCACCAAGTTTGAATTGGGGATTTGGGGCCACCCTATTGAGCACACAGTCATGCTTGAAAAAAAAGGGCACAACCTGTAGATCTGTTAACGATATTTGAAGCTCATGATGTTTGAAAAAATTTGACACCCCTCCCTCCCCCCACCTGTTTGCATGTAATTAATTTTTCAAGAATCTGGAAAACCTGGAAAAGTCAGGGAAAATAATTTCCAGAAATGAGCGGACACGCTGAAAAATGATTTGTTCAATAGTTCCAATCCTGTGGATGTAGGATTGTACGTACCTATGTGCATGGCGACTTCTGAATTTTCCCTCCTCCATTGACCTGCAACCTTGAAAATATTATCGTGATTCGTGAAAATTGTGATTTTCAAAAACTTGCTGGAGGCTCCAGAACTGCCTAAAACGGTTCGAAATCGATTCGGAAGGTGAGGGGAGGGGCTCAAAAATATGATCTTTATCAAATTTCAGCTATGTACTTGTGTACCATAACATTTTGTTTTTTCTTGCTTTTGGATCGAATTTTATGTTTTCAAAAGTTCGAAAACTCAACTCAAACTTCTGACATTTTGGCTGGCGCCGTATTTTTGCATGATCTTTGGATCCAACTCCACTGGTATTGGAATTTTTTGAATTTTCGAAATATTTATATTGATATTTTTTGAAAATGTGCTGTCTCTTTTTGATTTTCATCGCTCGGACAACGAAATCACGTTGATCGACATTTCGGTGAGACGGGACGTTCGAAATTTGTATTCCTCTTCCCCTTCCCTCCACTTTATGATTTTGAGAATGTATAGGCATTATAATGAATAATTGAATAAGGTACATATGTATTTTAATTTTCCCCGAATTATTTCCATATACGATGTCTATCAGCTCAGCCCGAGTATCTACGTAGATAATTGTCTTATCGTTCTGGTGCACTGTAATTTGAATGGTTGAAATTGAAATTGCAAACTCCCTCGCGAATTGACCGAGCGACGTTTTCGACATGTTTCGATACACGAACCGAAATTTGCATACGTGCAGCGTGTACGAGTACGAATGTATAAAAATGACTGACGAGAACATCCCCAAAAGACCTTCTCATGAAACACGAATTATGACGAAATTTTCTTCGTAGCTTGATGCGCTCGGACCGAACGTATCCCCAAGACGATAATATGTAATATTGGTCTTTTTATTCGCATACTTACTACTACGTGAGTAGGTACGTCATATTACAGAGAGGTACTTTTCCTCTACACATAACATTCGTTTCGGGTATTCGTATTGGATGTTTTGAGTTCTTGTATATACATACTCGTATTTCGGTAATTACGTAATGGTAATGATGATGCACGTATTAATTTGATCCTAATTGTACGGGTTGTGTATAACTCGCGGCTCGATCAAAATACCACCTTTGGGGAGTTAATTAATATATCGACATTGGTGCGGCGTTCATTTGTACACCAAATACTACGTACGATATACTCGACGATGATGATGTTGACGACGACGACGACGTCTCAATTTACATAATTCGATACGTACGCGGATTATTTGGTCGATACGATACGGTGCGGTGTGTGTGTCTGTGTGTGTATTATCTCATAATGCTGTGCGAACACGTAACATGAAGAAGAAAAATTAGCCGATGATTTTAAAAAATTACGTATTCGTATGTTTTCGAGGGATAACCTCTGCGATGATAATGATTACTACTAGTATATACGATGATGAAGCGAAGGAGTCGATCAGTTGCGGTGTGCGGCGGCGCCGGCGCTTCTTGTATTGGTGTCAAGTTAACTGTATGGGTAATACGTTTAAAAAGGCAGGGCCGCACCAATCTCGAATACACATTATAATTGAATATGAGTTTTAAGGTTCGTCGACGGTGTATGTAGTACCGATATCCATACGTACGAGTACGAACACTTTACCTGTACCTAAATTTGACCGCAGGGAGTAGGTAGAAGAACGTGAATGTTCGCGTATACGTTCGCACTTGCTTATTGGTAGTATTACGTATACGTAGGAATTAATTATAAAATCAAATAATCTTCGGGTGTAATTAACGGGCATGATGAGGTGGTAGATGGCACGAAGAGGTTTGATGAATTGGATAGAGAAGAGGTGGCGGTGTACTTCAACACGGTGCCATGCCGCAATGGTCGTAGGATTAGCTACAATGTAGCTGTGTGACTGCTGCTGGTGTCTTTGGACGAGTTTGTGAGAGGATATTGAAGTTTTTGCTTGACTGTCGAGTTGGGTACAATTTTTAATCTCGTAATTGTTAGTCTATTTCGAGTTTTTTTTTTTTTTTTTTGGAAAGGAAAAATTGGCGAATGACATTTCAAAAAATGTAATTTTCTTGAGCTGAACTTCGTGCTCGAATCAAAAAATTATTGAAAAATTGGACTTGGCTCTCACAAAGAACACAAAAATCGAGTTAGGAAAATAGAAATGCTGAAGATTCGAGCTTTTTGGGGAAAAAATCTTAATGTGTAGTTCAGTACCTACTACCTACAGGATTTTCTCTAGGATTTTCTTTATTTTCATTTTTTTCATAAAGCCAAATCAATTTTTTGTGATGAAAATCATTTTAAAAATTTCGAACTCTTGGATGAGAAACAATAAATTCAATTCAGATTTCAACTTTTGCTCAAAATATCTCAAAAAGTGAATTTTTTGGAAAGAATGTACATTTTTTTAAATTTTTGTGGTGCGACCTTCGCCACTTTCGGTTTTCAACTTTTTGTCCTCTCTCCCTCCCCCCCCCCCCTCACTAGTTATGATGCGAAAATAGCACTTTGAAATTTTTTCAGCACTTGAAAATCAATTTCCAATAGTTTGGTTTTGAGATATTTTGAGCAGAAATTGGAAATAGAATTTTTGCTCCCTCTAAAAAAGTACTCTCAACTTCTAGATTTTTTCGTTTTTTTAGTACAAATTTATCCTGGAAAATTATTTCTGCATTTTTATTTGGAAAAGACATTTGAGCGGTTTGTTTTTCTCATTTTTGGGAGAACTTTTCATCCACTATTCAAATTGATCAAATCTATATTATAGGAAACATTTTTACGTATTCTGGTTTACTATTTACGCATTTATGTATTTATTTGGAAATTTGCTTTCCTCCTCCCTCCCTCCCTCCCTCGCTTTCCCTCTCATGTCATCTTCATATTGAGAAGCTTTTCCTGTTTTAGAATAATTTATAATATCTTATTTACGTTGTGAGAGTATGGAGGAGGTCCAATTTTGATTTTAAGGACCCCAGATTTGGGCAAACAGGGTATCTAACAGGTAGTGCAAGTAGTGAAAGTAGTGAAAAAGTAGTGATTTTTAAAATGGGTAGTGAAAGTAGTGAATTTTGTTGAAAAGGTAGTGAAAAAATGAAAAAATTCAAATTCGTTCCGTTTTTTCGATCTTTATTCCGTAGGAAAGATCTCATTTGTCGACCTTTTTTAGAGCTTGAATTACACATTTTTGAGAGCTTTTGCCCTCGCTTCGCTCGGGCTGTTTATTCTTTTCCCCGCGAAAACCTACTGTTCAAATTCAAGAAATGTTCAAAGTTTAAATTAAAAAAATAAGTTTTTTACATGTACCTCCCTCTCGAAATTAAAAATTTGGTTTGTTAAAAAAAAAGTTTTTTATTCGCCCAATTTCATTACGTGAGCAAGAAGCAAGAACTTTTAACGTGAAAAAAAACTCAAAAATTATTGAAATGATGAAATTATATTTTTGAAATCGGCTTGCTTGAAAAAAAATTTGGGATATTGAAGACGTTGGAAAACTAAAAACGAAAAATTCTAATGTAAAATTTTGCCTCCCTCGGCTCTTTTTTCTTATAAAATCTCTAGTGTTTAAAAAATGTCCTGCCAAAGTCCTGATTTTTTATTTTGAAATTTTGTTTGACACCTTGTCTTATAAAGTTATAACGAATGTAATAAGCTCGTTTATTCGTATTGTTTTTTTCAATAATTTTGATTAAAATTACAAATTTTCTTACAGTTTCAATTTTTTTAAAAATTTTCATGTGAAAAATTTAACTTTGTTAATTTGTATGTGTGTGTGGGGGGGGGCGAGGTGGTCGAGGTGATGGCATTCTGAAAATTTGGTTGAATAAAGTAGTGATTTTTTTCAACTAAAAAAATCCGTTAGATACCCTGGCAAAGGGTTCATAATACTTGCTTAGTCATAAAAAATTTCGGAACATATTTTTTTGGTAAATTGTATTTTACTTACTCCCAAGCACAAAATTGGAATCGATTTGGCGCCATAGGGGGAGAGGTACTCGTAAAACCCAAAAACCAGATTTCAGAAATTTTTGGACCCTCCTCCGAAATTTTGAGAAAGCCATGCTACATGCACGATATATTTTGGAACATCCCCACCCATCCGAGCAAGTAGTTCCAGCGAAGAGAGGGCACGAGCCAGTTTTAAAAATTACCATTTTTGAAAATTGATTTTTTGAACTGAGTTTTATACAACCTAGTGCATAATTCGTTCAATTTTCACTCACAATCAGATTCAAAAATTTGAGGGTACAAAAAATGGGACAGTACCCTGTGCACTCCAAAAGTTGTTATCGGTGAACGTGAAACTCTATGGGAAAATTTTTCAATTTTTCAAATGCTTACTCCCATACAACGACATAAATATGTTTTGAAAATAGGTATTATGGGTGGAAGTACTGGTACTTATCAAAAACGATGAAATCCTTGTTTCTCTTTATCTACGTATGCCACTCCTTCGTGTCTATGGTATTTCCGGTATCATCGTCATCGCGCGATCCAAGTGCCCTGTGAGTCTCACAGTGACCCAGGTTATGTGGGGGAAGATTCATTATAATTATATAGGTACCTTTTATTTTACGACCCAAAGAGGGTTGATAAAAGCGTCGTCCTATCGAGAAAACGTGGAAAAAAATTACGGGAACCGAAAAAAGGACATGGATATGGAATAAAAAAAAATCACACGGGTAATGAAGTACCAAGTACTCGCGAGTGTTTACCTCTCCTCCCCTCCCGCCAATTAAGTGCTACCGCGTGTACCGACTGGAAAACTAGGAAGGCGGCGGGTATGGGGGGCTAAGCAGTGGCGGGCGAGATAACGCGTATGGGTATAGACCAACTGCCAGTCAAAGTCATATCAATACTCGTTGGTGGCTGGCTCGGTTCAGTGTGTGTGCCTGTTAGTCATATGTTTATTAAATCGTTTACGCGTGTTTTTTAAACCCAATGTGTTTGCGGTTAGATTTTTGGATTATTGTAGAATTGCCTACGATCTTTTTTAAAGAGTAAATTTTGGTGTTTCGAATATTGAAAGTGTGTTGTGGTGTACCCTTCTTTCTGCACTTACGAGAATCTTTGGATCTCAAATACGTACTCACCGGCTGTGTGCGATGCTGAGCGAATAAATTGACGAATTTTGGTCTCTGTTTTCACGATGTTTTGCGATATTTGTGATATAGGTAAGATGATCTTTACTCAGTTTCATTTTCTATAAGTGTGTAGAATTTGAGAGTAATTTGTACTCGGGTGGATGTGAAATTGGAAAGGTTTCCTCCAAATCAAATGTGTATCTGTCGAGAGGTGGATGTTGGATGTTATTTTGATACACCTACGATAAGTAAATGGGAACGTGTATTTGTGTGTTATCAATCGTCGTGTAGTATTCTTGCTCGAAGTAGACCATTAGAACTAGCCCGACGAGCTACCGGTCTGTAATATAAGACAATACGAATCGAGTTTGTTATTTCGCCTTGTCTATGCATATGTGCGAGTATCTAAATGTATGTTTTTTCCTCCGTCTTAATTCGGCTACAAAATTAGCATTTAAGATTTTCTTACTCGTGCCAGCATGTGTGTGTGTAGTCTTATCTCGAAGAGTTTTAGAGAAAGTATTTGCCCACAATTCAACTTTCCATGTTTCCACAGGCGGAATTGACATTCAAATTCAAACGATGGAATAGGTATCTTGTGAATTAGCACCATTGTACGGATGGGATGTGGTGGGACTATTTTGAAATTTGACTATGCTCAATTTTGGATTAATGGTTATGCCAATGCCACCCAAAAATGCTTCGAGGGCTGAGGTACCCTCCTCTGTTCAAGTGTTCATACTCTATTAATAGTACCCAACTGGTTTCATTCTTGGCATACCGATGGATATTATCGCGGCGTTGCGCGCCTTATATTTTGAAATATCTTCGGTTTTGACAGGTGTGACTTTTAAGAATTCCTCTCCGCTCATATAGTCGAATGGAACTGGTATGCGAGATCGCGTATTGATTGTACTCGTAAGTACCGGAGCGGCGCGGCGGCGATGCGATATGTATGCGTGATGATGGGTGAAGCGAAGATCACGGATTTGAATAAATTTTAAGGTGGTTTTGTTTTTTTTTTGGAAGCCGGAGCATAACTGGGTGAGGGGAAGCGTAGATAGGTACGTACTGTTTTCTTCTACAAGTTTTGAAGGTATTGGAGAGTTTTAAGCTGAGTGGTATTTGCTTGCGTGTGAAAATTACCGGGTTCAAGGGTATCGATTGGGAAACCTTGAATGAAATTTATAATTCGAGTGGACATTAATATATGGATTTTTTCGATTATTTTCCCAATTTACTGCGGGGACTTATGGAGTGGTCTCGAAGTTTATTCGTCTTCGACTCTTCATACCTACACATAGGTACTTATTATGTGACGCGTGCCCTTGAAGAAGTTGAATGACGTATTGACGTTGGAAAAGTCTGCCAGGAACGAGGAACGATGATCTCGAAGTCGTGATCTCGTGAAAATAGCTCGAAATTTGATGAAAGATCGCGAAAGTTGTTATAATTTTTGAAAAATTGTGGAATTGTCTTGAAAAAGTGCCGTGTAATGGTGCAAATTCACAAGATATTTATTCGAATTTTAGCGGAATCGTTGCTTCAAGAACCAAAAATAAGCCGGAGCAGTGGCGTATCCAGGGAGGAACACAGAGGGCCATCGCCTCCTCCTGCGAGCGAAAATTTAAAATGAAACATACTAAAATGGACGTTTTTTGTTTTGTAACCCCATTTTTTCGAAACATTCTTGCTTTTGATTTTACTTTCATTTTAATAAAATCATTACACATCTGAGATCACGAAAGGTTTTCGGAAAATTCATGCCTAAAAATCAGTCTGGTTTTGCCCCCTCCTTCAGAAAATCCTGGCTACGTCTGTGAGCCGGAGCTAAGTTTATTCATCCCCCCCCCCTCGAAATTGGCCCGTATTAAAATTCATGGAATGTTTTTTTTTAGAACTTGATTTTCGCTCAAAAAAAAATGTATAAAATGTGCGAATGGTTGAAATTTGTTGGCAGTTTTTTTCCTAATTGTGATTCGATGTTGCGAAATTTCTCATTTTTTGTGCCAGTACTCAATGGATATTGGAAAATTACAGATTGTTTGACATTTTAGAGGCCAAAAAACTATTCTTTTTTTTTACAAAGAAAAATAATACTTCTGGGTCATTCCACGTCAATTGGACTAAGAAGTGGTAGGCGGGTTCGGCGATTTTTTTGAAATTTTTCCTGTGGAAAGACCTTCCGAAGGGATGACCAATGGCGCAAATCGCAGCCCTCCAGCCCATTTTCAACGGCAGCCAGGGGGTGTTAAAGTTTTCAGTGAACCTAAAATATCATCCACTTCAGTAGTGGATTACTCGATAATTGCGATATCTACCAAAATGGAACATTTTCCCATAGTTAGGGGTTTTGAAAGGCTTTTTGGGGATATCATAAGAATCAGTGTTGCCACTTTTTTTCGTACAAAAAATTAGCTCAAAAAGTTTCGAAACGTAGTTTTCATATCGTTCCGACTCTCAAAAATTCTGAAAAAAAATGTATTATGGACACTTTTTCATGTAGAACATCATATAAAAAAATTGAGATGGTACAATGTTGCAAAGTTGATTTTAAAAAATTTAAAGTTTGCGAAAAAATGCGATTTTTTAATTTAAAACATGAAAAAAAGTTTTGATAGGTGAAGTTGACACATTTGACACCTATTTTTACGTATCTGTTGAAAAAGTTGAAAAACCTCTTTCACTCGATGAAATGAACTCCTCACAAAAAAAATCAAAATTCAAAAAAATTCAATTTTCAATTTCATACATGAAAAAAAGTTTAAATTCATTCAAAAATAGAAGTCAAATTGGTCAACTTCACCAATCAAAACTTTTTTTTATGTTTTAAATCAAAAAATCGCATTTTTTCGCAAACTTTAAATTTTTTAAAATCAACTTTGCAACATTGTACCATCTCAATTTTTTTATATGATGTTCTACATGAAAAAGTGTCCATAATACATTTTTTTTCAGAATTTTTGAGAGTCGGAACGATATGAAAACTACGTTTCGAAACTTTTTGAGCTAATTTTTTGTACGAAAAAAAGTGGCAACACTGATTCTTATGATATCCCCAAAAAGCCTTTCAAAACCCCTAACTATGGGAAAATGTTCCATTTTGGTAGATATCGCAATTATCGAGTAATCCACTACTGAAGTGGATGATATTTTAGGTTCACTGAAAACTTTAACACCCCCTGGCTGCCGTTGAAAATGGGCTGGAGGGCTGCGATTTGCGCCATTGGTCATCCCTTCGGAAGGTCTTTCCACAGGAAAAATTTCAAAAAAATCGCCGAACCCACCTACCACTTCTTGGTCTAATTGACGTGGAATGACCCTTCTGGGATGGCTCAGCTTACTTCGCAGTTGTTGCAGAGGCCAGGAATTTTCTGAGGGTAATTTCAAATCAATATTAATCACTTATTTGCATCGAATATACTGAAAATTTTCTGATCTATAGACTATATCAACTTATTGTGCTAAGAAAAGGCGGATGCTTTGCATGGAACATTTTGTGGTGAGAGGGGGATTAATTTGAAGAAATACATACCCGTAACCTTTTTCATGGAAAATTCGATGTCGATTAATTTAATTGACCGGATGGCCAGTGGGGGTAGACTTTTTTGGATTTTTTGGAAAATTGGTGGGAGGGTCGATACTTAATTGTAGGTTGCTCTTAAAAAAACTGCGGGACAAAATTTTGGATTCCTGACTTGAATCGTCACAATTCTGCCGAGGTTTTAAATTTCAAAATTCACATTGAAAATTGAAGAAAAAAATCGAAAAAAAATCTGGTGATGTATTAAATTAGTGAGAACGTCGTTTTTAAAATTTTTTCGCTTTTTTAGATAATTTACACAATTTTTGAATACCTACGTAGGTTCAAAATCGTCTTATTTTTGTTGTCTCATGTAAAACCCCAGTAAAACTAAAAAAAAATTCAAAATCGATTTTCTTACTTTGAAGTAGATAGATACAAGTTACATAATATGATCAACCATCATCAAAAAAAAAAAAATTCAAAAAAGTTTTCTTTTTTTTATTCTAAATGTAAATTCAAAATTTTAAAACTCCGGCAAAATTGTTGATGGTTCAAGTAAGGGATCCAAACTTTCTCCTGCACTCTCTTAAGGTCCATCTGTATATAATTTTTTATCGAATTTTCTTTCCGATTTTCCAAAAAAAAATCAAAGACGACCCTTCTTAATGACTACCATTCATCAAAAATCGCTTTGATGGGAATTTTTCCAGTTCTTACAATAATTAGTTGTTTTTTGCCTTATTTTACCGGACCAATCGGAAGCTGAAGAATAATTTGAAGCACTTGATTGAAACTGATTCACTCAGCTGTGGTATTTTGCAAACATTTTTTTAAAATTTGAGCTGACGTAGATGATAAGTTGGTACCTCAAAATATAGTCCTTGGTCAACCAAGTAGAGACCTTGTATTACTAAAGGGAAATTTTTTTTGAAATTTGATGATAAGGCCAGAAGGCTAGACAAGGGCGAATTTTCGTTTGAAAAATGTACTCTTATCAGCTGAAAGTTATATCATCGGAAATTCAAAATATACGCTGATGTAATATTTTTACGCTTCATGAAAACTATAAATTACCCATTCCAGTGAGACATATCGCATATCGTTAGATAAAAATTTCATCGCTCATTTCGAAGGTTTATATACGTATAGAGATACTCGTAATATACTTTATCACCTCGTTCGTTTGTTTCTGTCCTTGCATCGTCGCGTCGTCGTCAATTCGTAGTAATTTTTTTAAAATAGGTTTTTTTTCTCATTTTAAATGAAAAAAGAAGTGGGGACGTGATAAAATTTCATTCGCTGGTCAAATTATGGCGCGCGGTTATAAAATTAATAACACTTGATGCGCACATGTAGGTAGTTACCAGTTAGGTACTTTACTTTATACTTTACTCGAGTCGAGTATATTTAAATTGTTTAATGCATCACGTAAACTCAATACCGCCAGCTGGGTCATCGGTAGATCTACACTCTACAGCTAGACAGACAGAACACTGTTGTGTTGGCCTGTTTGGTGTGCAAGCACCTCGTAGAATAGAGAATTACAGGTACATAGGTTAATTTGCACGTTCACTCGAGCACGCATACTATAGTAAATACCGGAACGTTGAAAGTTGCTGCTGTTGCTGCAGCTCAAATTATTGTATGTACAGATATTAGTGAGTTACCTTTGACAAAGAAATACACTAAAAAAATGTACAGAGGAAGTACGTATAGCTCGCAGGAGGCTACGTATCTCTAGTCGCGGTAGTGGATATGATGGGTCTAGGGGTCTGGGTCTGGGTGCAGTACATATACAAGTAGAGTCGTGGTGGTCGGTAGGTCGGTGCATCGTCCATCTTGACACGACGATGGCCCAAGGGAACCCATTACATTGCGAGTAAAAATAACCCCCATTCGGTGATGCGAAACGAAACCGAAAAAACAGAAAAACAAACGTGTTGATAATCATATTACGAGTACTATACGAGTACATATGTATGTGTATGTGCTGCTCGACCCAACGAATATGGCATGGCCGAGCGACACATGGTTATCGTTGTTCTTTTTAGAATTTTTTCCCACTACTGCGATAATTTTAGCATAATATTTTTTCGTTAATAATTCCCCGACATTTTTGCATTCATTAAAACGTGATGATCGGGTCCTTCGAATCGAGCTTTGTCGAGAAGACGAGCGAGTTGATACTTCGGCATTTCCTGCGCGACCGCCACCCCGTCGTCTCACCTGGTACCTACCTATAGATCTATCTGTGACTTAATGAGACTACCAGAATGAGAAGTAGCAGATATATTTAGAAGATGAATCGAACCAACGCACGACGAGTACGCGATTTTATGGAAACAGAGGCAGAAATACATATTCATCCAGCACCAGCTGTGGTCGCGGTCAATCCTGGACCATCGTCGTCGTCACGTGAGGAAATTTATCGTCGAATAAAAAAATTACGTACTAGGAACAAGTTTTTAGCCGCGGAAAGAGTATGAAATACCTATTCAAATGTACGATTACGAAGATGATGACTATGGCTCGCGCTCACGACGACGACGTGTTCCCGAGGAATTTTACGATTGGCACATGACATTCGCCAAGATGAAAATATGGGAAGAATTTTCTCAGTGGATTATCTCGTGGTGTGGCCTTCGTGCTTGTGAGATGCTGAATAATTGCTGGCTGAAGAATGAAGACGCAAAGATTACGCACTCGCCGGCTGCGGAGACACACGATTGATAATTTAATCGATCGATTGATTTTCCTTTTCTACGCGACGAAGCGTCTTATTTTCGGAATGGTTGTGACGCCACCGCCGGCGACACGACGGTGATTATTGCTGTGGCATGCGAGTTGAACTTGCGTGTACTATGCGTGGGTTAGAAGAGAACAGCTACTTTATATTATTGTCCAATACGCCTACCTGCGAGCCTAGCAGCAGAGATCTAGGCTCTCATGTACTCGTATTCGAGCTACCGACGATCGCGATAGTGGTCGGCGAGAATCAATTAAACAAAGTGGTTGTGGTTTGTAGTATGTTGTACAGTATTTGTACCTACGACTACGAGTCTTTTTGACGCTCGTAAGTGTGGCAATGGCGGCGGTAGCTGGTGTGTGAAAATATACTCGTTAATTTAGGTAAAGTAGCTACTTATATACGAGATACCTACGACGAATAATGTACGAGTAGGTAGATGCACATTACGTATACTATCTATACATACACTTATTCGACAAACGAGGCGTATAGAGAAATAGCTGAAAGCAATCTAGCCCAAGCCAAGTGTCCGGGCACTTTTCGTATCTGCTAGATACGGTCGACAGGTTGTACGAGTACTGTGTCTTCGCAACTTGAAGTACCTGGTCACCTACCAAAGATATACTGCGTAAGATATGGACATAACGAGCTGGTTTTTTACACTATGGAAGAGGAACAAAAAAAAAGAGCTGGTGGAAATGAAATGTCGGTTAGAAGAGTACCAACTACCAATGTGTACATTGTACAAACTGGTGTACCTACTGAAGACATTGTACGCCGAAAGGAAAGGTACACCGAATACCTCGAAGCTGTTTTGATAAAGCAGGTGTAGGCATTTGGAGTGGTCCACTGAGTGCTCGGTATGTGTGGAGCGAGCTGTAGAAACAGAAAGGAAACTGTCGAACGTCGTTCCTCGTACATTTAACTAATTCCTTCCTATGTGTACCTGTACCTGTGTATGCCACATTGCGTTGTTGTTGTTGTTGGTTGCGCTGTTTTTTATGACCGTTGTAACACGATGGTTATTCGCTTTTTGTACTATAAAACCTTGGTTATAAGGACGAAGAAAAGATTTTTCAAAAGGAGATGAATGAGGAGGAGGACGACGAGGACAAGGAGAAGTCGAGGTAGATGTGTATGTATAAAAGGTAGAGTAGAAGAAAAAAGGCCAGCTAGCTGCTATGACGCCAGTATTCACGTATTGGTATTGGTAATATTGTTTCACCATCGAGGTATTGTTTCGCATTTGAATGGCGCCTTTGAAACAGTGCATCGGAATGGAATGGATTTAGCTTAACCCTGTATAGTGTGTTGCTGCGCTGTATTCTCGTAATGTGTACGTAAATTATGATGGACGTGGAATTCACCCCGCACCACCGCACCTCTTCTTACCTTATGCATGTACTGTACCTCCCGATGCGATGCGACGAGTCCCCCTTGATTTTTTTCCTTCTTCTTCAAGATATACCCACCCTTTGGGGCTCCCGCGGCGCGGCGAATAATGTGGTAATTACGGCGGCGATGCCGGTTATGTACACTATACAAGGTACCTACTAATACGAAAATATGTAAAATGCGATGACCTCCTGTAAGCGCTTATAATCGATTTATTATATTCGACGACGACTTTTTTTTTTTCATTTCATTATTTCGTACGTATTGTGTTGTGTACGCGTACAAGCGTGCGATTTGATTCACACTATAGTTAGTATGTGTGTGTGTGTGTGTGTGTTTTTTGCCCCTGTGTTGTACTCTTATGTACATAATCGTGTATAATGAAAGCTACTTGAGGAAATTTTTCATTCATTGGTAAAAACGCGTGGTGCAGGTGGTGGTGGTAGTGGTGTTGATTTGACGAATTATGGATTGTTTTTTGGAGGTTTTTCTTTTTATTATTAAATCGATTTTATTATTAATTTTTAAAAACGGTTAAATTACGATTAGTTTTTCTATTTTGCGAGTGGTTTTTCAAGTCGGTGTACCCTTTTGGTTGTATGGGTAAAGCTTCCGTCCGGAAAGGGCCTACGAGGCACGTTGCTGTTATTGTTGTTGTTTTTTGGAGTATCTGTATATCGTCATGGTGAAGAAGTGCCATTGTCGTTGGATATGTCGAGGGTGTGGTACCACACCGTTCAGCTCAGCAGTGGTATGTGTACTCGAAAGGTCCTTCGTCGTCTATACGAGACCAGAAGAGATCGAGGAGGGTTCGTCGTCGTATCGTACATATATTCGTATAATACATCATAATATATCCGTTCTATATATTAATATTCGATATACCGAGTTGGATGTCAGATCAAATAACTTTAACGAGATCGTTTTTTAAAAAAGATTTATTTATTGCGCCGCGATCTCGAGCTCCAGCTCGGTACAGCCTCGAGAAACTCGATAAATCATTCGACTCGCCGGGTATACGCAGCAGCGTCGATTTTGCTATGATTTCCTTTATGACTGTGAATTGTGATACGTTATGGCAATATTGTGTAGATTGCTATAGATTGGACGGATAGTGGTAGTTGGCGTTTGGTGTGCAAGTGGTTTTAGAAAACGAAGGTGGGATTAATGGGAGGAGGAGGATCCCTCGGAGCGATTAGATTGTGATTTTTCAATTATATTTGGAATGATTGAGGAGGGTTTTGTGGGATGTTTTTTTCGATGAAATATGGTGTGATAAGGTGCGTTTTTGAGAAGTTGTTTATATTTTATAATAGGTGTTTGCCGGAGTGTTTGGGTGAAAATTGACGTGTGCGAGTGAAATTGAATGTGGTTTTGGTCTAAGTATTTTTTTTCTGTACCTGTTTGTGTACGTAATTTTACGAGAATGGTTGCGTAAACTCGTGTTTGAATTCAGCCACCCTCTTCCTTCTATGTACCACATTCTGAATTGTGGTCATTTTTCATTTTTCAAGTATAACTACTACATACCTACTAAAGTTTGCTACTTTATTTTTAAATTTTCAAAAATTCAATAAATTTTTCTAAATTTTGGCTCTAAACTTCTTGAAGAAATAAAAGTGTAAATTGATACGAATGATGAGTAATATCAACAAGTGAATATGTAATGTACGAAAATTTTCAATCTCATATGCAACTTTCATTCTTTTCCACCTGGTTACACTTTCTTTTCGGTATTACAGTTACAAAACCTTACCTTTGGCTAAAATTTTTGAACTCTCGCTGTCTATACCAATAAGATAGCAAAAATTTTCAAATGTCTCACTTTTTTTACTCAAAAAATTACCCAAAATCTCGCTTTGATGCCAGAAATCCGAAAAAGGTCTTGATTTTTTTCCGAAACTATGAATGTCTGGTCATTAAAGATTCACTTTTTCGACCAAAATTCCGATCAAGGATCACCTTTTGTCAGTCAAAAATGCTCGATTCTACCAGAAATTTACAAAAATTCTCAATTTTTACCTAATTGCTGAAAAACGCCAAAATTTTTCCATAAATTCTCAATTTGCTAAAAAAATTTTGAAACGTTTACTTTTTCGACTGAAATTATTTAAATGTCTCACTTTTCCTCCTAAAAGAAGTACCCAAAAGTCTCGCTTTGTTGCCAAAAATTGCCAAAAAAAACATTGATTTTTTCACAAAATTGTCCAAGTCTCGCTGAAAAATTCCAAAATATTTCCAAAAATTCTCACTTTGTTAAAAAATGATTAAAACGTTCTCTTTTTTGGTTTGTTGCAAAAAAGTCATTTTTTCGACAAAAATTGCGAAGGAGTAAAAATGTCACTTTTTGCCAGCAGTAATCCAAAAAGTTTCGCTGTTTGATAAAAATTAAAAATTGACAAAAATTCTCGCTTTTTATTAAATTGTTAAGAAATACCGAATGCCAAATAGTTTAATTTTGCTAAAAATTGTTAGAATGTTTCACTTTCTTTGCCAAAGGTTACCAAAAATTTGACAAAAAAAATTTAAAAAATCTTGGTTTTTTTGCAGAAAATTGCCAAAAAAAAACATTGATTTTTTTTCACAAAATTGTCCAAGGCTCGCTGAAAAATTACAAAATATTTCCAAAAATTCTCACTTTGCTAAAAAATGTTTGAAAAGTTCTCTTTTTTGGCTGAAATTATTTAAATGCCTCACTTTTTCCTCTAAAAAAATTACTCAAAAGTCTGGCTTTGTTACCAGAAATTGCCGAAAAAGCCTTGATTTCATTCCCAAAATTGTTCAAGTCTCGCTTTTTGTCAACATTTTTCAAAAAAAGCCACAGTTTTACCGAAATGTTGCAAAAAAGTCATTTTTTCGACAAAAATTGCGAAAGAGTAAATGTCTCTTTTTGTCAGCAGTAATCCAAAAAGTCTCGCTGTTTGATAAAAATTTACAAAAAGTCTCGCTTTTTACTAAATTGTTAAGAAATACCAAAAGCCAAAAAGTTTAATTTTGCTAAAAATTGTTGGAAAGTTTCACTTTCTTTGCCAAAGATTACTGAAAATTGTCGTTTTTTGGCAAAAAAAAATTAAAAATCTCAATTTACAAAAAAAACTTGTTTTTTTGCAAAAAATTGTCCAAAAAAGCTCTGCCTTTTGCTAAAATTGTCAAAATCCATCTTTTTCACTTTTTTGATATTTTTTTGAATTTTTTTCACTATTTAGTATTTTTGACACTCTCCTTTGGGAAAAAAGCTGAAAATGTCCGATAAGATTGAAAAAGTGAAAAAGAGTGAAACTTGATATTTTGACTTCATCAATGAGGTTACGTATTCTCTGATGAGTAAATTGATTGGTCACTCGTTTTTTTTTTTAGTAAAAATTGAAAAGTGAAATGAAAAGTACGAACTTTTCTTTTCAACTTTTCAGACTGCACATCTCTACGTTTAACATATCGACATCCCCTCCTCCCACCAAAACACCCCTCCCTTATCAAAAAAATTGTAAAGTGTTTAAAACATTCTGCTTTTTTTATTTTTAAATCTTTTTTTGGATATTTTTGTAATATCAGTGTAATGAAATGATTTCCGTTATCCGTTCAGTTTGATTTTGTGCTTGCGACATTTTTTGAATAGAAAGTTCTGCTCAGGAGCCAGCTTACTTATTCGTTTTATTGAAATAGGTGGAAAATTCTCGCAACTGTAGAATAGACATTATCTCCGCATCATGTGCCATCTCCCGCGATCTTCTTGTATAACTCTGAAGGGTATGTAACGCCTCCAGCCATTAAAAACGAATAATTGGATTAATACTATTCTTTCGACACGACCAGGTGAAGGGGGGCGTTGCAGAGGAAGGGTGAGAAATTAAATGGAAACTCGACGTAGAGTGGTACAGAACAAATAATATGCACTGTAATATCTAACTTGGTAGGCATAGGCAAGGTAATCGTATACCTACTTACGTAATTCTACTCCAATTTGTTCATCAATCAATTGTTTAAATTTTCTGTTCGAGCGATCGTTATCCCTCATCTTGTCTGGTTTGCTCCTCTCGCGCTGAGTTTGCGTTCAATAAAACTGGACTTTTTTTTCTTCTTTCAAACCGGGGTGTTTCACTATGGGGTGCTGATGCCTGCTTGTACAATGTACATAGTAGGTTTTGTAACGATGATGACTAATTTACACAATAATAAAAAGAATACGATAGAGGAAGAGAGGTACCTTTATGAGACATATTTGATGAAACATCGTAGTATGGAACAACTGAACTGAACACACCTACTGTGTCATGTATTATTTGTGATGGGCATATTGGGTACTAGTACCTTGGTTGTGCTATTTTATTGGATGTTCGTTTGTTTGAGAATAATCCGTATAAACACGTAATTCGTATGCAATAGCAAATAGCACCTTTACTTATTTTAGTTATTTATAGGATATTTTTTTCTATAGAAAACTACGTTCCTAGATGTACAATTGTATACTTACCTATTTATGTCGTATTTCAAAAAAAAAAACGATGACTAATAGAACATTATGTTCTAGTATACCATACTCGTACTCGATGTGTGAAGCATTACGAAGATAAGGCGCGCGAGCTTTGGGCTAATCTTCGAGTACACGTCGTCGTCATAGTGAATATCCGCCGCTGTATTGTATGCGTGTATATTTTTTATGTATGTACATAAATTACGCGAAAAAAAAGGAAATCCAAGTCGCGAAATACAAAGATAACGAGGAGAAGAAGAAAGAAAAAAACTGAACGAGTATGAATCATCGAGAAACGGCCAAAATGGGCGATCCTATATGTATATGCTATGTGCGATGTACTCATCGGACTGTAGACAAGCCGCATACGAGTAAGTATTTTTGACAGGTACGCGTCTAATTAGCCTTCTGTATGGGCTGGCGGTCAATTTACGCGTATTTTACAACCAAGTCGACTGGAAATGAGGAAAAAAAGAAAAAAAATTTAACGCGGTTTTCCACATCTATCGAAGGCTTCGTGTGTTAAAGGAACATTGTCCCTTGATTCAAGGTCTTCATCGGTGGAGTAGGTCTAGGTACATGTTGGAGGTACTTAGTTAGGATACTTTGTACTATACCTATCTGCCTATATAAGCTATCCACAGACGTATTCCAACTACCAACAAAAAAAAAAAAAAAAAAAAATACAACGTAAATGAACGATAGGATACGAGAAGAGCAAGAAGTACTACCAGAAGAAGGTGAAAAACCATTGAAGAGACAGATGATCGGCGGCGGTTCGTCGATGTGGGAAAAACAATAAGCGAAATCAAATATACTCGTAACAACAACAGAAACACAAAGACAGGAAATACAGCGATTTTTTTTCCACACGAACAATAGCTTATTACCGAGCCGAGTATAATATCCGTTCATTCCGATTTGACTACGGAATGAGTATATTTTTCCTGTTTACCGTTTATATATAAGTACGTACGAGTACACGTAGGTATATGTGAAATTTGTGAAGTACCTTCTACATTACCTATGGTCTATGGTACTCGTATTAGTCCGGCATATGACAAAAGGAGTAATTGCATCCCCCCCCCCGACGATCCTCCGGGACAACTTTTTTCTTAAAGGGGACATCCTAAGAAACATTTTAAAGCAAACTTGCTCAAAAAAAGTTGGCCTTACTTACAAAATGGCGGCCATTTTGATTGACAGGTCAGATTTCGCGTTTCAACATAGGACTTGCACGAAATTTTTCAAACTTTACAAAGGTAAATCGAAAGATTATGCAAACATTTATCACCTGTCCAAATTTCAAGTGCTAAAGTGCGTTTCTCGATTTTTGGTGAATTTTTGAAAATCAAATTTAGGCCAAAAATGAGGGAAAAAATCAAAATTTTACGAAATTGACCAAGAAAGCTGAAATTTGGGATATACCCTATGTTCGACATGCTAAATCGATTGGAAACGGTTTCAACCAGTTTTGAGCAGTTCTGGAGCCTCCAGCAGATTTTTGAAACTCGAAATTCCCACAAAATTCCATCAAATTGGAGTTGTAAAGCTGAAATTTATTCTTAAAACTAATTTAAATACGCTACGAAGTACTGCAGGTGAATTTCAAGTCGTTTTGGAGCCTCCAGCGACTTTTTGAAAATTCTTGAAGCCTCCAGCAGATGTTTGAAACTTTAAATTTTCACAAAATTCCATCAAACTGAGATAAAGAGTCGAAATTTTTTCTGCAAACTAATTCTAACACACTCTGAAGACGACTTCAGGTGTGTTCAAGTCATTTTAGAGCCTCCAGCGACTTTTTTGAAAATTACTGGAACCTCCAGCCGATTTTTGATACTAAATTTTCACAAAATTTCATCAAACTGAGATGGAAAGCTGAAATTTAATCTACACTCCAATTTTAACACCCTCTGAAGACGACTTCAGGTGGGTTCGAGCCATTTCAGAGCCTCCAGCGACTTTTTTGAAAATTACTGGAGCCTCCAGTAGATTTTTGACACTTGAAATTTCCCCAACATAAATTTATCAAATGGAGTTGGCAAGCTGAAATTTACTTCGCAGACTACATGGTGGTTTCAAATGGTTTTGAAGCTTCCAGCTACTTTTAGGAAATTTCAATTTTCCAAAAAAAGGTCATATAACATTTCCAAAAGTCGCTGGAGGCTCCAAAACGACTTGAAATCCACCAGCAGTCAACTTCGTAGCGTATTGAAATTGGTTTTCTGGATGAATTTCGACTCTCCATCTCAGTTTAATGAAATTTTGGGGAAATTTCAAATTTAAAAAATCTACTGGAGGCTCCAGTAATTTTCAAAAAAGTGGCTGGAGGCTCTAAAATGACTTGAACACACCGGAAGTCGTCTTCAGAGGGTGTTAAAATTGGAGTGTAGAGTAAATTTCAGCTTTCCATCTCCATTTGATGAAATTTTGTGAAAATTTAAAGTTTTAGACATCTGCTGGAGGCTTCAGGAGTTTTCAAAAAATCGCTGGAGGCTCCAAAACGATTTGAAGTTCACCTGTAGTACTTCGTAGCGTATTGAAATTAGTTTTTAGAATAAATTTCTGCTTTACAACTCCAATTTGATGAAATTTTGTGGGAATTTCGAGTTTCAAAAATCTGCTGGAGGCTCCAGAACTACTCAAAACGGCCTGAAACAGTTTCCAATCGATTTGGCATGTCGAAAATAGGGTATATCCCAAATTTCAGCTTTCTTGGTCACTTTGGTAAAATTTTGATTTGTTCCCTCATTTTTGGCCTAAATTCGATTTTCAAAAATTCACCAAAAATCGAAAAACGTACTTTAGCACTTGAAATTTTGACAGGTGATACATTTTTGCATGATCTTTCGATCTACCTTTGTCAGGTTTGAAAAATTTCTTGCAAGTCCTATGTTGAAACGCAAAATCTGCGATTTCGGCTGATCTGTCCATTAAAATGGCCGCCATTTTGTAAGTAAGGCCAACTTTTTTTGGGCAAATTTGCTTTAAAATGTTCCTTAGGATGTTCCCTTTAAGAAAAAAGTTGTCCCGGAGGATCGGCGGGGTGGGGGTGCAATTACTCCTATTGTCATATACCGGACTATATGGTTGCCCGACGACGACGATGACGATGACGACGAGAGGTGTGATGTGGAGAGGTACGAAAACGAAGTACTTACAAATTTGTGTATACGAATTCTAACGCGATTGATTGATCGATTCATCGATCAGGGAAAAAACCAGTCGACATTCGAAGTCAAAATATTTGTATTCGCGGAGACTACGCAGCTGCTGGTGCGGTTTAAGAAAAGAATTGGTACAAATGCCCATTGCCCATGTGAATGGCACGAGGCGAGGCGAGGCGTGGTGAAGATGGCGATGGCGGTAACAACTCATTAACCTATTTTATTACGGCCGTTTAATGCGCTCCATTAAGTAATTAACCTTTCGAGTTTTAGATACTCGAGATTTTTCGAGCTCGTATCGTATACCATTGAAGATGATGGCGGACTCGAAGCGAAAAAAAAAATAAGTAGATCGATTCGGGCGTGCTGTACCTACGATTTTTTTGGACGAGGGTTTTATTAAACTTGGGTAAAGGTAAACCTACCTAAAGGTATCTGTACGTAGTGAATCCATTAGCGAACTGGTAACAAGGGTGTTCTTCGATGATGTAATGGAATTTAGTAGCGGCTACAGCAGCAGCAGCAGCAGCATTGACGATGGCGCCGTTGCCGCCAATGTTTTTATATTAATTAAAGATCACGATACAATGAAGATGAAGACGCGAGCGTCACGATGCGATGTGGTAAAATTAAAAATTCAACCAATATTCTCTAATTACTCCTCGTCGAGTTGGTTCTTCTTCTTATACTCGTCGTACTCGTAGTTCGAGGTACATCAGGTTAATGCTGGCGTTGTTGTTGTTTTTTGCTCCCTTCGCAGCGTCTTAATTGTACCGAGAGCGACGTAACCTCGTTAAAATAACATTAACTCGACGACGTTAATCACCCGAATAACTCGGGCTTTTTTTTCGTATTATCTCGAGTGAATGATCTTAGCGTGCACTTGTCGACGATGCAAGAGCACGGATTTCGAAATTGGCGCGATCTTTGTTAGTCTATTCTGTACGGTATCGTGTGTGGTGACACATGTCTTTCATGTGTGTATAAATGTTTCATCTTGGACGAATTCAAAACAAAATGAAAGTTTTTCTTTTCTTTTTCTAAACCGAATAAATGAATGAAATGGAACGCGTGACCAATCATACGCGTATCAAGTTGACGAATTGTTGCAAAAATAATTTACTTTTACGAAAAAACATACATATACTTAGTAGCTTATGTGTGTTGCAAGTGTACGATATTATGGTCAAGAAGCACTCGTATAAGTATACTATTTGCTATGGTATGAGAGTGTTGGTATTGAAGTAACGGTAATATATGCATTATCGCGTAAGTATATGGGTGTATGGTGTATGCACCTCTAAAATGTAGACCACCTATTTATATGGGTCGACAAAGCAGCGAGAAGGTGTTATTAACCTTACACCGAGAGTTGACGGTTACGATTTGTTGTACGTAAAATAATTCCTAACCTAGGTGTAAGGTACATAGACAGAGAGAGAGTGAGAGAGGTATGCGTACACATTTTTGCTAATTTTTTCGACATTATAGCGTTTTGTTGTGAGGTGAGGTAGCACCTTGATATTATTTTTTATAGTTCGCGAGTCCAGTCCGCCGTGCCATAAAGAAAAATATCTGTCAGAGGTGTGTTATTTATACCAAAGTGTCCTTTATGTGTACATAACGCGATCGCGAAGCAATGTCGTTCCAGTTCCAAGAGACGCGAACAGATGATAATGGGCGATTGTGTCAGGATGATTTTTATTTTTTTATTTTTCTCCAAGGTATCTGCTCTGGTGTACCCTGCGTCGTTTGGTCTTTGGTCTTTTGCCAGAAATGGTAGTGTACCTATGCGAAGTGTTGGTGCGATTTTGTCCAAGTATGGTGGCCGTGTGTTTTGCAATTGCAACACCTTTCACACCTTGGCGGAGGTTGTATAGTCTTCCTGGGCTCGGGCTGTAATCGCGTTGGGGTCATTATGGTTTGATTAAGTGAGCTGTAATTACTCGTGTGTGTGCACGAGGTGGGTAATAAGGCAGCGAATGGAATGGTTTGTTGATTATAGAGATTGAATGCGGTGTTTAGGTTTGGTTTTTTTGAGTGTGTCGAGAAGAGTGAGTGAGGAAGTGGAGTGATGGAAAAAATGGATAAAATGAGAATTATGAAAGAAAATAAGTCTTGAATTTGCGATGGACTTGGTAGACGTATAATGAAAGTTGTGGAAATGTTGTGAATTTTGATCAGAAAATATTTTCAATTGGATGCCATTTTTTTCGTACCAAAACCCCAGAATATTAATTGAGGATAACTTGAAGGATGAGGACTGAGGAGCGAAGAAATACCTACATGGAAGGTAATGAAAGTCTTGAAATTTTGATGAAACAATTAGCTGTGTTCTATCTTTCAAGTGAATATAATGCAAAAGTCATGTATTTAAAGGGGTGGAATTGAAAAAAAGAAACACGAAATTTTATGACCATAATTTTTCAAAATTTTGTCTTCGTTTTGCGCGCTCTGGAATTTAGTAGTTCTTTATCCGATGCGTTTCGGAAAATTGAGGAAAAAATACTTACTGTAAATTTCATTTTAAAATTTTCACATCCCCAATTTTTTCTGATTTTTTTTTTTCAAAATTACATAGGTACATGTTTTACTCGAACACTTTCATTTTTCAAGATTTTTTCTGTTTGGGGGGAGGGGGGATGAGGAAGAGGAGAGAATAGTTTGAAAAAAACTGATTTATTTCTGTGAATTGCCCCTTCCTCATCCACCTCTCCCACCGCGACAAATTCATAGTGACAAGTGGACCCCTGTTTAAGTACATATTTTCTCGGGCCCCAAAACATCCCTTATCCGTCCATAGTAATAATTATATATGTACGTATTTATGTATAAGTATTATTAGTTTGTTGATGATTTTTCAATTTATGTGTTCTTTTTGAAAATTTTGGAACTAACAAATCATCTAACTAACGATTTGTAATTTTTTTGTTTCAGGTGAGTAACGAATTTCCGTAGTTTGAGAACAAAGAAGTATGAAAATAAGTACGTAAGTTATTTCATTTCCTATACGATTTATTCGTATTTTAAGATAACCTTGCGAGGTACTTTTTTGTTCCACATTTTCATGCTTCCTTCTCCAATTTCATTTATGTAGTAGGTAGTTTTGAGCATAATATAAACAGGGTGTTTGCAGGGTAGTGAAAGTAGTGAAAAGGTGGTGATTTTCAGCAATTTTGCTTGAAAGGTAGTGAAAAATGAAGAAAAGTGGCATGAAAAATATTTTGTAGAGAAGCCAAAAGCAAAGGGCTCTTTCATGGACTTTGTTAGAACTCGAATTTCATTTGCTCTTCTTTTTTCGAATAAACAACTTAATTGTTTAAATTCAAGAAATGTTCAAACTTTGAATCAGAAAAGTAAACCCTCCCTCCTCAAGAAACTTTTTTTTTTTACTTGTCAAAACACGAATTTTTGAAAACTTTTGTCCTCGCCTCACTCAGTCTCGTTTACTTTTTTTTTTAATTTCGAATTTTTCAAAACAAAAAATCATCATTCGAATTTAAAAATTTTAAAGCAAAATAGGTAAGTAATGAACTTCTTATAAGTAAGTAACTCATTACACAAAAAACATGATATCCTTTTCAAAGTATACTAATTTTCGAAAATTGGATTTTTTCAGAAAAATCGTTCAAATTTTGCATTAAATTTTTGTATGTACAGTATATTTAAAAAAAATTTGTTATGTTGTAAAAAGTTTTTTTTAGACCAATTTTATGATGAGGTACATTTTGCAAAGAACCTCAAAGGTGAAAATAAAATGAAACATTGAAATAATAAAATTATATTTTCGACATCCGTTTGATTGAAAAAAATCTTAGAATAATATTTAAAGACATTAGAAAAGCGAAAAATTTGAGTAAAGAATTTTTTCTCGCCCATCCCCTTCCCCTCTAAAAAATTTGAGTGTTTAAAAAATGTCCTGATGAAGTCTTGATTTTACTATTTTGAAATTTTGGTGTAGACCCCTGAAAAAAAAACAGGAAAAAAATCGATCTTGTGGGGAGGGGGGGGGGTTGAAAATATTTTGGAGTGTTGATTTTTTTTTTGAAAGGTTGTGAAAAAGTAGTGATTTTCGGCCAACAAATTCCCGTAGACACCCTGAAACTCCTTGCATGAGAATGACTACGTATGTACATGTAGCCCCCTCAATTTTGACATTGCTGATTTAATTTGAGCTTATCTGTTGAAAGGACCTCCTCCTATAAGATGGGTGAAACGACCTTTGATCCATAATGGATCGAAAGTGGTCCAAAAAGTCAATCTTGGTGTAAAAACTCTCCATAAGAATTTTTGACCTCCCACCCCCTCCCCTTTTGGAGAAACTGTCCCCTAAACATCAAAAATTCAAAGATTTGTTTCTCGCGGAGGGGGGGAGGGTTGATGAAAAATGTTGAAATTTTCACAGATTGTGTACATCATGTAGGGGTACATACACAGTAATTTTTTGAAAATTTCCCCCACCATTTTCTTAGTTTTTCAGCGGGTTGAAAACTTTGAAGGGGGCAAAAAAAATTTTTGGGGGGATACATGGCTGAATTTTTTTTAAAAACTTGTTCATACCCTAAGTTATAACATATAATTTTCTCAAAGTCCCAAAGGGGGGTGTAACGTGGTTAAAAAAAAAATAAAGTTTGAATTTCCCGTACTACCGCGCGTTTTGTCAACACTGTTCCACGGCGCCACCGTGAGAAAACTTCACCTATCGCGCGTTCTCAAACTTGGATTCTTTTTGAGAATCCTACTGAAATACCATAATTGCATTCAAATTTTTTTTTGATGAATATTCTCTAGAGTGGTGTGGTGAACAACAGAGGTATACCTACAAGAATCTTCAACCCCCTCCCTCCATATTTTACCCCTCAAAATTGCGTTTTTCAATTTATTTTATGTTATTTACTAGCAATGAAAATTGCGAAGTAAGTATAATATTTTTGGATGTATTTTTGACCACTATTTTTTTCAAAATTTTTGTTCTGGTGCGTCGTGGGAAAAAATTGAAAAAAGGTGTCGTGGAGGGGGTAAAATGAGAATTTTGGGAGAATTGAATATTAATGAACGGGGTGTCGTTTCCGCATGATTCGATACCGCTAAGAACGAATACGATGTCAGATTATCTGCTACACTAATCTAACCCCTTCAGAGCCTTAAGCCCCCTCCCTCAATTTTTACTACATATTTTTGAAATGAAGTTATTACTTTTGGCACTCTTGTATCTGCTGATAACATAGATCGTGAATCATTTTTACTTGATTTTGAGCCATTTGCGGCGCAGATCGAAAAATCTGTCTCCCTTTTGGAGTCTATTTTGGGTTTTAGCGTAACATGATTTTCAAAAATGAGTAATTTGCCCTGAAAACCTCATTACATATTTTGATACTTACCCATATTGTATTTTTTAAAGAATTTTCAATTTTGCACCTCTCTTTTGGAACTGATTTTGAATTTTATTGGAGTCAAATGGTTTTCAGAAATGACCTTACTGTGCTTTTGACAGTTAACACCTCCGATTTTGATTCTCATTATATGTAGTATTATTTTTGTTGCATCTCCCCTCTAGATCTTGTTTTGAGTTTGGGTTCAAATTGTCATCAAAAATTGAATCGGTGCCTTGAAGATCCCCATAACCATTGTTTCAACTTTTTAATAGAAAAATAAAGAGTTCAATGTCGCTAAGAAGGATTTATGTACTCGTACCTATAGTTATAAATTAATTCTGACTGTTTTTTTTTTTTTTTTTTTTTTTTTCAATAAATCATTCGTAGTTTTTGTGGGAAAAAACTTTTTTCAAAATTGCGAGTGGAAGCGCTTTCATAGACGCTTGGGGTTGTTTCAATACTAAGTCCTAACTTGAAAAAAAAAAAATTCACATTGACTGCGTCTTGATCTTGATATTCTTAATTCCATAATAATTTCTCTTTGAAATACTTCAGCATCATGTCGCAAACTTTCAATACCAGCACAATCTTGAGAACAAACAAATATTGTACCATTCACAGTCCGTAATAATTCAGTATATTATATGCAGATTTAGATACACGTATATGACTATACGATGTACCGTTAACCCTAATTTCTATTCCATTCATAAGCTGGCTGGCACGATACAAATTTAGCACTCGTGACAGTGTTGGTACTGAATACGTTATGGTGATATACTACTATGTACGTGTGAGGTATACGTGGAACATGGAGTATAAATAAAAAATTTGAAAAGAATAATAGAAGACCGAAAGAAACCCCCTTCTAATATACCTTTTACGAGTACATAATGTATAGTAAAAACAATAGCACGTTGTAAGATTCATAATCGGCGTATTATTAAACTAATTATTTAACCGGGTGGGAGTTTCATCAAGAGTATAGAACACGTTTACGTGTACGTACGATCTCGGCAGTATAAATTGTTTCTGTAGTATGGTATAAAAAAAATATGTATTAAAAAAAACGAAGAAATAAAAAAAAACGCCCGGTTTAATAACCTGAACTGCAATCATGATTGTTACAGGTACATATATTCTCGTTTCTCTGTAGTGCGTACGTACGTGTATGTGTAGGAAATTATTAAGGTATAGTTACGATGTATTTTTGCAGTTGAACAATCGAAGTGTGATGAGAGGGAGGAATTAGAAGCATTTTTTTAGACGAAAAAAAAAATTAAACATCGAGAAAAGAATAATCTTGTACATTGCCGATGTCCTTGTAAGTATATCAGGCACACTATAGAGCCGACGAAGGTGCTAGACACCTTTCGACGAAGGCTGAACCGGATGCGTTAATTTGTACGTGAAAAATGAAGTCTTATTACGATTTTACGAGTACCAACGTAGAGTAGAGTACACAGAGTGCGATGATAAATTGCGCCATTTCAAGGAATCCTGAATTGCATTGTGTACATTCCACTCGTCGAGGATGGATGGTGAGGGTGGGGTTACGCGGATTTTCCGGGATAGCGAATCGTGCATTTGCAATCGACGAGTTCGCAAGGTGTGCTGCGAGCTTTGTGTTGTACGAATTAAGATTTCAGAAAGTCAGAGTTGGCGAAAAGGTATAGGTCTCAAACCGATACTTGACTAAGAATGATATGGTTGTGAGGATGAAGATAGGTGTATGATGGGGTGTGTTACGATTTCTTCGTCGTGAAGTACTTAGCTCGAAGTACTTGTAGGTACTATACCCAGAGGTAGGGTATCTTAACTATCTAGACCACGAAGTGTTTAGTTAGATTTTACTCATCATTTCCGGTATCGTTCATCCTACATATACAAAGTTTAAAGCGAGTATTTCGGTACAAGTACCACCAAGGGGAAAAAACCTCAACCAAATTATTATTACGTACGAGACGTCTTCTTGTCGCAGCTGACAACGATATCCACCGACAAAATATAGGAATGCACGAATAGAGGTATATGTGATGTTCGAGTTTATTAAACGAGACGATATACCATAGTATAGAGTTGTTTGTGTATTTTATTAGGTATACGTATGTCTATGTAGTGTACTCGGCGCAGCATAAAAAGACACATTCTACCAAGTGATTAATGCGACCAAATTGTGTGACGAGCACCACTGCACCGTCGTCGACGACCGGGGTTGTATACTACTCGACTGTATGTTTCACATGAAGAAGAATTTCTTAATCTTGGTATAGCTTACCAGCTACATATAAAGTAGTATATACTCGTAGGCATTTACGTAGACCATCTGCGCCCAGCAGCGAGTAAGGCAAAGCAAAGCACCCATCGAAACCAGAAGTGTACCTCCCAAGGTCATCGTAGTATCTGAAGAAGGGAATTTTACCTTTGACAAGGCGTCTCTCTCTGTCTCTCTGTTTGGTAGATACCTTACCCTTTCGCCCTCTCTCACGAGTGTTGGTTAATTTCCTCCGAGTGCAATGATTTTCATTTCGACGTCAACGAACCGCAAAAAAAGTATAATATACGTACATATGCGAGAAGGTGTAATTACTCTTTACCTAAGTACTTATAGTACGACTGGTGCCTCTGCCTGGTATGGCAAGTACATACATTCGTCGTGTGTATCGTGCTGCTTGTGTGTTTGAGAGAGACAATTTATCTATCTCTTAGATTGGTATTTGCAGATTACATCATCGTGCCGTGTGTACGTAATAAAAGCTCATTTCGGATAACACGTTAATCGTTATAGGAGGCCCATTGCGGTAGCTGTAGAGAGCTACCGTGTTATCTGTATATGTATGAACGTAATTAAGGTACCTAGTGATATCTTTCCCTTTTCACTCTTTGCCCTGAACTAGTTCGTTGCCATGACTCTGTATAATCGTAGTATGTCTTGTCTATGACTCTTGGGTCTTGGTATAGGTAGAGAGAGGTACCCACTAAATTGACTGCAATTCGATTTCTATACTCGTTGCCCAGACTCGATCACCGATTACAATTTTCTTTTCCGTCGGACATGATGTGTTTCGCAATTTCCAGCTGCTGCAGTGGAAGGTTTTTCTCGTATCTATTTAAATGTACGAGTACGTATCTGCCAGACGCAGGCATAATACTGCAATTGCACCTAGCCCGAATGTACGTAGCATAGAGCATAGCTCGTGCTCCGACGTCGACGTCGTCATCGGTCGCGGCCGCGAGCGCGCGCGCGATTCTAATTGATAGGTGAAACCGAACTGGTTCAACGACTCGGCCGGAAATTATCGTTTTTTAACTCGTTGCTCGATGGCAACGATAATGACATCTCGAACAAATACTTACCTACCGAATGAGAATGAGAAAATATACCTTAAACAATCCGACAATAATCACGAAATCACGACCAATGACACTTTGAATGCGAGCGTAATTTACTTAAGGCGTACTACGACACGTCGACGGTTTCCTTTTTCTTTGTTGCTGTTATGAAATTTATGCCCGAGTGGTATTATTTTTGTAGATAGGATCGGGGTATGAGTTGAGTACATACGAGAGTCGAGAAGGTGGTGGTGATGGTAGAATAGGAAAACGTTTGTACGTATGTGTAATTGTGTATGACGTTTTATGCACCTCTTCGTTAAGTCGAGATTAGGAATGCAATTGGGTGTTTTTTTTCTCTCGTTTATGTGATTAAAAAGGGCTTGTTCTTAGTTTGTACTAATTAGAGAGGAGCAGAGGGGAGAGTGGGATGTGTGGTGTAGGTTCTCACGCAAAGCTTGGGTCTTGCAACAAGTAAAGTATAAGTACCAATTGGCGGAAAATTTTGAATCGAACAAAAGGTATTTCATAGAGGATCCCAAAATACATCACTAGTCGAAGTTTCAGGTACTGAAATTCATTTTTCGATTTCTGGCAAATTTTTAATAAGGTATATAAATCGCCAATAGCCGCCACTTTTGTCAGAAAAACACGAATAAAAATTTTTTGTTTAGCTATTTGGTATCACTGATTACGCTAATAGAAATTTTCAACCATGCCCCTTCATTGCCCCCTCACCTGATTTTTCTATAATCCCCGCTTGTATGGTTTTACTGTTTTTGACAATTTGCTGCCGCAAACATTCTCAAATTTTTCAAGTTTATAATAAGGAAAATGCGATGAAAAGTAAAAATATTAATGTCTTTGTGGAACCAACTTATTCGTGTTTATTTGTAATTTTAAATGTATGAGAGGAAAGCTGATAGTGTGCTTGTCATTTTCAACTGCTTGATCACTCCAGTTGTGTCCAATATGGCAAAAATATTCCAATGGCGGCTATTGGAAAGCAAAAAATACAACTTTTCTAATAGCCGCCACCCACCCTAATTTCATTTAAAAACATTGCCCACGAGCAAAAAGTGCAATTTTTGAACATTTTATGACCTTTACTTTGATCACTGCTCACTTCTGTTATGAAATTGGTAGTGTAACCAGACTTTTTTTGAGGAGAGGCAAAATGAGATTTTTAGGTATAAAAAGGTGATAATTTGATTCCTATTTTATCAAAATTCTTCGTTTCATGCGATTATTGTATTTTACGAGAGTAAAGATGTGCAAAAGAAGTGTTGAGCGATCAGGGGTGATTTTTTTTCGTTGAAAAAATCGGATCAGAAAGCAAAAAAGAGTCAGTTTTTATATGTATATCTTATTCCACAATTTCACTCACTTACTTAAGAAAAGCAATTGCACCCTCCATCCTCTAGGTGACACCCCTGTCTAATTTTTCAATTTTGGACTTAAGTACTATTTTGAACTGAAATGTGATTTTTAAAATTACTGTTATAGCCTTATTTTAAAGCCAACAGCTCATTTTTTTAACAATTGACTCATGGCAACGTGGCACAATTGCTTGAAAACATTTTTTTTTTCATTTCCAAAGTGTTTAAATAATCGATTTTCACTCAGTTCAGAATTTATAAGTGGTAGAAATTGGGGTGGCGGTAATTGAAAAACTGAAATTTTGGAGTGGCAAAAATTGGGTGAAAAAAGCGATATGTATTTTTAAAAAAAATTTAAAAATACAAAAATTCACATTTTAATGAAAACAAACAGCTCCACATGTTACACAAAACTGAAACTTCAAGTTGATACCATCCCCATTCAAAAATATTCATCAGGTAGAAAACAGCAGGGCAAAATAAGTGAAAAATGTCTGAATATGTGCTGGCTATTGGCGATTTACCTTTGGTAGATAATTCAAATTGAAGGGGGGGGGGAATCGAAATTTTATCAAATTGACTTGGAAAACTGAAATTTGGTTTGTACTGTATTTCTCACCTCGCGAATCCATGGTGATTAGATTATTTTGAACCCTTCTGAAGCCTCCAGCAGCTTTTTGGATTTTTCGGTTTTCGGAAATATGATGTATGAGAGTAAAAATGAAATTCAGTACCTATGAACCAGAATTTACCATCTTTGTGACATTGTGACCCTTTCTATCGACTTAGACACACATTATCAGAATTTTTTTTGCCGGCTGGAATTCAAAATTTTTTCGAGTAAGTACCTAATTACTTATTTTTGAAAAAAAATCGTCGTTCCCCGAACGCTCAAAGAAAGAAGCTGAAATTTGTTTTGTACCCTATTTT
Source organism: Planococcus citri (assembly GCF_950023065.1). Lineage (NCBI taxonomy): Eukaryota > Metazoa > Arthropoda > Insecta > Hemiptera > Pseudococcidae > Planococcus > Planococcus citri. The sequence continues at coordinate 14,425,845 of NC_088678.1, read as the reverse complement.
GGATCTCCCCGAGTCGATTGGTTGATGGTTTCGAATCGTTCTGGAGCCTCCAGCAGATTTTGATATTGTAATTTTTTTTTTCAAGAATACCTTAATTATACTTACTGGAGAAAATTGTGGATTCCAAACGGCAAAAGTGTTTCAATTATGGTAAAAGTCTGAATTTATAGGTGCAGAATTCAATTTTTAGTCACTTGGAGAGTTTTCTTCAAAACCTGGAGAATCCGAAAATCCGCTAGAGGCTTCGGAATGATTCCAAAACCATCATAAATTCACCAATGGACTCGCGAATTGAGTTCAAACCTTCAGCTTTTTAGGTCAATTTGGTGAAAATTTGATTTTTTTTTCTCATTTTTGGCCCCTTGAATTTTCAATAATTCGACAAAAATTGAAAAATGAATTTTAGCACTTGAAATTTGGACTGTTGGTGTCCGTGTTTTGAGGCTCTTTATCAATTCTTCTTTGTGCATTTCAAAATGTTTGTGCCGGTTGGGATACCTATCCTTGCTTAGGTATGCATGGGTCATTTAAAATTGTTTTCATGTTTTCAACCACGTGTAAATGGGTAATTCTAAGAAAAAGGTAAAAATCGTGTACATGGCAAATTTCTCAAAGGTTTTAGCATGAATTTTTTTTTTTTTTTGGTCCATTCAAGGATCATCCCCCACACATTTCACATATGGTATTGAAATTTTTAGCCCCTCCTTTCATTGGTGTACATTCGATTTTATACCCCAAATGTCCTTCGACTTGGCTGTCACACACCATGTTTTTGAAAATGAATGTTATAAAGTGTCATGAACTTCATTTTTTTGGGGGAAAAATTGACACACTCTCATTATCATAGAACACGAAGGTCCATTATTGTGCAAATTGGAATTGGAATAAGTCCATAGGAAGCTGACATTTCACATTTGAAAACTGTCGCACACTTTTTGCGCAAATTTTAGAGCAATTTTCAATTATTTTTGGTAGCTTCCCAATCCAATATTTTTTCTGGTGAGTGGCTGCACTGGTTCACTGTCTTCATAAAAATGTTACCCCGCAATGTTATTCTCATAACCTACGCAATGGCTCGTTCTGATCGTACTTGTCTCTGAAAATATGATATTTCGCAAAATTGGTGTCCTTCGGCTTGCCTTTTTATTTACCCTGATGAACCCGCCAAAAACAATAATTGAGAAAGGGAAGTTATTCTACATGATAAGTACACATTTATTACGTGTTAAAAATCGAATAATGTCCAGTAGGTAAAGCTAGAAACGAAAAAACGTTGAGATTGTCCTTCGGCTTGTCCAGCGCCCATTTGTCCTTCGACTTGGCCAAATTTCAGACAGCTGTACTTTTATCGCGCTAGTCGACATATTACACGATAAAACAAGCAAAATTTGACATTTTCTCCCTCCCCACACATCACCTCTACCCCTACCATAAAAATAAGTCCAGATTCGAACTTTGCGGCCTGAAAAACATAAATTGACATATTACACGATAATATAAGCAAAATTTGACATTTTCCCCCTCCCCACGCCTCCCCCTCCACCTCTACATAAAAAATAACTCCAGATTCGAATTCTACGACCTCGAAAACATATCAATCGACATATTACACATCGATGAGGGTCGAATCCTAATTATCGCTGTTTTAGGGGGGCCGGGGTCCACAGTGGGGGGGATTGAATTGAGGCCAACACTAGAACAGGGATCTGGGACACCTATACAAATGATTCCCACTTGAAATTTTCCAAAAAAATGATTTTTATTTTTCAAAATTATGCACATCAAAATTGACCTTTTTTCTGAGAATTACCCAAATAATGCGGAAATATTCTACAGCAATGGATGGATATCCCAATTTTTTACGTTTTTTTTTTTTTTTTTTTTTTTTTTACATTTGTCGAATGGAGCACAATAAATAACGCACTTGTATTAAATCCAGGCTTTTTAAGACTTCAAGAGAGAGTGTGAGAATTGAAAAATATGTTCACAATAGTGTTATAATGTTCGTAGAATTTTTTTTTCATCATCGCTAAGCGTGAATTCATGTACCAATTTCTTGATTTATTGATATTGTGAACCAATCAATTTTTGAGTCTTGGGATCACCTTTTGCTAGAATTCTCAATCTAAGACTACATCTTCGATAATCGCTTCGAAATTGAAAAACGGTTCTTCGTAGTACGTGTCGTATTTCCACATTTCTCCCACATAAATATTGTATTGTTGTGTTTCTTCAGATTTTTTCTGCGGCCCTTTAACCAAAAGAAAATTATCTCCAGGTATTTTTATCGGTATTTCTCCTTTCTTAAAGCAAAAAATAGCAGGAAACTTGTGCTCGTAAGTCGAAATGGAATAAGGCCAGATAAACATTCCGAATTGTGTTCTCATGAAGTTAGTTTGCCGGTAAATGCTGTCGAATTGAGATGATATCACTTCATCCGAATCAACATTGGTTTCCTTGCTCTGTTGCTTTCTTTTGTGATAATACACACAAGTGCATAATTCTATCGCTTGTTTGTTCGTTAACGTACGAGAAGCATTTTTGTCACCGACCATTATTTTCCAAATGTTCTTCACTGAAAATTTTCAAATTTCTCATCAAACTCAGTTCGTAGAGTTCATGGTTCATTGTTTGGGAATTGGCAATTACGTTTATCAACTCACCGCTAGATACGAGGGAATATTCGTTCTTGAATCTCGGTCGTAGAATTTCGTCTGAATTTATTTCATACTTTTGCCTGCCGCATTGCGTGGAAAAGGCCATCGTCCTGCAATTGAACCAGTGTGAAAGTAACAATATCGTCAGAGCTAGTTTCATACTTGAAAATTTTCAAACTTGTCGCGTTCGAACAACTAACGTAAGTAGAACTTGAGAAATGACGGTTTGGAGACTATTGTGAGCGACTTTTATGTGCTTACAAAGCGCTTGAACGTTTTACCGGTGCAAATTTCAATCAAGTTGAGGATTCTTAATGAGTGAAACAATTACGAATCGCGTGTGTTCATTGTTCACTGACACCATGTTACAATGTAACATGTTGTTCGCGTGAAATGAGAGATAATTTATCTTTTTACCGACTTTGCCGGAAACGGAAAAGTAAGGTATTGTATTTGTCATGATGGTTGAGGAATTGGGTGGGGGTGGGTTTTCTTGAGGTTTTGGAGTGTGCTGATCACGATAAGACATATGGCGCAAAACGAGATAAGTTTATATATATATTTATTTATTTATATATTTATATATAAGTTTATATATCAATTTATGTATAAATTTGTGTCACGCTGAACTCAAAAGCTCCGAACTTTAAGTGGAAACTGATGCTGGCAAAATATTGCTTTGATACTGAACTAGAGAAATTTTTAATTTGGTCGAAATCGATTCAGCCGTTTACGAGATATGAACGTTTAAGTGTGTTTCAACGTTATGGATAAGCAGAAATTTGTGTAAACCCTTATATCTCGCAAACGGCTCACCCCCAACAAACAGATGGGGTGGTTAGGGTGTGTAGGTTGCAGATTGGTACGCCGAAGGTCGGGTGTTCGAATCCCGCGCGAGTCAAGAGGAGAAAATTTTTTGTTGATTTTTTTGTTAATTTTTTTGTTAATTTTATCCGTCCAAAATTTTTTTGCCATAAAAAATCAAAATTTTTCAAAAATTTCTAGTGTAATTTTTGTTTTAACCAAAAACATTAAGTTTTTGGTAAATAGCCAGTAAATTTTGATAATTTTTTTTTTTTTTTTTTGTTAATTAATAGTAATTTTTAGTAAATAAAATGATTAGTTATTTTTGGTGAATTACTCGTAATTAAAGTTGGTCGAAAATTTTGGTAAATTGCTTGGGTAATTTTTGGTAAATTGGTAAAAACCTTTGACAGTAAATTACTGGGGTAATTAAAATTCGGTAAAAAATTGGTAAATTAGTGAGGAAATGTCTCGTAAATTACTGAGGTGAATGTTGGTAAATTGCTGGGGTAATTTTTGGTAAAATGGAAAATTGGTAAATTAGTGGGTAATGTCTGGTAAATTACTGAGGTAAATGTTAGTAAATTGCTGGGGTAATTTTTGGTAAATTCGTAAATTTTGGTAAAGTCGTAAATTTTGGTAAATTAATAAATTTGGGTAAATTCGTAAATTTTGGTAAATTCGTAAATTTTGGTAAATCGGTAAATTTGGGTAAATCGGTAAATTTGGGTAAATCGGCAAATTTGGGTAAATAGGTAAATTTAGGTAAATTTTGGTAAATAGGTAAATTTTGGTAAATTGGTAAATTTTAGTAAATTGGTAAATTTTGGTAAATTGATAAATTTTGGTAAATTGGTAAATTTTGGTAAAATGGTAAATTTTGGTAAAATGGTAAATTTTGGTAAATTGATCAATTTTGATAAATTCGTAAATTTTAGTGAATTGGTAAATTTTGGTAAATCGGTAAATTTTGGTAAATTGGTAAATTTTGGTAAATTGGTAAATTTTGGTAAATTGGTAAATTTTGGTAAATTGGTAAATTTTGGTAAATTGGTGAATTTTGGTAAATTGGTAAATGTTGGTAAATTGGTAAATTTCAGTAAATAGCTAAATTTCAATTCTGGATAAAAATTAAGCCATTAAAAACCTCTAAATTTTGGTAAATCGGTAAATTTAGGTAAATTGGTAAATTTAGGTAAATTGGTAAATTTTGGTAAATAGGTAAATTTTGGTAAATAGGTAAATTTTGGTAAATTGGTAAATTTTGGTAAATCGGTAAATTTTGGTAAATTGGTAAATTTTGGTAAATTGGTAAATTGGTAAATTTCGGTAAATAGGTAAATTTTGGTAAATAGGTAAATTTCAGTAAATACGTAAATTTCGGTAAATAGGTAAATTGGTAAATTTTGGTAAATTGGTAAATTTTGGTAAATAGCTAAATTTCGGTAAATTGGTAAATTTCGGTAATAATTTTGTTTTTTGTCAACAATTTTCCTGATATATTATTCCACTTGTAATATGACGGTTACGTCTTCATGAGTACGCTAATTATTATTTGAAAATCAATTTCAAAAAGTGTAATATGATGGCTACTTATGATTGACTATTTTATTTTGTCGCTGTTTTCGACTTTTCGTATTCATTAAATCGGTAAATTTGGGTACTTCCGCGCATTTTGAAAAATTGGTAAATTTTTAAGTAATGTCTGGTAAATTACTGAGATAAATGTTGGTAAATTACTGGTGTATATTTAGAGCAAAGTCGGTTGATCTTGCGAACTGCGCAAGATGTTTTTTTTTTTTTGGATTATATGTAGAACAACGATGCATTTTAAACTGTTACGTTGACACTTCATGTGTATGTTGTGAGAAATTTTGAATTTATGTTGCAAGCGACTAGACGAGCGACATCGATATCGTTTCATTTCAGTTTTTTTTTCGTGGAATTGTTTTTTTTCGAGAAGTTCAGAATGAAGGTTTTGAAAAATTAATTTGTCTAAATCACTATAACCACCCCAGAAACCTCAGTTGTAATGTTGTTAAATTAATCATGTATTGTATTGTAATCTTCTAAAACATCTAATAATTTTCACTATGAACTTGACACACAGGTCAATGTCGCATTAATGAACGTGTGACGTGGATTTAAAGCCTTAATTTGGAATACCTACAGGTTCACGTATTCACTTTTTAGTTTTCACATTTCGAGTAGAAATTTTTTTTCAAAATGCGAAGCTCGCATTTCAGTCTGAAATTTCAGATGTGCAGGTATTTTACGTCATCGTCCGAAAAATCTACCATGACTTGCGAAACAATGAAAATACTACAGGTGCTTCATTTTGTTGAAAATTGGAAAAAAATTCGGAGCATGTGTGGTACCCAGAGCTACCTAATGCCTGCTCATTTTCCTTAGTTAATTCGGTTACTACATAGATGGTGAAGACATATAACGCGAGTGAACGTTCAGTTTTCGAATATCGTGAACCTTTTTCTAGTACTGGTAGTTTTGTTATATTGGTCATCGTATTCCGAATCCGAAACGCCGGAAAATTTTAATGCTTGTTCCTATCAGTCCTATCGAAGTGATTCAAATGGAAAGTTGAGGAAAAGATTTTTAGAAGAGTTTAGCACGGTTAATAAGAGTGAGTTGGTAGCGATTATATGTTTTCTGTGGAGGGTATCAAGCTACGATTCGTTTTTTAATTTGATATTTCCAAATTTTAGAGATAAACATTGTGAAGAGATTCAGTCGTCGTGGAAGTAATATTGATAAAGTTGTTCCTTATTCGATAGGATCAGAAATGGGGAAACAACTCTGCGCCTGCGCGCTGTGTAAAAAATTCTTGATAAACGACTGCACGAACCCGAAAAATGTAGACTTAATGATCAATGGCAGTAGAGGAAGAACTTTCAGCTACGTTTTCATTCGTCGACCCATTGATGAAATGACGATCGAATATATTGAACTGATCGTTCCTGTCACATCTTTCATGTTCCCTTACCCACGCTCGTTTCCTGGCTTTCGTTGCAAATCGGCATTTGGCACCCTTCTTATCGCGAAAGGACCGGAGAGAAGATCTGCGGAAAAGCAAATTTACAATATGTATGTTGCAGTCGACAGAGATGACGAAAGTTTTACTTTTGAAGGTATTATCACTGATGTAGATGTGGAAGCGTTTATTGATGGTTCAACTGATATTCCAATAGAAGGAAAATACGAAGATGACTTGAGATTTGAGTAGCATCAGTGTTCGCTCTCTGCGACGTGTTTCACTTGTATGTAAATGTTATAATTATAGTAAAAAGTTGTCTTTTTGTTTCTTTTTATGGTTGTAATTTTTTTTATGGATTTCTTCAAAGACATATAGTCCGGCATATGACAATAGGAGTAATTGCACCACCCCCGCCGCCCACCCTCCGGGACAACTTTTTTCTTAAAGGGAACATCCTAAGGAACATTTCAAAGCAAATTTTCCGAAAAAAAAGTTGGCCTTACTTACAAAATGACGGCCATTTTAATGGACAGATCAGCCGAAATCGCAGATTTTGCGTTTCAACATAGGACTTGCAAGAAAATTTTCAAACCTGACAAAGATAGATCGAAAGATCATGCAAAAATTCATCACCTGTCAAAATTTCAAGTGCTGAAGTGCGTTTTTCGATTTTTGGTGAATTTTTGAAAATCCAATTTATGTCAAAAATGGGGGAAAACATCAAAATTTTACCAAATAGACCAAGAAAGCTGAAATTTGGGATATACCCTATTTTCGACATGCCAAATCGATTGGAAACGGTTTCAACCCGTTTTGAGCAATTCTTGAGCCTCCAGCAGATTTTTGAAACTCGAAATTCCCACAAAATTCCATCAAATTGGAGTTGTAAAGCTGAAATTTATTCTAAAAACTAATTTCAATACGCTACGAAGTACTGCAGGTGAATTTCTAGTCGTTTTGGAGTGTCCAGCGACTTTTTGAAAATTCCTGAAGCCTCCAGCAGATTTTTGAAACTTTGAATTTTCACAAAATTTCATCAAAATGGAGATGGAAAGCTGAAATTTACTCTACACTCTAATTTTAACACACTCTGAAGACGACTTCAGGTGGGTTCAAGTCATTTTAGAGCCTCCAGCGACTTTTTTGAAAATTCCTGGAGCCTCCAGTAGATTTTTGAAACTTGAACTTTCTCCAAAATTTCATCAAACTAAGATGGAGAGTCGAAATTCATTCTGCAAACTAATTTCAATACGCTACGAAGTTGACTGCTGGTGAATTTCAAGTCGTTTTGGAGCCTCCAGCAACTTTTTGAAAGGTTGTATAACGTTTTTTTGGAAAATTGAAATTTCCTAAAAGTGGTTGGAAGCTTCAAAACCATTTGAAACCACCATGTAGTCTGCGAAGTAAATTTCAGCTTGCCAACTCCATTTGATAAATTAATGTTGGGGAAATTTCAAGTTTCAAAAATCTATTGGAGGCTCCAGTAATTTTCAAAAAAGTCGCTGGAGGCTCTAAAATGACTTGAACCCACCTGAAGTCGTCTTCAGAGGGTGTTAAAATTCAAGTGTAGAGTAAATTTCAGCTTTCCATCTCCATTTGATGAAATTTTGTGAAAATTCAAAGTTTCTAAAATTTGCTGGAGGCTTCAGGAATTTTCAAAAAGTCGCTGGAGGCTCCAAAACGACTTGAAATTCACCTGCAGTACTTCGTAGCATATTGAAATTAGTTTTCAGAATAAATTTCAGCTTTGCAACTCCAATTTGATGGAATTTTGTGGGAATTTCGAGTTTCAAAAATCTGCTGGAGACTCCAGAACTGCTCAAAACGAGTTGAAACCGTTTCCAATCGATTTAGTAAGTTGAAAATAGAGCATATCCCAAATTTCAGCTTTCTTGGTCAATTTGGTAAAATTTTGGTTTTTTCCCTCATTTTTGGCCTAAATTGGATTTTCAAAAATTCACTAAAAATCGAAAAACGCACTTTACCACTTGAAATTTTGACAGGTGATACATTTCTGCATAATCTTTCGATCTACCTTTGTAAGGTTTGAAAAATTTCGTGCAAGTCCTATGTTGAAACGCAAAATCTGTGATTTTGGCTAAATGGCCGCTATTTTGTAAGTAAGGCCAACTTTTTTTTGGGCAAGTTTGTTTTAAAATGTTCCTTAGGATGTCCCCTTTAAGAAAATAGTTGTCCCGGAGGATCAGCCGGGGGGTGAAATTACTCATATTGTCATATGCCGGACTAATAGTATGGTAGATATGCTTTGCACTGAATGGGTAAATTTCTCTTTTGGAAACCAGTCGAGTGTTCCGCTCTAATTTCAATCAAAGTTGTGATATCCAAATTTTCAGATTTCAATATAAAGTAGAATGCAATAATCAAAAATTGGTTCATCGTTCTTGTTTTTTTGAAAAATATTCTTTGAATTTTTATCCTATGATTGCTCGTTGAAATCTCCAATGTACATTTATGAAAAAGGAGGTATGCCCTAACTAGTTTCTTGCACATTGCCATGGAATGGTTTCAGCATTCCCTAGTTTGAGAAAACCTGTATTCAATAATTTTGTGAAAAATGATTGACGGTCGTTTGAAAGATCTTTATTTTCCTCTTTTTAACAATGATGAATTCAGAATATTTTTAGGCGATTTGAAATTATTGAAAATTGCCAATTGGCTTACCTACCTGAAAAAATAGCAATCAATAATTCAACTTTCTGTTATTTTATCGATTGGGATTTCTATTGTATCTCGTGCTTCAACATCCACATTTTTGATGACGCCTTGAAAATCAAAAAATTGATTTTCGCTCGGTTTTCCGACGTAAATATTGTAAACTGGTTTTTTGGACGATAGTTTCTTCGGGCCCCTTATTATAATGCAGTCATCCGACCCGTCTTCTGCGCCATATTCGCAAACAATGGATGGAAAATCGTGTTTGCGTTCGATAATGAAGTATGAAATGTGGATGCCAACTGTGACTCTGCCATACGACACGTTTTTAAAAATTTCATCAAAAGTTGTATCTTGTTTCGGTTTTTTTTTATAGATGGCACATGCGCAAAGGTATCGCAGCATGTCATCTTTTAGCGCATAAGATTCGTGTTCTCTGCCAAAGATTAGTTTTTTCACGTGTTTTTTTGCTGTAATTTTGCGTTAAATGTGGTTAGGATGAATTAATATACTCGTAGGTTTGGGTAAAGAAATTTTTTATAGTGACAGTTTTACTTACCATTTCCGAGTATGGAAAATTCGCCTTTGAATTTTTTCCAGATCTCTCTTTCTTTTTTCACTTCGTACGATTGGTTCATGCACTTGTCCGGATCTGCGATTGTGTAAGAATTGAGCCAATAAAAGATTAATATCAGTATCGGTGCAAATTTCATGTCGAAGAAATTTGCTCTCGCTTTTAGTCGTCGAACGAAGGCGAACTTGAATGTGAAAATCAACGTTTTGTGACGATAGTTGAAAACTGGCATGCAACGCGTTAACCAACTGTTCGAAGTACGCCATTTTACCATACTGTACGAAAATTGGAGTGCATTATGTGCGATGACTATAGAAACATATTTCACTGATGTTTTAGCATTATTTTTTAATTTTCAAGTTGGAAAATTGCGGAGTTTTCGTGTTCGTATCTCGACAAAAAATTTGTATTGGGATGGCATTGGCATCATAAAGGGCGAGAAGAGCTATAGAAATGAAATAACTTTGCAAATTCGGAAAAATTTTGCATGTTTCATAATTTTATTTAAAAAATTGAATGGCACAATTTTGGGACCCTCTGATCTTTCTTTCTGATGATCCAACTTTTGAGATCGGTTACAGAAATCTTGTTTTATGAAAAATAGAGTTATCGTAAGATGGTGTTTGTACTAATAAAAACAATTTTAAGGAATAAATGTTTTTTTTTTTTTTTTTTTTTTTTGGTAATGGATTCCCTTTTCATTTTTCTGACATGATTCTAAATTTTATTTTCATGAAATAATACATCAATTTTCTGGCATTTTTGCCAGATTTCCATTCACTGGTATTTCCACATCTACATTTCTTATAACTCCAACTAAATCATGTTTTAGTTTTTTATTATCATCGTCAGTATTAGCCTTATCAGTATGCGCAATGCCGACGTATATATTGTACACTTGATTTTTGGGCGATTGTTTCTTGAATCCTTTGGCTAAGAAAAATTTCTTGTCATTGAAATAACAAGCGAGAGCTGGAAATTGGTGTTTGTGTTCGAAAAAGTACAAGTACGAAATTGGAATTTTTATGTCATCTTCTTTAACTGTAATTCGGTTCGAAATATCATCGAAATTTCCGATATCTGATCTATTGGCTGGATCTCCTTTTTCGTTTAATTTTATAAGAACGCACGCGCATATAGTCCTCTAGCATTCTTTTCTTCTTCTTTTGAAGGGGCAACCGACCTGTTCAGTAATTTTTGTATGGCTGAAATTTTAAAATTGTGCTTTTGTAACAGTAGAAAATTTTGAAAAGAAACAGTACCTACCTGCTTACATTTCAAGTACGAAGCAGATATACGTATACGTATACTTATTATTAGTTAGGTACTTGTACGTAAAATCTGGACCTACCGTGGGTAAATATTGAAAATTCGCTGATAAATTTCTTTGATGCAGTTGATAAATCTGAATATGTCTCGAGTTCCTTCTTCGTGCATGCATTTGAATCGTCTGTTGCATTAGAAATGAACAAATGTAAGGAAAGTATGAAAATTTGAGCGATTTTCATATTGAAGATCATCACATCACTCTTGGATACAGAACTACTAGGTAGTCATAACCTTGTGAGAAACGAAAAATTGATAATATACTGAAACTGCCATCTGAGAAAGAGTCTCACGAAATGAACCTGAACGATGCTTGGTTTATTGTTTAATTAACGACTAGACGCAAGAGAAAAAAATTCAAGTTGCAGATAATCATCATTCTACAATTCTGCAAAATTTTCCGAAAAAAAATTATTACAAGTTTCTGTGTGAGTTTCTCGTGAATTTTTCAATAGAGTGTTTTCCAATTTGCTATGGAAAATGACTTAAAATTGAGATTATTGCGTTCAATTTAATGAGCCGTTCAGTCCGGGTGCTTTTTGCAGTTATAATTTCCCTTTTCATATTGAGATTCAAGCTTCTTGATTTTTTTCACTCAAGTATGAAAATTTCTTGATGAATATACTTGGGTATCGGTTGTCCAGTGTAGTAAGTCCAAGTCCTATCGATGCCAAAATAATCTAGTTCAAGAAGAAAACAATAATTTTGAAAACAATTTATTCTCAAGTACCCTGCACAGTGCACACCTCATGAAACATGCAATCAGCGCGAATTCAATTAAATTTACTTTCTTCTAAATGCCCATTATCTACTGATAGTTTTTCCAATCGCCTCCATTTCTACATCCACATTTTTGATAACACCGTCCAAGTGGTATTTTTTGATATCATTCGTATCAGGCCCTTCGATGCCAACATAAAGGTTGTATGTACACTTGGTTTTTAGACGATTTTTTCTCGCATCCTTTTATCAGAAAAGTTGTAGAATCTTCTAAACTGCAAACAACTGCTGGAAATGTATACTGGCCTGGGAGACAACCCAGATATGGAATTGTTAAAGTGATGAATTCGTTTTTTAGCTGAATTGCTGGTATCATTTGGTCGTATATTTCGGGTTCTATTTGAAAATCCGGATCCGCCGACTTCTTGATTTGAAGAAAAAGGCAAGCGCACAGATGAACTTCTTTCGCTTTTTCATTCGTCGATTGAACTCGTGCTTAACACGCTGATTTCTTTACAACTGCAATTTTGAAATTTGATTTGGTTTTCGGTTTCAAAATACGATGAAGTCTTGAAAGGATATTTTTACAATGCAACTTTACAGTATTTTTCTGTTGCATACTTTTACTTACCACCATAAAAACTATAGTATTCATTTCTGAGAGTTATCAGTGCAGCGAGCTCGTGTCCCAAGTCCTCTTCGCCTTCTTTACTCTCAAATAGTTCAAGTTCTCTCTTCATGCAAGCGTTGAAATCGTCGGTTGCGTTGCAAAGGATCCACCACGTCAAAGAAAATATCGGTATCAAAAATGGTTTCATTTCGAATATCTCGAGTAGCTACACTTTGGCTTCGAAAAACTCGACTAAGGCGGAAAATCACTCAAATCGCTTATTGTACAGAAAAATTGCCTACGACGTAGCATTAATACTCTGTCGCCGGAGCGTTGATGAACCATGGTGAAATTTTCGTTTTTCGTCCTGGTTTTTGGGGCGAATTAGCTAACTCGAGTACTATTCTGGGATATCGACAAGTGTTTGACAACGCCATTATTAGTATCTTTCTAATGAACGCGTACAAAAATGACATATCGAGTTCTATTTTTGAGCTTATGAACAGATGCTCTTTCTTTTTGTGGCTAGATTTTTTTCAAAACTGCATACATGCATATTTTCTCAAAGTAAAAAACGTTGTGTAGGAAAACTCATTTGAGCTTTTCTGGCATCTCAAATTGTCATAATAGGTAATATTGATCGATAGAAAGATAGTCGGGGAGCCCGCATAAGGATCAATTGCACGCCCTGCCGATCCTCCGAGACAACTTTTTTCTTGAATGGGGAGTCCTAAGGAATATTTTTAGCACTTGTCCTCAAAAAAAAAGTGGCCCTTCTTACAAAATGGCGACAATTTTGATAGATAGGTCAGCCGAAATAGTAGATTTTGCGTTCTAACATGGGGCCAGCATACAACTTTTTAAACCGCACAAAGGTAGATCGAAAGAGCAGGTAAAAATTCATCACCTGTCAAAATTTCAAGAGGAAAAGTGCCTTTCTCGATTTTTGGTGAATTTTCAAAAATCAAATTTTGGTCAAAATGTGAGAAAAAAATCAAAATTTTACCACATTGACCTAGAAACAGGGTGTCTAACAGGTCCTACTTGTCCTATTAGTCCTACTAAAGTCCTACTTTTTTTCAAAAGTCCTTTTGGTCCTGCTAAAGTCCTACTTTTCAACAATTTTATCCAAAAGTCCTACTTTTTTTTCAATTATACCTTTTAAAACTTTCAATTTTTCCCCTTTTTTCCAGAATTTTGAGGGCTCATTTGTTGACTTTTTTAGTGATATTGAATTGCACATTTGTATCATTCGAATTTTATCGTTTTCATGCCTCCTAGAATACTAATTTTCAAAAGCTTTTGCCCTCGCTTTGCTCGGGCCCATTTGATTTTCTTTTTACATTTTCCATTTTTCAACAAAAATTATCTTCAAATTTTAAAATTCTAAGCAAATAGTACTTAATATGAAATAATGTATTTACAATCAAAATTGAAGAATTCGGGTTAAATTTGATTTTAAGCGAACATGATGATGTGATATGTTCATCGATTTTTAAAATTGAATAAGAAGAAAATCAAACGAAAAATTGAATTGAATATCTAGGTACTTGTTTAAATAAAATCATAAGGTGTTTGAAGACAAGAAAAGCAAACATTTTTTACAAAAATTTGGCCAAAAACTTGAATGTGAATTTTTACCCCCCCCCCCCCCGGCCTTAAAAAATTCCATAAGTGGCCGAAAAATTATCTGCTGAAAGTCCTGCTAAAAGTCCTACTTAAGTCCTACTTTTTTATTTTGAAATTTTATTAGACACCCTGTAGAAAGCTGAAATTTGGGATGTACCCTATTTTCGACATGCCAAGTCGATTGGAAACTGTTTCAAACCGTTTTGAGCAGTTCTGAAGCCTCCAGCAGATTTATGAAACTCGAAATTCCCTCAAAATTTCATCAAATGGAGTTGGAAAGCTAAAATTAATTCTGCAAACTAATTTCAATACGCTATGAAGTCGACTGCAAGTACATTTCAAGTCGTTTTGGAACCTCCAGCGATTTTTTGAAAATTACTGGAGCCTCCAGTAGATTTTTAAAATTTGAAATTCCCTCAAAATTTCATCAAATGGAGTTGGAAAGCCCAAATTAATTCTGCAAACTAATTTCAAGTCGTTTTAGAGCCTCCAGTGGCTCCAGTAGATTTTTGAAACTCGAAATTCCCACAAAATTTCATCAAATGGAGTTGGAAAGCCCAAATTAATTCTGCAAACTAATTTCAAGTCCTTTTGGAGCCTCCAGCGATTTTTTGAAAATTACTGGAACCTCCAGTAGATTTTTGAAACTTGAAATTCCCGCAAAATTTCGTCAAATGGAGTTGGAAAACCAAAATTAATTCTGCAAACTAATTTCAATACGCTTTGAAGTAGACTACAGGTAGATTTTGAGTCGTTTTGGAGCCTCCAGCGATTTTTTGAAAATTACTGGAGCCTCTAAAAAATTTTCGAAGCTTCTTGAAATTTTCCAAAAATTTCATCAAATGGAGATGGAAAGCTGAAATCAACTATGCACTCCAATTTAAACACCCTCTGAAGACGACTTCAGGTGGGTTCAAGTCATTTTGGAGCCTCCAGTAGATTTTTGAAAGTTGAAATTTTCACAAAATTTCATCAAATGAAGTTGGCAAGCCGAAATTTACTCTAAACTAATTTCAATACAATAATGTAGTCGACTGCATGGTGGTTTCAGGTGGTTTTGAAGTTTCCAACTACTCTTTAGAAATTTCAATTCTCTTAAAGACGCCATGAAACCTTTCAAAAATTCACTGGAGGCTCCAAAATTACTTGAACCCGCCTGAAGTCGTCTTCAGAGGGTGTTTAAAATTGGAGTGCATAGTTAATTTCAGCTTTCCATCTCCATTTGATAAAGTTTTTGGGAAATTTCAAGTTTCCAAAATTTACTGGAGGCTCCAATAATTTTCAAAAAATCGCTGGAGGCTCTAAAACGACTTGAAATTTATACCTGCAGTCGACTTCATAGCGTATTGAATTTAGTTTTCAGAATTAATTTTGGCTTTCCAACTCCATTTGATAAAATTTTGAGGGAATTTCGAGTTTCATAAATCTTCTGGAGGCTTCAGAACTGCTCAAAACGGTTTGAAACAGTTTCCAATCGACTTGGCATGTCGAAAATAGGGCGTGTCCCAAATTTCAGCTTTCTTGGTCAATTTGGTAAAATTTTCATAAATTTGATTTTCAAAAATTCACCAAAAATCGAAAAAGGCACTTGAGCACTTGAAATTTTTACAGGTGATGAATTTTTGCCTGCTCTTTCGATGTACCGTTGTACGGTTTGAAAAATTTCATGCTAGTCCTATGTTGGAACACAAAATCTACGATTTCGGCTTACCTGTCAATTTTCTTTTACTTGCTCATTTCATTTCCTTATCCAAGGTAGTGCATGAGCAAAGTTATGGGCAAGTCATTTTTGTTGTTATTATTATTTACATCTTTCTTTCTCCCTTTGATGTCAGCGGAACAAAATATGATTTTTCCAATTCAAAAAATGGTTTTGAATACAGATTGATTTTATGAGCTTGAATTTTCCAATATTTTCTGGGTTGCTCGACTTGGAAAAAGTGTTGAAAAATCGACCTAATATAGTTTCAATATTATTTCTATTGATTGATGAAGTGGAGAATTCAAGTTTTCGACGTGTAAGTTGAGAAAGACACGATAATTACGTCCAAAAAGTCAGAGATGTGAGCTTCAAATGTGATGATACGCTTAAACATTACTTATTTGTAAAATTAAATGAGTTATATGTTCTTTTCAAATCGTTATTTTTCAATTTCAACTAATACCCGTTTGTTTTGTTCATGTTTCGCAGATTTGAGCGTTTGGAACAAAAGCCTGTCGCAAAGATGGCGTCGCATACGCAGACGTTGTTCGTCGTTTACGACCAACTCCAACGGCCAAGTCGAATCGCCCGATAGTCATCTGCAAAAGCAATATCTGCTCGAAACGAGCGGCTCGTCGTTAGACTCGCCAAAGGTCATCGGCAGCGGTATCGTCTTAGATAGTACAAATTCATCGCTAGTGACACGTATAAAATGCCCGATCGGCAACCGAGGAGAAACGCCCAACGAAATCGGAACACCGCCATCGTCGACGACGACGACAACCGGAGAAAACGACGCATCATCAGCGACGGCGAACGGATTACCGGACGTGTCTCATCTGCTACGATTAAAATTCAACAAATTTCAAAACGGTTTTCGCAAAAGAAGAGCGTTATCGGTGCACGAGTCGATGTCGGAGAAGGATAAAAATCACGCCACCTTCTACGTACCAACTCCTCGATCGTTGAGCCGGTCTACGGACGATATGGACGAAACCGATGATCTGGAGCCGGCCTCGTTACCTCCGGCTGCCGTCCTAGGCAGGCTATCTTGCGCTAGAATTAATTATAGGAAATCGCCGAGCGAGTGTTCGTCCGGCAGAGGCACGGTAACGCCGACCGAAGACTTCGATAACGATAGTTCCGGCAGCAATCAGTCGTCCAAGTCGAATTATTACAGAAAGTACTCGAACGATGATAGTAGAATACGATGCGAGGGCGGCGATAAAAATAGCCCGTATTGGGATCAAGGATACCACAGTATCGAGTATAGTCCGGTGGCCGAAGGCGGTCTTTATCGCTACAATTCGTACACGACGACGACGTGCAACCGAAACGGCTACAAAGATAACAACGTACCGGTATCGTCGTCCATCATACGAATTAGTTCGAAAAGCGAGAACGTACCTACGTCCAAATTCGTCAACAACAACAATCATCGTAATAATAATAATTGTAGTCCGACTTGCAGATCGAGCGCAGCATCTATCGTCAATACTTCCGGCGGCAGCAGCGGCGCATCCAGCAGAATACCCAGTCCTCCGTGCACGTATTACGACAGCTGTTATCGTGGCGAAATGCGAGACAACCTGAGAAAGTATCAAAATCGCGCCTCCGTCAACTACGGACGTACCACATCGCCCGAGCATATTTCCTCCGCAAATGGGTTTTCGACGCCGGAATACGCCGCCATTGCATCGACCAACCTGACGCCACCGCCTCGTAAACCGATCAACGGCGAATTCCACAGACAACTTAGCGAGTCAGCGACATCGTCGACCGGTTCGTCACGAAACCGTACCCCTTTATCGGCCACCGGCAGCAGCGCCGAAAGATGCAGACTCATCAATATGTCCGATACGCTGGAGGATACCTTCGACGAACACTTGACGCTGCGTAACGAACCGAAGACCCGATCGTGTCGCAGATGGTCGCAAGCCGATACTTTAGCCATCGATGCGGCCGCCGGTCTAGTTAAACCGTTCCCAGTCCGTAACGGATTCCGTATCGGAGATAAAGTCACCGTCGACATGTACGTCGGATGCCAGCTCCCGTACGCTGCTCTGCAATCGATCGAACCGATGTCGATGCCGTACAACCCGTCGCCGCCGATTCCGACCCCTAGAAACGATAAACATTTCAACAAAGTGAATAATCTGAGACGAAGATCAGCTCGCAGCGTGTCGCCCGAATCTCGCAAGAAAGAAACCGAAGCCAGAGAGAAACGGCAGCAGATCGCGCAGAATTTGCAAAAATACGTCGACCAAAGAAGGAAGAACGTCGTGGTCGGGTGCAAAAGTAACGCCGATTTGACCAGCGTGTCGGAGAACGATTGTTGGAAAAAAGAAGACGACAACAAGGTACGTGGTTTTACGTTTTATTTCTTACTTGGAAAACGATACCTATTTATTTATATGTACCTTTCGAACGTACTTAACTTTCGATTACGTGAGCTGATGATTAGTCGACTTGAAGTAGGTACATACATAGACATACGTACGTAAACAACCGCATCTTTTCCGCATAAATAAATTTGTCTGACGAAATTTTTTTATGATTTCGCGGACTATCCGTTCAATCATTTTCAATTTAACTTACCAATCTCGAATTGAACGATATTTCCTGCCTAAAATGATAAAACAAAAAATTACATGGTGTATGACAGTTTGATGACGAATTGACGAGGTGTCGTGATTTACGTGCGATTTCATTCCAGCAAATACTCGCACCACCTGTGTAGTAGATAATGATTCGAATCGGTACGATGAATTGTTTCCGTAAAATACATCATTTTGCATACGCGATCGTAATGTTCCCAATGATAAAGTGGAAGCGGATTTCAATCGAAATTTTTACAACTTATCATTCTCGATTTCTGACCGGATATTTTTTTTACGTAGATAGAAATTTTAGGTACGTTTTTGCCTGCAGGTTTCTTTGGAATTGATGAAAATTTCTATCCCTACCTATTTTTCGTAGGATATATAAAATTGGTAACGGTTTGAATTTTTTTCATTAAGTCGAGTGACGGTTTTGGTCAATTTACGAGATTTTTTTGCTTCGAATTGTAAAAAGAACTGAAACGTTGTTGGTCGTGGCGTACGATTTTTCAAGTTTTATTTTTGATAATTTTTTTGAGCCATGTTGCAATTTACGAGATGGTATTTTGAAAAAATGCAATTGAAATTGAGCCCAGTAAGTCCTCTTTACCTATGTCTGTGATTATTAATTGATTTGCTCACATTTTTTGGTATCGTTTTCCATCTACGTATACTTTTATCGATTAAAATGTATGTTTTTTTAAATTTGATGCCATGAAAAGTATGTCTTAAATTTTAATCTTAACACCGTGACAATAGCTTTTTGAACCAAGTAACCCATAATTTTTTCAAAAATGAGATTTTTACATTTTCTGGTTTTTTATATGTAGGACTTTGAATGCCAGAAACTGCAAAAATATCATTTTAAAAAAATTTGTAGTGGAAGGAAGGGAGACAGGTACTTATTTACCAAAGTCAAAAAATATAAATATTATGGTTTCTAAAAAAAAAAAAGGTCATTGGTTCGAACGCAGGGTGTCTAACGGTCCTTCCGGTCCTTCCAGGTCAGTAAAAGTCCTTCTTTTTGCCTATTGGTCCTTCTTTTTCAAAAAGTCCTTCAAAAGTCCTTCTTTTTGCCCGAAGGCCCTTCTTTTTTCCGAATTTTCTAATAATTCTGTCATTTAATAAAAGTTAGGAATGGTGTTCTTTTACGTCTCATATTGTATCAATTTTCCACAGCTTTCGCCCTCGCTTCGCTCGGGCTAGATCATTTTTCTTTTCTTTTCTTTTCTTTGACCGAAATTGAAGGGTAGAAAAATATGACTCCTCAAATCAAAAATAATGCTGTTTTACTACTCAGGAATTGTGAATTTTCAAAAGCTTTTGCCCTCGCTTCGCTCGGGCGTTTATTCAATATTCATATTTTTAACTATATGATGAACAGGTACACATGACATTTTCTGAAAACTTTTAAAATTTGTAAGTTTTGAAGCTATGAAAATCAACTTTTTGCATAAAAAATGATGTTTTTTGTTTTGAATTATCAGTTTTTCACAGCTTTTACCCTCGCTTCGCTATTCTGCTACAACAATTTTCAAACGTTTCCTAGAATGGAAAAATTAACTCGAGAAATTCCAAAAACATAATCCAATCAATGAAAAATTCAAATAAATTTTTTATTCGACATTTTTGTTTCCAACTTCCCTTTTTAAAAAATGGTTCGCACCACACCTGGCCAATTAGTTGGAAAACATCTTGGTGTGGAGGGTAGGGAGCTTTTTAGTCACTTTTTTGATTACTTTTTGGTTACCTACTAAAGTTATTTTTTTGAGAAAAATTCAAGTGCTATCTCTCATATTAAATTTTTTTATCAAAATAGTTTCCCTTACTCAATTTTGATGTCTAAAAAGTAAGCGAGGGTACGTGAGGTGTGACGAAGTACAACTTGAAAATATGTTGTATGAGAAAAATACGAAAAAAGTACAAAATTTCGTTTTTTGGATTTGGTAGTCATTAGACAAAATCAGGTCTATTTTGAATATTATTAATTTTTTTTTTAAATTATAAATTTTTGATTTTTTTTCGGAAATTTTGTAAAAATGAATGAGGAGGGGTCAGTAGGTGCATTTTTAATTTTAAAAAGGTCCTTCCAAAAGATCCTTCCAAGGTCCTTCAAAAGTCCTTCTTTTTAGTTTTCAGATTTTGTTAGACACCCTGGAACGGAAAATTGAGGGTTCTCTATGGGGGTTTAAATTTTCCAAAATAGTTCAAAAATTGCACCAATTGGTGAAAAAACCAAATGATTGGTTACTATCGTGGATCTAGACGCCTGATCTTGGACGCAAGTGGAAATTATAGTATTTTTTAGGAACCCAATTTTTTCGTGAAATTCCGAAATGTACAATTGGAATCTTCTTCTTACGTCGTATTCAATCCATGGGATCGTGTTTTGAAGGTCACTTTTGAAATTTGTAAAAAAAAATTAAGCCCACATTTTTTCAAAAAAATTCCCGAAAATTTTGAAATGTGCGATTGGACAGCTTTAATTTTGAGAATTTTTTATTTAAGTCGTATTTTCACTACAATCATGTTTTGAAGGTGTTAAATAAATTAGTGTATTTATTTCAAAATTGGGCGTCCAATATGACGGTTCGAATGTGACTTGAAATGTGGTGGTTTTTTGGAATAATAATATTGACCATTGGGTTTTTTCATCCATTTATACCTTCAATTTTTGGGCTTCGGAAAATTTAGAACCTGTAGTATGGACCCTCCCTCGATTTTTCATTTGGGTAGCTGAAATTTTTTTTCTGAGATACCTTATGAGTTCCCATACTTTTGTGAGGAGAAAAAAAATTCAAAAGTTAGTGACTGAGTGACCAATACCTACTTGAGTCAGTCTGATTTGGGAATCGCTGGAAAATTGGTTGAAAACGTATTTCTCCCACCCCCTCCTCCCCAATAAATTGTGTCTAGTGTTCAGCTGTTCACTTTCTGGATTCGGAATACCGGTTGGATTTTTCGAAGTAGTGTCCTAATTCTTTAAATGAAGTGAAAAATTTCCATTTGAAATTTTTCCAAACGAATTTTATAGCATTTTCCACCTGGTGAACGGCGATACGATAACCCAGCAGCTATAGCACATGTTTAAAATGTATTTTTAATTACTCGCCAGATTTAATGACTACATTGTGTAAAATTTTCAACTTTATACTGACCCCTCGAAACGAATAAATTTTTATTACTCGATTCGTAATACTCGTACAGAAAGAATTTTATCTGATCATCAAATGTGAAATCGGATCGAAAGCGGTTCGCGAATCACTCCGGAGATTCGTAATTTTCGTACATAATGCCGGAAAATGGCTAAAAAGTAAAAACTGTCCCTTTTTTTAAATAGGAAATTCCTAAAAGTCTCACATTTTTTCTAAAAAATTGCTCGAAAGTTCCACTTTTTTTTTACAAATAGTTGCCAAAAAAAAGTGCTGCTTTTTCGTTAAAATTGTCAAAGTCGCATCTGTTGCCCAAAATCCTCCTTTTTTCCAAAAAATTGTTGAAAAGTCCAACTAGTCGGGGAGCCCGCTTAAGGATCTATTGCACCGCACCCCCCCCCCCCCGTCCATCCTCCAGGACAACTTTTTTCCTAATGGGAGAGTTCCTAAGGAACATTTCTAGCCCTTGTCCTCAAAAAAAGTGGCCCTACTTACAAAATGGCGGCCATTTTGATTGTCAGGTCAGCCGAAATCGAAGATTTTGCGTTCCAACATAGGACTTGCACAAAATTTTTTAAACCGTACAAAGTTAGATCGAAAGATCAGGGAAAAATCTATCACCTGTCAAAATTTCAAGTGCTGAAGTGCCTTTTTCGATTTTTGGTGAATTTTTGAAAATCAAATTTAGGTCAAAAATGAGGGAAAAAATCAAAATCTTACCAAATTGGATAAGAAAGTTGAAATTTGGGATATGTCGATTGCTGGTGGGTTTAAAGTCGTTTTGGAGCCTTCAGCGACTTTTTGAATGGTTATAAAATGGCACTTTTTGGAAAATTAAAATTCCAAAAACTAAAAAGTAGCTGGAAGCTTGAAAACCATTTGAAACCACCATGCAGTCGACTTCACGTCGTATTTAAATTAGTTTGCAAAGTAAATTTCAGCTTGCTAACTCCATTTGATAAAAAATTGTGAGAATCTCAAGTTTCAAAAATGTGGTGGAGACTCCAGTAATTTTCAAAAAGTCGCAGGATGCTCCAAAACAACTCAAAATCCACCTGCATTCGACTTCATAGCTTATTGAAATTGGTTTGCAGAATTAAGTTCGGTTTTCCAACTCCATTTGATGAAATTTTGTGGAAATTTCGAGTTTCAAAAATCTGCTGGAGGCTCTAAAACTGCGAGAAAAAATCCAAATTTTACCAAATCAACCTAGAAAACTAAAATTTGAGATATACCCTATTTTCGACCTGGAAAATCGATTGGAAACTGTTTCAAACCGTTTTGAGCAGTTTTGGAGCCTCCAGCGATTTTTTGCAAATTACTGGAGCCTCCAGTAGATTTTTGAAACTTGAAATTTCCCCAAAATTCATCAAATGGAGTTAGCAAGCCGAAATTTAATCTGCAAACTAATTTCAATACAATAATATGAAGTCGACTGCATGGTAGTTTCAAGTGGTTTTGAAGCTTCCAGCTACTTCTTGGAAATTTCTATTCTCCTGAAAATGCCATGAAACCTTTAAAAAAGTCACTGGAGGCTCCAAAATTACTTGAACCCACCTGAAGTCGTCTTCGGAGGGTGTTAAAATTGGAGTGTATAGTTCATTTCAGCTTTCCATCTCCACTTTGATGAAATTTTGGGGAAATTTCAAATTTCAAAAATTTACCGGAGGCTCCAGTAATTTTAAAAAAATTGCTGGAGGCTCTAAAACGACTTGAAATTTACCTGCAGTCGACTACATAGCATATTGAAATCAGTTAGCAGAATTAATTTCGGCTTTCCAACTCCATGAGGGTCATTCCACGTCAATTGGACCAAGAAGTGGTAGGTGGGTTCGGCGATTTTTTTGAAATTTTTCCTGTGGAAAGACCTTTGGAAGGTCTTTCCACAGGAAAAATTTCAAAAAAATCGCCGAACCCACCTACCACTTCTTGGTCCAATTGACGTGGAATGACCCATTAATGAAATTTTGTGAGTATTTCGAGTTTCAAAAATGTGCTGGAGGCTTCAGAACTGCTCAAAACAGTTTGAAACCGTTTCCAATCGATTTGGCATTTCGAAAATATGGTATATCCCAAATTTGAGCTTTCTAGGTCAATTTGGTAAAATTTTGATTTTTTCCTTCATTTTTGACCTAATGTTGTTTGCTAAAATTGTCAAATTCTCGTCTTTTGTCAAAATCACCGAAAATTCTCGCTTTATTTCCAGAAAGTTGTATCATCTCACATTTTTGACTAAAATTTCCAAAAAGAATCACTTTTTTACCCATCATTCCCAATAAAGCCCCATTTTTTACTAAAATTTGTCGAAGTCTCGATCGAGTTATGATCTTTTACAGATCTCAGATCTCTGAATTTTGACATTTGGGTTCTTTTACTATAGACCACCACTATAGGTATAGGTATCCTTATTGATATGTATATATTGAACGATTATGTAAGAAACGAGAATGGGGAATCGAAATTTCAACCATCTGGTCGTTGTTTACATGTCGCGTAGACATCCCGTATTTGAATTTTACGTGTACCTAGTTGTACACGAATCTCGTGTAGTATATTGTAGCTATGCACGCGAAATATCCATACACTTTTGGGTAATCACTTGGCTGGATTACGTTGCTGGTATATCTGTACATGATACTTCCATGTACCTCCACAGTCAAGTACACCCTGGTGGGTCATTGGGCTTTGGCGAAAGACGAGGCAAGCTGAAGAAGGGAGGTGCGGCATGCTCCAATAATAATGGTTCGGCGCTAATCTGATCAGCATACACGGTATGGCTCGTTAGCATTATTCATATTTCGACTCGGTCTTCTTTGGCTTGGCTGGATGGCGCAATCAAACCAGGAAAAGAAACATCGCGGCACCGAACTCCGAATGAAAACAATACACGATTATTAATCGCGTATTTGGTATACCTACCTCTACCTCTACTCGTAGTCGTACCTATGCATTTGATCGCGCTCTCGAACCCGCATACTCCACCCTGAGGGGGTCGTACCAACACCGAGCAAGGTACATAATACGTATATTTCGTCGATAAGTAAAACATAGGTATACCTACCCATATTTTTATGATGAAGAGTAGAAAAAATTACTTTTATATTATGCTGGAACGTCGATACACGAACTTGGGATAAGCCATCGCGCCATCGGGCGTCGTCGTCATTCATTCAGCGGTGTGTATGTGTGATTGTGTACCTCTAGTCCTAGACCTACCTAAAGGTATAAAGTGTACGTTTAATAATATAATCGCCTACTAAGTAGATCGATTAATTTAAATAGACGTCGATAAATTGACGTTATACTCGTACGTACGCCAGCCAGCGAGAGAGATTGGCTAGTTTTGAACGTTGATTAAACAAAAGGCCATCGTAAACCGACCGCGACTGCTTGTTATTATCGAAGAAGCGTGTACCGTGTGTACCTACTATTTATCGCGGGGGTGGCACAGACGGCAGCATCATCGACAGCTGTAGTTTCATGGAAGCAATTTACTTACGTACTTACTTATACGCAAAGAGGATATTATTGCGAGTATTATGTTATTCGTGTACACTGGTGTACTCGTGTATTGAGAGAGGAACGAGATCGAGTTGTTGTTGTTGTAGTTGATCTTAATATTGGCACGATTTCGATCATCATCGGGCGATTGATCGGAAACGCATGCTGTCGGCTTTCTTTGTGTTGTACTTGAAAGTACATACTTCGTACATTACGTGTAACATATCGAGGCTTTTATAGTATACGTACGTGTTGCCTACCTACTCGGATATATTTAATCGAATCTCTTACGTAGTATGTAGGTATTTATGTATAATGTGGGTATCCGCATGCAATTATGATATTATCGTCGTCTTTTGAGTAGCGGCAATATTTCGATTATTTTTTGCAAATGTGTATTTTTATAGAATAGGTAATGTACTCGTATATTGAAAGTGATCTTTGATGTCGCGAAAATCGTTTGAAATGTCGTGAAAGTGAGTGTGGCTGACGTAGAATTTGGTTGAAATGCATAAAAAAATTGGTTTGGATGGCGTAAGAAGGATGTCTAAAATAACTACATATACGTAAGACAGTTCAACTTACGAAAAATTGACTGGAATATCTTTCAAAAAGCCACAGTAGCCACAAAATTATCTTAAGTGAGGTGAAAATGATCCAAAATGACATGAAAATGAAATGAACCAAGGCTTTCGTAAAAATTGTTGTCAAAAAAGACAAGAATTTTGAATTTGACATAGACAAATCGACAACTTCGCACATAAATCATCAAAAATCGATAATTTTTCATTAAGAAAAAAAATTTAATTTCTGAAAATATTATTTTTCACTTTTACTCTAGTTTGCGCGAGCTTTATTTTGTTTTCCCTGCGATTTCAAGTTAATAACTAAAGTCACTTTTGAGATTTGTGTAATACATACAAAAAATATGAGGAGGAATTACAGTTTGCAGAATAAAGTTGAAACTGTTTTCAATAAAAGCGGACGTTTTTCAAAGGACAAATGCATAAGTACTAATTTTTTAGAAAACTCTTAAAATTCGAAATTATCGTGTAAGATGATTTATTTGCAAATTCTTTCAAATTTTGTTGTTTTTGTTTTTTTTTTTTCAAAAATGAATGCATGAGTTGACCCCTTTTAACATTCCTTGTAAAATTTTGAAAAATTCTGAAATTTTTGAAAAATGGGCTGAAAAATTTTCAGAAATTCGACCAGATGCCTCCCTCCCTTTCCCCCTCCTCACCACTGAGAAAGTCGTCTTTGACCTTTAAAAAATGTAGGGGCGCAGCGTGTCTACCAGGTAGTGAAAGTAGTGAAACAGTAGTTGATTTTCAGCAGTGCTGAAAAATCCGATTTTCCACTCAAGAAAAATGCTGTAGAAAATGGCTCATTTGTTGACTTTTTTAGAACTTGAATTAGGTACACATTTTTGATTGTTCAAATTCAAGAAATGTTCGAAGTTTTAATCAGAAAAATACTCCCTTACGTCCATAAAAAAAGCTTTTTTTTACGTACTTCTTGAAACATGAATTTTTAAATGCTTTCTTGGCCTCGCTTCACTCGGGCTCGTTTGTTTTTTTTCATGCTTGAATTTTTAAAAAAAAATAATCATTCAAGTTTTAAAATTTTGAAGCAAAAAATAATAAACTTCTTCATTCATCACCCAAGAAAACAGCGTTTTTATACCCCTCAAAATATACTAATTTTCGATAGCTTTTTCGAAAAATTGGTATTATTTTTTTCCAAATGTTGTTCAAATTTTCCAGTAATTTTTTTTAATTTTTTAATTTTGAAAAAAGTTGTTTATTCGCCCAATTTTATTACAGTATCAAGAAATTCAAGAACCTTAAAGGTGAAAATAAAATCAATACATAATTGAAATGACAAAATTGTATTCTTGACATCAGCTTGCTTGAAAAAAATCTTGGGATGTTTGAAGACGACTGTAAAAGCGAAAAATTGTAATGTAAAATTTTGCTTCGTCCACTCCCTCCCCTCCTTAAACCTGCTTTCTTATTTTGAAATTTTGTTGGACTACACACCCTGAAAAATCACTGCTAAAAAAAATCCTTCATCGATGAAAATGTAGTACTTACTCCAATATAAAAAATTACAAAATTCAAGCCAAAAAAATGAAAAATCTTTCCTGGCGGGGGGGGGGGGTGGTTTGAAAGTTACAATAAAAATTGAGGGGCGTTCAAAATTTTTTTTGATTGTAGGTAATTGTTTTACAAAAGTAATGTAAAACCTCTGAAAGAAAGGGAAAATCGCAAAAACTGATGTTTTTCTTCGAAATGAATGTTACACGATCATTTTATTATTCAAACACTTTTTCGGAAAATCGATTTTTTCGATTTACATCGTAAATTTTGAGATTTCAAACATCATTAGTCAACGTTAAATGAAATACAAAAAAATTGACTCCTGCAGGTTGCACAGTTTTTTGAATGGTGATAAGAAATTTTTTGCAAAAAATTCAATAATGTTTTCTAATGTATTTTTGCTAAAAAAAAATCAAGATGTTAAAATAAGTAGGATTTTCGTTATAAAATCATTTTTGCAAAATTTGTAAATTTTGTAAATTTTTAATTTTTTCAAATTTTTGTCGCCAAAAATCAAATTAATCTCAATTTTACTACAGGAGCTTTTCTTAGTGCGTGTATTAGGTGTACACAAAATTTTAAATACCTATCCAAAATTCAATATTCGTATGACTTTCTCCCCTACTCCTTACTCCTCAACAAGTGTATTTTTCCAATATTTTCATTTTTTTCAAAAATTGAATCCGTTTTATTACCTATCATGATTTAGATTTACCAGTGGTCACGTGGTGGAAAACTGAAACTGAATCTGAAACCGAAATGAGCAAAATTGAAATTAGAAACTGAAAAAAACAAAACTGATTTTCGGAATTAGTTTATTTTTTCCAATAAATTTACAAAATAGTATCTACATTATGAATTTGAATGGGGAAAAAGTGGAACCAAAACTAAAACAGCAAAAAAACTGAAACTGAAAAAAGCAAAACTGATTTTTGGTGGTTTATTTTTTTCAATAAATTTTCCAAAATATTTCAAAGTTGATGAGGAAAAAAGTGGAACTAAAACTGAAACTGAAATGTAAACGTTTTGCCATCACTGTGATTTACGTTGTCGGTTGTGTTAAGCAATTTCCAGACTACTTATTTTATTGATTTTTCAATGTATTTGAAACATATTTTGTCTTATGTTGATATTTTGCTAACTTATTTCGCATCTTTCACTTTTCCTTATATTTTCATTTTCCATCAATTTCAAATCATGTATCTATGTATGTATTAGTTCTGTGTATTAATGCTTTACTATACAATTTTGATTTTTTTTTGACATTCTGAAAGCTGTTGATGAAATTCTTCAACAAATTGTGGTGCTGCATTTGAATGCTAGGAGCCTTGAAATAGTATCTAACAATTAATTGCGAACCCAAATTATTGTAATGTATGTACCTAAAATAGAAATGCGTATCAGCAAATTGGAAAGGGGGGGGGGGGTGTTCATTTTTCGGGGTGTGCTCAAAAACAAAAATAGACCGAATAAAAATTGAAAAAAAGACGTGATTAATTTTGAATCTACAAAAACTGTGATTTTATGCGAAATATTCCAATTTTTTATTGATTCAGTTCTGTTTTTGGAATTTGTGAGCCGAAGCTATCGAAAATTTATAGTGAAAAAAAAAATTAATTTTTTTGGTTGAAAAATTGCCCAAGTTTTGTCTTATTCTACTCAATTTCCGAAGGAAATCCGCTTGAAGGGGGGAGGAGGGTTGCTCCTTCTGATCGAATAGAATCGCCTTTGCGGACGAGTGATTTTATTCATTTTTTTTCAATTTTAAATGTTTCCAAGTAAATTCACTATGAGTACTATTTTTAGTGATACCGATTCCTATACCCATTTTTTGCACGAGGTTAATTTTTTTTTTCGATGAAAGTAACTCTCAAAAATGTGTGTCATATCTATGAAGTCTGTTACTGCTACCTGCGTGCTTACGATAGATAGTTGCATTGCGATGCAGCCTGTTGCATCCTTCATCATGTGAAGGTGGTATTTTAGAGGTGACTCTAGGCTCAAGGTACACATTACACGTTGTCCAATTGTATATATTTATGATTGTAGTGCAAGCATGTATGTACCTAGATACATCTGTAATAATTGTACAGAATTTAAGGTAGACGCCTGAATGGAAAATGATGATAATGATTGTGTGTTGGGTGCACGACGACGCGACTGGCGACGTCATCAAGCAGGAGTTGGTTACGCTACGATTAGTCTTGGAAAACGGTCGAGTCGGTTGAACCGGATAAAGGAGGAGGGTATTGCCAACTTCCTGTCAGATTTTACAGCATAGCATGCACCTTCACCTTCCTTCGTTTCAGTAGTTATGACCCTGCGTGGTTGTACTTGGTTTAGGGGGTTTTCCTACACGTTTTCCCTTAATATACGCTTTATTCATTCTAGTCCCTAAGTATGAGTATAACCTAGTGTACGAGTACGTAATATGATTGTATTGCATGTACATACAATATTATGTAGATATTTTGTGGATTTCTTTTAAGAAATTATTTAAAGACGTACCATAGATGAGAAGGTCGCGATGAGGGTGAGACCTTTTTCTCTCGTATGAAGATCTTTTAAACCGTTAACCTGTCTTGAATGAGGATATGTACTCGTATAAAAAAGAAGGGTTGACAGGTTATCGAGATATTCATCAAAGAAAACAAACATAACACACAATACTAGACCTACAGCAAAGAAAACTGAGATGAATGGTGACGTAATGGAGGTATGCACTAGCTGTGTAGTGTGTAGGTTGTGTAGGTACATGATTTTTTTCTGCGCGATATTCTCAGCTCGTTTCACGTATTAAAAGTATAAACTTTCAGAGTTCAGCAGCTGGAAGGTGTTGGTTAGTTGGCGTTGGTTTTTGTAACACCTGCTCTTGCATGCTCGCGAGCCGAGCAAAACTAAACGATGTGTGAACTTACCGCTATGTCACAGGTGTATGAATGCGGCGGCGTCGTCGGTGCCCCTGCTCCCCAATTCCCCATCTGCAGAGGTTTACCTTAGCTGAACATAAACGTAATCATTTCACCGTGTACCTACATCGGCAGAATTGAGAGAACTGACCAACAGTACTTTATAGTCTCGCTTTTTTGATATGAAATGAAATTTCCGCGTATTTGGAGAGTCTATGCGAGCTTTTGAGTGGCCTTGAAACGTTGCAAAAGTCACTCGATGATTACGTAATGTACGAGATGGAGGTAGAGGTACCTCCACCTATAGGCTATAGCTTGGCTATGGCTATACCTACAAGCTCGATGTGGTGTGAAGAACTCTTCGCATCTGTCGCGTTAATGTCCGTTACACTTTTCGTAACAGTTGATTGATTCGGTGTCGTGGTGAATCATACAATTAGTACTTGTACCTTGTTGCGCTACTCGTGTATAGTATAATAAGTGCACATACACGATGATGAGGCCCGATGTATGAGTATATTAGACACATACTGAGAAAAATAGCCGTTGTCTTTGTAATCATAGGTTCTCTCGATGAGCACGTCGTAAAGAAAGGGCTCTTCGTGGAAGACGCTCGAGAGAGAGAAAGAGAACGACGACAGAGACAAGCAACAGCTACTCGTACAGTGCCAAATACGTTTAGGTTTAGGCAAGACGAAGATAGAGAAGAAGTTCTGGTGTAACTGTTCTCGAGTGTATGAGGATTCTGTTGTAGATCGAAGACTGAAGTGTACGATGCACACAGTGTCCGTTATAACGTGCTCTTATTTTTTTCATTAGTGGACGAAATTTCGAAGAGTTGAAGCCATCATTCTGTAAAGGTAGGTATATCGTATAGGTAGCCCGTTTGTATGTGTGTGTGTAGTGTATGTTTGTTTATTCATCGAACTGTTCATTCATAACGTTCGCAATGGCCAATATTTATAGTAGGTCTCTTTTGTGTTGGCAATTTTTTTTTTTTATTCTTTCATACTCTCTTTATTACGAATATAATAATAATAATGTTAACATGAGGCTGCTCTTTGGATAATAGAAAACAACAAACCGTGCGTTTAAAGGACGCCATCGTCAATCGTGTACTCGTATAATGGTGTTAAAATACACAACAACAATCGCGTATTGTGTTGGCAATATGTGTTGCTGGAAGGCGTATTACAAGTAGCCGAGCCAGAGCCAAGCCTCGTATACTACTTACAACAAACAGTATAGCTTAAGTAGATGCCTTTTTTATGTTTTTTTTTTTGACCTCTCTAACGTTAAATTTTGGTGTGTTTCTTCTGTACAGGTGGCTATAGTGGTGGATGAAGTGGACGACGAAGAAACGGAAAACAGTAAATTTTGCACGTTACCAAGAGGTGGCAGTAAGAACGCTACGTTTACCATATTGACTGTGAATTTCGTCAAAGGAAGCGGTCAAAAAGGTCTTGGATTCAGTATAGTCGGTGGCCGAGATTCACCTAAAGGCATTATGGGCATTTACGTCAAGACCATCTTTCCTAATGGTCAAGCAGCCGAGTCTGGTAAACTGAAAGAAGGTGAGTATCGGCCAAGATCTTCGTGTGAAGTGTTTGGTTCTAAAACCAATGGTTTGAACTGGCGAGGGAACTTTTTGAATTCGCTTTGTTCGATTTGAACGAAACCAAGATTTAATCGAAAGATCATTTGTATGAAAACTTCAAGATCAAAATTCCGAATACGGAAGTTTATTTTTGGATTTTAGGAGAATTTTTGAAAATTAAAAAAAAACAACCAAGGAGGGAATTTTTAAGCGTTTCCTTGAAGTATCCAGCTATAAATTTTACGAGAAAAGTGAACCAATGTCTCACTTTTCTCTGGAAAATTCGGATTGCTCTCAAAATGCCAAAAATGAACTTCAGCACCTTCATGAGCTCATATACTTGGTTAGTTACTTTTTCAGAAGTTTGGTTACTGAAATGTTACACGAATTTTTAAAAATTCAAATTTTTCCTTTTTCGTTTTTTGATGAATTTTTGAAAATCAAATTCAAGCCAAAAATGAGGGGAAAAAATCAAAATTTTACCAAATCGACCAAGAAAGCTGAAATTTGGGATATACCCTATTTTCGACCTACCAAATCGATTGGGAACTGTTTCAGACCGTTTAGAGTAGTTCTGGAGCCTCCGGCACATTTTTGAAACTTGAAATTCTCTCAAAATTTTATCAAATGGAGTTGGAAAGACGAAATTTATTCTGCAAACTAGTTTCAATACGCTACGAAGTGGACTGCAGGTGGATTTCAAGTCGTTTTGGAGCCTCCAGCGAATGTTGAAAATTACTGGAGTCTCCCCAGTGGATTTCTGAAACTTGAAATTTTCACAAAATTTCATCAGATGGATATGAAAAACAGAAATTTACTCTGCACTCCAACTTCAGCGCTCTCTGAAGACGAGTGCAGGTGTGTTCAAGTCATTTTGGAGCCTTCAGCGACTTTTTGAAAATTCCTGGAGTCTCCAGGAGATTTTTGAAATTTGAAATTTCAACAAATTTCATCAAATTGATTTGGATAGCCGAAATTAATTCTGCAAACTAATTTCAATACGCTATGAAGTCGACTGCAGATGAATTGCAAGTCGTTTTGGAGCCTCCAGCGATTTTTTGAAAATTACTGGAGCCTCCAGTAGATTTTTGAAACTTGAAATTTCAACAAAATTTCATCAAATGGGGTTAAGCAAGCCGAAATGAAGTCATCTTCAGAGGGTGTTGAAATTGCAGAGCATAGTTCAAGTTTCAAAAATTTACTGGAGGCTCCTGTGATTTTCAAAAAATCGTCGGAGGCTCCAAAACGGCTTGAAATTTACCTGCAGTCGACTTCACAGTGTATTGAAATCAACTTTGCAGAATTAATTTCGGCTTTCCAACTCCATTTGATGAAATTTTGTGGGAATTTCGAGTTTCAAAAATCTGCTGGAGGCTCCAAAACTGCTCAAAACTGGTTGCAACAGTTTCTAATCGATTTGGCGTGTCGAAAATAGAGTATATCCCAAATTTCAGCTTTCCTGATCAATTTGGTAAAATTTTGATTTTCCCCCCTCATTTTTGGCCTAAATATTTTCAAAAATTCACCAAAAATCGAAAAAGGCACTTTAGCACTTGAAATTTTGACAGGTGATAAATGTTTGCCTGGTCTTTAGATCTAACTTTGTACGGTTTAAAAAATTTCGTGCAAGTCCTATGTTGGAACGCGAAATCTGCGATTTCGGCTGATCTGTCAATGAAAATGGCCGCCATTTTGTAAGTAGGGACACTTTTTTTTTGAGGACAATGGCTAGTAATGTTCCTTAGAGCTCCTCCTTAAAGGAAAAAGTTGTCCCGGAGGATCGGCAGGGGATGCAAGTGATCCTTATGCGCCCCCCCGACTAACTCGATTTTTTGCCAATAATTCCTTTTAAAAAAGCTCTACCTTTTGCTGAAATCGTTTAAATCTCTCTTCTATATCAAAAAAGTGTGAAAATGTTTCATTTTTTCAGGGCTTGTGACTTTTTCAAAAAAAAGTAACTTTACTCATCAAAAAAGTTCAAAAAAGTAACCAGAAAAAACGAAAAAGCCAGAACACTTCAATTAAAACCCATAATAATAAAACTCGATCACGACTTTGACAATTTTAACAAAAAAAGGACTTTTTGGTAATAAAGCAAGGCTTTTTGCAAATTTTTCAATTTTAGCATAAAAATGATGATGGATTGTCAATTTCTGGCAAATAAGCAAGATTTTGGAAAATTCAGTAAAAAGCAGAGCTTTTTTCGAATGTTTTTGCCAAAAAATCGAGACTTTGGCAATTTTTGTGAAAAACTGTGAAATCTTTTAGTAAAATAGGAATCATGAAAGTCATGAAAAAGTCACAAATTTTGCTAGAAACACTCTTGAAAATTTTTAAAAAATCCCATGCCCAAAAAATAAAAAAAAATAAATAAAAAATTTGTTCAAAAAATCAGAAAACTGAAATACCTATACCTACTTGCTTACAAATTAAAAACAATCTCCTCGCAGTTTGAAATTATTCAATTTTTTTGGGGGGAGGGGGTATTTTTATGCGGTAAAAATGTGAAAAATAGCTCATGAAAAAGTCTTGAAAAAGTCATGATTATTTGTCTGGGAGTTTTGTTAGACATTATGTAAAAAGCGAGATTTCTGGTCAGTTTTTGGCAAAAAGAAAGAATTTTTTGAAAAATACAAAAAAATTATCTTTAGCTTACTTTTTTAACATTTTGGTTGCTTACTGATAAAATTGATTTTTTTTTTAAATTTTCGAATAAAATTTTTAAAAAGAGGTCAATTTTAATGAAATTTGCCAAAAAATGTTGTTACTCGCAAAAAATTACAGCATGTTTACAAAAAATTTCAAATGTCTCAAATTTTTCCAAAAATTGTACAAAAGTCTCAATTTGTTGCCCAAAATTGTCAAAAATCCTTGATTTTTGCCAAACTCGTCAAAGTCTCACTTATGTTCAACATTTTTTTATAAAGTGAGACTTTTTTGACAAAAATTACAAAAAAGTATCATTGTTTGCGTGTTTTGCTAGTAATTTCCATTCATCTCTTTTTATCAAATTACTAAAAAAATTCCTGTTTTGTTTAAAAATGTTGAAAATTATCGAAAAGTCTCTTTTTTTTGTTATAAACACTGCTAAAAAGTACCAATTTTTTGGATAAAAAATCTAAAAAACTCCTCATTTTTTCCAAAAAATGCTTAAAATTTGCGTTTTTTCCCCAGAAATTGCCAAAAAGTTTTCACCGAAAGTCTTGTTTCATTGCTAAAATATTTAGAATTAGTCTTAATTTTTCTGACAAAAATTTGGAAACTACAGCCAAAAAGTTCCTTTTTTTTATAGATTTTTTCAATGTGATGTTATTTTTTTGATTTTTTTTCTGCATTAAAATGCTTTGCACTGGCCATGTAACTTTTTTGATTAGCAATCACCAAAATTACTTTTTAAAAGAAATTGGGTACGAGCCCTGTTCTCAAAAAAATTTATATTTCATGGAAAAGTTCGAAAATTGCGTTCGAAGCAGTTTTTTTTTTAATTTTTAAAGTTTCAAAAATTCGCTATGACCCAAACTTGAGTTTTTGAAATTTTGATTACGGGGGTTCCGAGACATGATCTTTCGATCTAGCTTGGATTAGATTTCGTGTTAATCGAAGGGCGAGAGTTCAAAATGTTCCCTTGTGAGACCAAAGAAAACGTAGAAGTCGACGACGACACGACAAAGAGTACATTTTTAAATGATGTGAATGTGATCCTCGCATAGGTCGCCAGTAGAGAGTTGAAGATATGCATGCGATGCGATGGTGTGAGCTGTGTGAGAGTAGTTTACATAAATTATATGCACTAGAATAATACAATAGAGAGATATGTACGTATGGATGCAGATGGAATGGAGCTGTGTAATCAGAGCGTTTGTATTGTTGTTTGGTCGTCGTCGTAGTCGTCGTCGGATGTGACCTTTTGAGAGAATCATAGATGATGCCATACTTATTGCTTTACTTACCATACGGATGATATTTTTTGTTACAGGAGATGAAGTATTAGCGGTGAATGGTAAAGCTCTGCATGGGCTGAGCCATCAAGAAGCCATCGCCGTTTTCAAAGATATCAAAAGCGGTCCCGTTACCTTACATATTGGTAGAAGATTACCAAAAAAGCAACGCGAACCGGTCGTTAAAACGTAGCCAGTTTTCAACTTTGCATCAAGCATCAGCAACAAAGTAACTAACGATTCGCAGCCCATGATCCAAAGATGGAGTTATTATTTTATAAGCTTTTTTTTTTCGTTTTTTTCTTCTTTCTTGTTTTTTGTTGTAGCGTAGATTTTTTTCTCGTGTTTCTCTTTTTTTTTATAATGCGTGTTTTTTTGTCGAGATTTATTTATCAATGTGTTTTGTCTTCGCTCTTTGCTTTTATTTATTTATTTTTCGTTATTAGTATTTACGATTTTGTAATATTCGTGAAATCAAAATCAAAACGATCGATTCGTTTGAAAACTTGATTGTGTTAAATAAGTTGCATATCTTGTGGTTATCAAGGAGCAATATCAATGTACCTTTTTTTTTTATCATTTTCACCATTGTAATTAGTCATTATTTTTTTCTCTCTCGTATGTGTCCAAAGATTTTGAAGAAGTATTAAATTTTATTTTTTAATAGATTTTTCAAGTATTTGTGCTAGATTTTTTTTCCTTTTTTTTTTACTTATTTATTCGAAGGAGACTTCTCCTGTGAAGCGTGTTGCAACGTTGGTGTGTTCCGTGTTTTCTTTCTTTCTTTATTTTTTTTTTCGCAAATTCAACGTTGCGTTGGAAATAAACCTTCATTTATGCTAATTAGAGATTTTCTTTGCTTAATGTTGCTGCGAAGAAGTATTTAAAGAAAGAACGAAGAAGGAGGAAAAAAAATCATTGCGGAAAAAGATGATAATCTACGAAAAAAAATCTGTTAACGGATGTACCGTTACAAGAAGATATTTATTTATTTAACTGAACCTTGAAACGTACCGAATTTATGTGCACTTGGGCGCTCTTTATATGGCTCGATTTTCATTTAATTTTTGATAAATCCGACTCTTTTTTTTTAGCACACCAATTAGATTTTTTTGTTGTATTGTGACTTTTTTTTTTAGGATGTCTGGTAGTGTGAAAGGTGATCGTAGTGTGTATGGTTGCTATTAAGGTTGATTTATGAAAAATTATTATATTTTCTGCCTAGAAGTTGAAGTGCTTGACTGGTCACATCGTGGATAGTTCCTAGTTTTACTTTTGATTTCGTTGTGTATTTTTTTTTTATCGTCCAGACGAAAGGATATTTATTGTACCGTGAAATGGTATGAGAAAAGCCAAAGAAATATGTTGTAATTGTTAGAGTACAAAATAATACTACTAATTAACATTCGCCGATGTGTGTATTTCTTCTAATGGAATTTCAATCTCAATGTAGATTTTATCAGATCAAAATATTTTTCTTTCTATGTTTTCTCGTTGAATTGTAAAAAATGAATAGCGTGTTGTGTAAATAAATTTTTTTTTGTGATTGTGATCCAGATTTTTTTTTTCAATGATTATGGCGAAGGATTTGTGTCAAGATCTAATGAACTAGGAAAAAAAAGTATAGATTTATTGGACCTGGTTCAGAATTCGATAAAAATTGAATTCTTGGAGAAAATAAGTTTCAGAAATGCTGCAATGAAAATTCAAGCTGTTATCATTATTTTTAATTTTTTGGAAAAGTTTCGAGAATTGTAAAACACGTATTAATGTTTTTTAAATAATCAAGCCAAAAAATGGCAAAAATAAGCCCCCTACCCCTCCTCCCTCGTAGGATCTTGAAGTTACTGTGTAGTTGAAATTTGTTTAGGTTTTTTGAGAATTTATACGGATTTCTTCATTTTGAAGAAAAAAAGAAAATGTTTTGAGAACCCCTGAATAGTAGTCTTAGACTTAGAGACATCAAAAGGCCACCAAAATAAAAAAATGAAATGAAATAAAATAATAATAATAATGAAATTGAAAAACAAATTCTGACACATTTGAAAAAGTTGTCAATTTTTCTATAATTTGAAAAAGCACATTTCAGGAATGCAATTGGAATTTTATAGAATAACGGATTTGTGGGTTTAATAACCTAAAATTGAATGGAAATCACATTCAAATTTCACTGCTTCAGAAAAAATTCAAAACTTTTATAAATAAAAAAAAAATGTGACTGGATATTCTAAATTGGTCGGAAATAGAAAATTTTAATTTTAGATGATTCTTACTAGCCCAGGAACTAATTTTCACCGATTTAGGCAATTTTACTCAAAAATAGTGCTACATTTCAAGAACATTTCACTTTTTCAAGATGGTAAATGTCTGAATTTTCAAAAATTATCCAAAAATTAATTCAATTTGGAAGAAGGAAGATAAAGGAGTTGAGCAATGCTCTCTCCAAAGATCCATCGTTTATTGAAATCTGAGTTTTCACATCAAACAATTTTTTTTTTGATACGCAAAATGACCTCAATTTTTTTTTAAATCCAATTTTTATCAAAAATTTAAATGAAAAAAAATCCTAAACTGTCTTGCTAGTTGCTTTTGAAATATTTATAATTTGATTTTTGTAATCAGTTATTAAATAAAAATTTGTTACCTTTTTACCAAATTGTCAGCTTTTTCTAAAATTTTGTCCACTTTTAAAAACTGGCAATGAATGTACAGAGAATCCCCGGACCAGGTATTTAATAATTTTATGTATTTCCATTTGAAACGGGGGGGGGGGGAGAGGAGGGAACTACCGTGCATCCATATCAATCAAGGCTACCAAAATGGAAGCAAGCTAAATTTAAAAAAAATTGATAATTCAAAAAAAAGTATCAGTTTTATTAAAAAAAAAAAAAGATTGAAATTTTTACCAAAACAAGAAACTAAAAAAATATAGACATAATTTTCATCAACTGGAGTTGGAAAGCCGAAATTAATTCTGCAAACTAATTTCAATACACTATGAAGACGACTGCAGGTGAATTTTAAGTCGTTTTGGAGCCTCCAACGATTTTTTGAAAATTACTGAAGCCTCCAGTAAATTTTTGAAACTTGAAATTTCCCCAAAATTCCATCAAATAGAGATGGAAAGCTGGAATTAACTATGCAGAGTATGCACTCCAATTTTAACACCCTCCAAAGACGACTTCAGGTGTGTTCAAGTAATTTTGGAGCCTCCAGTGAGTTCTTGAAAGGTTTCATGATGTCTTTAAGAGAATTGAAATTTCTAAAAAGTAGCTGGAAGCTTCAAAATAACTTGAAACCACCATGCAGTCGACTTCATATTGTATTGAAATTAGTTTGCAGAGTAAATTTTGGCTTGATGACCTCATTTGATGAAATTTCGGGAAAATTTCAAGTTTCACAAATCTACTGGAGGCTCCAGTAATTTTCAGAAAGTCGCTGGAGGCTCCAAAATGACTTGAACCCACCTAAAGTCGTCTTCAGAGGATGTTAAAATTGGAGTGTAGAGTAAATTTCAGCTTTCCAAGTCCATTTGATGAAATTTTGGGGAAATTTCAAGTTTCAAAAATTTACTGGAGGCTCCAGTAATTTTCAAAAAATCGCTTGAGGCTCCAAAACGACTTGAAATTTACCTGCAGTCGACTTCATAGCGTATTGAAATTAGTTTGCAGAATTAATTTTGGCTTTCCAACTCCATTTGATAAAATTTTGTGGGAATTTCGAGTTTCAAAAATCTACTGGAGGCTCCAGTAATTTTCAAAAAATCGCTGGAGGCTCCAAAACGACTTGAAATTTACCTACAGTCGACTTCATAGCGTATTGGAATTAATTTTCAGAATTGATTTCGGCTTTCCAACTCCATTTGATGAAATTTTGTGGGAATTTCGGGTTTCAAAAATCTGCTGGAGGCTCCAGAACTGCTCAAAACGGTTTGAAACAGTTTCCAATCGATTTGGCAGGTCGAAAATAGGGTATATCCAAAATTTCAGCTTTCTAGGCCAATTTGGTAAAATTTTGATTTTTTTCTCACATTTTGGCCAAAATTTGATTTTTGAAAATTCACCAAAAATCGAAAAAGGCACTTTAGCACTTGAAATTTAGACAGGTGATGACTTTTTGCCTGCTCTTTCGATCTATCTTTGTACGGTTTAAAAAATTGTATTCTAGTCCATGTTGGAACGCAAAATCTGCGATTTCTTTCTATCAAAAAAAAAACAAAAAAACAAAAAATAAAAATGTAACTGGATATTCTAAATTGACCGGAAATATTAAATTTTAATTTTGGGAGATTCTTACTAGTCCATGAACCAGTTTTCACCGATTTAGGCAATATTTCACTTTTCCTGAATTTTCAAAAATTAGCGAGAAATTATTCAATTGGAAGAAGGAAGAGAGAGCGAGAGAGGTGTTGAGCAATGCTCTCTCCAAAAATCCATTGTTCGTTGATATCTGAGTTTTCATACATCAAGCAATGTTTTTGTTGATTCGCAAAATGACCTCAAAATTTTTTTAAATCCAATTTTCATCAAAAATTTAAATGCAAAAATATTACGATTAAAAGAAATCTTAAACTGGCTTGCTTTTGAAATATTTTGATTTTTGT
Source organism: Planococcus citri (assembly GCF_950023065.1). Lineage (NCBI taxonomy): Eukaryota > Metazoa > Arthropoda > Insecta > Hemiptera > Pseudococcidae > Planococcus > Planococcus citri. The sequence goes on along the minus strand of NC_088678.1, from coordinate 14,385,756 downwards.
AGTTGGTAATAAATTATAAAAATTTGTTAGGTACTTTTTTTACAAAATTTGTCAGCTTTTTCTAAAATTTAGTCCACTATTAAAAACTGGCGATGAATGTATAGAACCTCTGGATCAGTTATTCATCATTTATTTCCATTTAGAACGGTGGAGGGAAGAGGAAAAATGGAAACAAGGTAAATTTTTTTTAAATTTTAATAATTTTAAAAAAAAGTATCAGATTTTCATTTTAAAAAACAAAACAAAAACAAACAAAAAATACAAAAATAATCAAAATTTTTACCTAAACAAGAAACTGAAAAAAATACGACAATTTTAGATTGAACATCAAAATTATTTTCATTTAAAAGAAACACAAAAATGTAAAAAATTCAATGCTTAAAAAAAATACAATTTTGGTTCCTTTAAATTCCTATAAATTTTAAAAATTAAATCATAACAAAAGGTGAGGTATGAAAGAGGGGAAGGGAGAAACAATCGAAACAATTTCGTTACAGTTGAATTTAGGAATGATAATTTCTTATTTCGATGAAAAGATGACGTATAATAAGTATTTTATAGCATAGAAAATATTGCACTTTTTTTTAGAGAGAGTTGAAGACTAATTAATTAGATCTCATGTTGAATGCGATAAGAATACCTTGATTATAATATAATAAGAAATCAGCAAAATAATTTTTTTTTAGAAAAAAATATAATTTTTACGTTAAGAAAAAGATTTTGGGTTCGCTAAATTTGTAAGATGGGAAGGATGAGATATTTTATGTATTTCAAAAAAATAAAGAGCAAAAATGCACCTATGATGAATATTTTGTTATGAAAACATTCAATGTTCTCAATTTTTGCCAAATGAATTTCTCATTTAAACGAGTACCTACTCTACATAGAAGTAAATTTTTGTCGAAAGAGAGCAAAAAATTGAGTTTTATCTGACCTTACTTTCGAATGAAATACAGAGACAGAAATATGTACTTACACGAAAACGATTTTTTTTTTTTTTTTTTTGATTCTCTGACTTCAATTTTATTGTCGACTCGACTCTTTTTTAAGAAAAAAATTTTTCCCCACATTAGAATATTTTTTCCCTACAATCCACGATTCGCTTACCGAAAATTCTCATTTCATCATTTATGTAGTACCTAAATCTTCACATTAATTTCAAGATATCGCAATTTGAAAAATTTAGAAACCTAATTCACCCGAACCTACGAGCACTAGGGTGTCCCTTAAAAAAAAGTTTTGAATTTTTTGCGGGACCCCCCCTAGTTTGGTTCGTATACATGAGAAAATGATGCCCAAAAATTTTTAGCCCAATTGGATTATATTAACCTGCCCCGCATCGCCCCTCTTTGTTGAAAAAAGGAGCGCGCCGGAGCTCCGCATTACTCCACCATGGCGCGTGGCACACGAAACGTAACGTACGGAGGTTTATACGCGCCAACATCTTTCCACTTCCTATTGTATTTTTTGGTGCTTTTAGGCCTCCGAACTTTTGTTCATAATTCCACAGTGTCTCCCCATCACCTGTGCTTGTTCATTATGCACATTCTTGCATTTAATGCACTTTTTTGGAACTGATACTACTACATAATTATAATAAGTTGTGCCTTCATGTGATTTTGAAGAACGTGATGCATTTTGAAGAGTAATTTACGAAATTATTGAAGCCTTTTAGTGCCCATACGAGTAGATAGTTTGAATTTTTCCGCTTTCCTGCCCGCCGCCGCCCCCCCCCCCACTCCGCCCATCAGGAAAACAAAAATTGGAAGTCGCAATTTCAAGGAACTTTTTTTATACAATCAAGATTTTGTTATTCTCAATAATAATGATTACATTATGTACTTGGATAAAGAAGAAAGACCAAAATATTTCAACACAAAAAAATGGGTTTTGAAAAATTGTTCAATCGCAATTATTTTTCATGAAAATAAAAATAAAAGTTTTTAAAAATTGTTTTTTTTAATTTTTACATTTTCTTTTTGAAAAAAATTAGCAACTGGAAAAAGTATTTCTAAAAAAAAACGCAATAAAAGAAAAAAACGCGAAAAATAGTTTCCCTGAAATTATCTTGCCCAAAAATGTATTTCAGAATTATACATCAAAATAAAAGTGGTTTGTTCAGAACTGATTTTGGCCGTTTCCAATCTACTTATTTTCTTCTTTTTTGATGATACAAATATGAATTTTTTGATAAATTCAAAAATGTTTTGCTTCCCTCTTTAATTAAATCGTATTCATTTCATTTCTGTATGAAACTCTAATAATTACAGTCATGTTTAGGTTTCCAATTCATTTTTTATCAAAAAGTGCAAAATTTATTCATAAAACAGAAATCACGGGCGCTCCCTGTAGAAAATAAGTCATAGTTTTTACTGTAGAATGGTACATTGTTCATCAGAGACATGGAGGAGTTATCAACAAAAGTTCCAAAGCGTACAAGCACCAACAAAAACAATAAGAAGTAGAAAGATGTTGGTGCCTATCAACCCCCGTACGTTACGTTTCGTGTGCCACGCGCCGTGGCCGAGCAATGCGGAGCTCGGGCGCGCTCCTTTTTTCAACAAAGAGTGGCGATGCGGGGCAGGTTAATATAATCCAATTCTCTTTTTAACTTTATATTTTTTTTAGAGTTAATATTATAAAAATTAGTTTTTATTTAATTTTAATTTTAATTATAATTTGAGCTGAAAATTTTTGGGCATTATTTTCTCATGTATACGAACCAACTCAGGGGGGGTCCCGCAAAAAATTCGAATTTTTTTTTTTCACCAAGTATAAATAAGGGACACCCTAACGAGCACAAAATAACTCTCAAAAATTACGTACAAAACCAGTCACATAAAAACAACAAAACTTTATTTAAAAAAATTTCGAAGATGCCTTCATCGCATATCATTGAACTACTTCATAAAAATATACACAAAATCCTAACATAACGAAGAATTATCCGCCAAAATGCGCACTAATAGAAAATAATCTCAAAAAGCGTATTATAATACAAGAGCAAACACAACGCAACGCGTTCGCGTTGAAAATAATAATTTTAAATTATCAAAAACACAGAAAGAAAATTACGTTTTGGAATAGAGTAATTAATATACATCGAATGGAACTTGTTGTAGGCCAGGTAGTTTGAAACCGAGTAACTTATTCTTGTTTTGACTTTTCTCGTTTCTGTTTAGCAATTCCTTCGTATTTCGTTTTACTGGACCAGAATAAGATGAAAGGAATGACGATCGATGGCATAGTCATGATAGCGAATGCAGTCCAATCCAACTACGAGAAAAACCACAAATGATTAGTAGTGATCAATTCGTCGGAATATTGAAAGGTAAGTGAAACGTTTTGAGTGAAAAAAAAAAAAAAAAAAAAAAAAAAATAGGGATATCTTACCACATGAGGAGAGAATTTCTTATCGTAGTCTCTGAAGTTGATAATACGACCTTCGCCGGGCTCACTGGATACTGCATATTGAGGCTGTGTATACGTGTAATAATAAAATTAGGTCGATATTTTCGGCGATGAAATACGAAATCAGTTCTCAAATCGAGAGAAAAACTTACCTCGGTAGCGCTATCGGAAGGCTTGTACTGTACATTAGCCGAAGAAAAGTTAAAAGCTCCGAATTTCGTTGGTCTGACGACTACAATATGAGAAACGTTGGTTTGAGGTGGTATTCTGTCAATTCTCACGTTCAATTTACCTCCGGCGACGTTGAACGAATCTTCGGGGAAACTTTCATCGTTGATGACTACTTCTTGAGCTGGACCATTACCGACATTATAAATAGTGTACTGAAACCAATATTTAGAAGTGTTAGAGACCAATTTATCAGGGGAAATTGGGGAACCGTAGAGTGACTGATACGAAGCATCTTTTACTTTGATAACGATATCCATATCTTGAACTAAGTATTTATTTAGAATATGCTTAGAGATCAGTAGTCTGGCGGTGGTATCTTCTTCTTCGAGACTCGAACATGATACGAGGAACGTTGCGAAAGCGAAAATGACTAACTTTAAGGAATACATCTTAACAGTGATCTGGAACAGTTGGAAATTTGTGTTAGTGATACTGGTGTTTTACGAGTAATAATACAAAGTAGGATGATCTAGATGATGTAGAAAAGATTGTAGTACTTACTCGAATCGATATCTGGATTTATTTTATAACTATTTTACATACTTTGACGAGATTTAGAGGAAAATTACGACTTGTTCTGATTACATCAAACACATAACGTAGATTTTTTCTTCCAACAGTTTTTGACCAGATTCGGCGTTAGCTACACGTGTTTACTTTTTGACGTGGAAAAAAATCGAAAAACTGGCCGAAAAATAAGTAGGTAGAAAACCACTTTCGATTCGATTTTTTTCTTCGAATAAGAATTTTTGGGAATTTTTATTGTAAATTATACTTTTACAATGATAAAATAAGGGTTTAAAAAGCGTTAATTTAATTCTAAATTGAAAATTCGGTTCGAAAATTCGTTTTAATTAAATTTTTTCCAATCGACCTTCCGAGTGTTTGTTTTTTGACTTTGTGCTCGTGTTTGTTTTGATTCTGTGTTTTGTTTGTACAGTTTTGCCAACATACCCGGAGGCGAATAAAATTAGTTCTTTGTTTTTTATTATTTCTTAATTATTATTTTTAATTACGATCTAATCGAGTAATTAGTCGAATAAAATATTGGAAATCGATAATAAAATTCAAAACTTACCATTTTATAGCTGAAAAAGTTCCCATTCGCGTTAATTTCTTGCAACAGTGTTACCGTCGAAAGGTGCGTAAATCAGGCAACATCGCTCGGCAGCTTCAATGGCTACCATGTTTTGAATTAGCTAGTGTTGTGATAACTGGTTAATTTCTTGTTACTTTTTACCCAAAAATTGTAGATATAATTAGTTAATTAACGCGAATTTAGATAAATTTAGTTAATTTTTCGTTAGTAGAATCGCGTCTGATGTTAGTCGTCGAGTGTTTATTTCGTTTATCGTATTTTTACCATGTTTAGTGTTCGCTTGTAGTTCGAGAAGGTGTTTCCAGTAAGTGTTTTGATAATGGGAAATTGTTTTAGTCGCCAAAGATCTACTTCGAAGGATCCATCGGGACTATCGCCTCCTTTAGGAGCTAAAGAACCATCGGGACAGAATTCGACAAATGCTCCGCTGCAATTACCCCAGCACGAGAATGCGATCCGTAATGTACCTATGCCACCGATACCTGAACCCGAACTTCCAGGACCGAGTTTAGGCGGTGCGAAGATATTTGTAGCTTTATACGATTACGATGCCAGAACAGACGAAGACCTTAGTTTTCGAAAAGGCGAACATCTAGAAATATTAAACGATACTCAAGGAGATTGGTGGCTGGCCAGGAGTAAAGCTACGAAACAAGAGGGATATATTCCATCCAATTACGTAGCCAAGCTTAAATCAATCGAAGCCGAACCGTAAGTGTTGCTTTGAAAGCATAAGTAATTTTTGTATGTAGTTTACTCTGTTGACAATACCTATCGATACAGCAGCGACGACGACTCCACCAATTAATTATTTTAAAAAGTGATTCCAGACCGAAAATGTTATAAACGCACTGTACGCAGAGAAGTAATCAATTCGCGTTTATCTGTCGTAATCTTTATCGCGTTCATTGTCTCGAAACGCGATTCAAAATCAACATTCGACTGTACGAGAGTTTCACTTTCCATTATCTTCTTTACGTCCATAATAAAACCATAATACAAATAATAACGATGATAAAATGAAAGAAAGAAATAAAAAATATTGAACGGGGGTTTCAAGGTCGGCACGCAACTGAAATTTTGGAACCTGAACTAGGAAATTGTTGGGATTTAAATTGTCCAACGACTACGACGACGACGAATTTGTTGTATTAAAATTTTACCATCACCTTGATTCGCCTCGACCATACAGATTCAATGCCAATTAAGAATAGAATCCTAGTAACGCTCCTTTTATTGTATGTGCAGCTTGTTGTAACACCATCGACGACGAGGACACCTTCATCATCGACAAATTGATTGTAAATTATCGTGTTTTTATTTCTATTTCCAATCAATTCAATCCCTGTGTAATAAAATAGTCTAAAACGGAAGGACGCCCCTGTCGGAAGCTCTCATCTATTTTTTTTGTCATCATCGGAAGTGATGACCAACGCGTGATATTACACATTAGGAGTACTTATCGCCAGACTGGTCGTCGATTTGCATTTTTTAAAAATCATGTTACAACTCGTGTGGAGATCCTCGAAAAATCTACATGATGGTAACCGGACCTACGTGTTTTTCGTCCTGTGTACGACTCACAGTGGTCTGTAAAAAAATCTAGCACGCCAAAAATCTGAAAATTGGGATAGGGGGTATTTTTGGGTCGCTGAATCCATTTTTGGAGTCCATTTTTTCCAAAACCCTATAGAAGGCTGTGTGGAGGGGGGTAAACTTCAAAATTTTCAAAAAAATCTTGTGACATATCAAAAAGCATGTTTTTCAACCTCCTGAACACGTTTCTGAGGTTATTTTTACGAAATAGTTGAAGGGTCACCCGGGGGAGGGGGGTAAATTTCAAAATTTTCAAAAAAAATCGTGTGGGGTATCAAAATGCATGTTTTTAAACCTCCTGAACACGTTTCTGAGGTTATTTTTACGAAATAGTTGAAGGGTGACCCGGGAGAGGGGGTAAATTTCAAAATTTTCAAAAAAATCGTGTGGGGTATCAAAATGCATGTTTGTAAACCTCCTGAACACGTTTCTGGGGCTGATTTTACGAAATAGTTAAAGAGTACTCCGAGGAAGGGAGGTAAACTTGAAAATATTTTCAAAAAATCGCGGTGGGGTATCAAAATGCATGTTTTTAAACCCACTGAACACGCTTCTGAAGTTATTTTCATGAAATAGTCTAAGGGTAACCCAAGGGAGGATGAAATTCTAAAATTTTCAAAAAAAATTGTGTGGTGTACCAAATGCTTGTAACTTTAGACCTATTCAATCTCCACTTTTGAAAGAAAAGTAGGCAAAAGTTAGCATGAACTGATTTTTTTATGATAGGTATTGGTGTGCCTTTATTGCATTTCCTGCTGGAATACAGTGTGCTTACAACATGGACCCTTCATATGGTTTGATAGTACTTATTTTTAATGATGATTTTAAATCTGTATTCATTTTCAAGTTTTGATGTACCTCTACCTACTGGCGGTTGAGAATTGAACTATAAAAGTAAATATTTTTACTCAATTTTTTCACGCACCTTTTGGATTATGTTACGTTAATCAAGTCTGGTCAAAAAAAATTTCACGATTAGTAGGTACCACTGAAATGTGTGCCTCTACTCTCACATGCTATCTCCACTGCTGAAAAGTACATTTTTATTCTCAAGATGAATTTGATATTCATCATAAGAAGCACCAATTCATGAAATCATACCACTATCAGACATACTTTTACCCACAAAACCTTTTTTTCCGAAAAATTGGATGATTTACAGCAGTAATACATAAACTTTGGATGTATTTTTCATGTTACTGCCCAATGTTGCGAGTTGTAGCAAGAAATAATAAAAGCATGTGAAAATACACATTTCAGTGGTACTTTTCGTGGAAAAATTTTTCTGGCCCCACTTGGCCCAATGTAACATAACCCAATCTGTATACATAGAAAAATTGAGTAAAAGTACTTACATTTTTAGTTCAATTCTCGGCCACCAGTGCATCAAAACTTAAAAATGAATACAGATTTGAAATCAGCATTAAAAATGCTATCAAACTGTGTAAGCGGTTCACTTTTTAAGCATGATGTATTCCAGCAGGAAACGCGACAAAAGTACACACTATTATCACAAAACCGGTTATTTCAAACTCCGCCCACTTTGCCTAGCTCTGTAGCAATAATATTCATGATCAAGTCAACCAAACAAGCAAAATTGAATGCTTTGGACATTTCTACACATGTTCCCGATATCATTTTTTTATATTTTTGACTTTGGTTTTTTCGATTTTTGGCGCGCTAAATTTTTTTACAGACCACTGTGCGACTGTTGTACGTATGTGGGACAACGAGAGCATTTGCATTCGTTTTCTTTCGCGACCGAGTACAGTGTTCGACTGTTCGTATATACCATACCAATTAAAAACGAATAAATTACTCTCACAGAGTAGGCGCCTCGCTCGTGTACATATATTATACAACCTTAGGGCATCAATTACCAGATTCACTAGCGTTACACCATTCCACCACCATCACCATCAGTCGTACATATATTCGTATCTCATATGTACTGTACAGTGTACAAGTCATTGATCTTGGTGTAATATTTTTTTTTATGACCAATTAATTGTATTTTTATTTACAACTAGTATACCTATCTAGTATCTAGTATCTATCTATTGAACATCCGGACCCGAATGTTTATGAAATCACCGTGTGCAGGGATCATGCATCTGCTGAGAGTCTGATATTGAGCCAAAAATCTGCTTGTATGTACGATATGTGTTACATATTAATGGGTTCCTAGTCCTACTCGAGCTGCTAGACGGCGAATGATTGCATATTGAGAAAACTCACGTTGCCAAAAATACCTACTGGAGAGGTGGAAGAGAGGTGAGAGCAGGGGTGTGGGATGATGAGAAACGAGAGAAGGTCTCAATTTTAATCGACTCGAAGATTATGATTATGGTATGGTTTTATATGTTAACAAGTGCCTGCCTGTGTGTCTCTTATTTCTCGAGAATATTGGCTGTATAAATTGATGGAACTGTGTGCATTTTAATTTACATTACATGTAATGTAATTGTAATGTTATGTATGCGAGTATATAGGGAATGGCATCTGTATATAGAAATGAAACGTGAATTGAAATTTATTTGCGATTTTCGAGCATATTCGTTTTTTTATTTCCTGAAAAGGTGGAGGAAGGGATTTCAAGGAAACTTCGTAATTGGATGAAAAAAAAAACTACCTGTAGGATTTTGAAAAATCTCAAATCTGAAAAAAGTGACTAAAAGTCGTGCTCAGGAGCATATTTGGTTCTCTCTGGTATAATATCTGAAAGAGACGTGGAGTCACCTCTCCTCCATGCACTTTTCAACAAAGGCATCTCTGAAAAAATGCCCAAAAATTTGGAAAAATTGCCCAGAAAAATTGTAAAGGTGAAGGAAATCCCAGTTCTCAGTCAATGATCTCATATACTTATCCTTTGAAAATTTATTTTGAAAATTTTTTTTACCGTTTTTGTGATATTTTGAGGAATCCTTTGATTTTTTGTGATAATTTATTTTCATGTTTTGTTTCTCACAAGGGAACCTCTTGAGGTGTCACACTCCGATTTGAACGGGACCGTGATTTTTGGAAAGAGCATAGTCTAAAACCCCCAAAACCAAATTTTCAGCTGCCCAAGTTCATTTTTCGATTTTTGGCGAATTTTTGAAAATTCAAAATTGACTGTTTTTGGAGATTTATGTTTTTTTTTAAAAAGTACGTACTTGATCAATAAAAATGGTCAAAATAAGTCCCAAAACTAATATTTATCACCCAAATCCAAATTTCACAATTTCCAGCCATTCTGGAGCCTCCAGCGCGATTTTTCAATTTCTCCAGAATTTTGAATTTGCTCCAGAAGGCATGAATATGCAGTTGGGCAGCTAAAAATCGAGTCGTGTATTACACTCGACCAGTTTAACGAGTTTATCGACATTTCAACCGATTTTGAGAGTGTCACCTCAAGAGTGGTTTTTGGACCAGTTTTTTTTTCAAAATTGAAAAATCCAAAAAATCAAGTTTACTCCCAAAATTGGCTCAAATGTGGATAAACTCGTTGAACAGGTCGAGTATAATTCACAACTAGATTTTTAGCTGCCCAACTTCATATTCACGCCTTCTGAAGTAAATTCAAAATTCTGGAGAAATTGAAAAATCGCGCTGGAGGCTCCGAAACGGCTGGAAATGGTGAAATTGGGATTTGGGGGGTTAGTTTTGGACAAAATACAGCGGTTCACGCGAATTTCAAAAACTTCCACCCAAACGGGAAACTTTTGATTTTTTGGATTTTTCAATTTTGAAAAAAACTGGTCAAAAAATCACTCTTAAAGTGTCACTCTCAAAATCAGCTCAAATGTGGATAAACTCGTTAAACAGGTCGAGTGTAATATACAACTCGATTTTTAGCTGCCCAACTGCATATTCACGCCTTCTTTGGAGCAAATTCAAAATTCTGGAGAAATTGAAAAATTGCGCTGGAGGCTCCAGAATGGCTGGAAATAGTGAAATTTGGATTTGGGTAATTGATATTAGTTTTGGGATTTATTTTCACCATTTTTACAGGTCAAGTACGTACTTTTTAAAAAAATGTATAAATCGCCAAAAACAGTCATTTTGAATTTTCAAACAGTCGCCAAAAATCGAAAAATTAACTTGGGCAGCTGAAAATACGGTTTTGGGGGTTCTAGACTATGCTCTTTCCAAAAATCGCGGTCCCGTTCAAATCGGAGTGTGACACCTCAAGAGTTTCCCTTGTCAGATAAATTACGGGTCAAAAATGCTAACAAAAAAAACACTAGTTTTTTGCATATCACGATTTTGGGTCAAAAATCCTAACAAAAAAAAACAATAGTTTTTGCATAAAAAACATGTCAAGAAAGTCTTGCTTTTTACTTAATTTTTCAAAAGAAATGTTGCCTTTCATACCAAAAATATCCAGAAAAGTAGTTTTTTTTTTTTATTGAATTTATTAAAAAAAGTTTGCATTTAGCTATGTCTGCATTCCTAAAAAAAGTCGCTTTTTGGCCAAAGTTGCCTATTTCTATTTGCTAAAAATTGCCAACAATCTCAACTTTTTGTCAAATCAATTGAAAATTGATTTCTGTTTTTTTTTTTTTTTTTTTTTTTTTTTTTTTCTATTAAAATTGCAAAAAACTGCAGCTTTTTACCAATATTATTGAAAATTTCCATTTTTTAGAATCTAAATTGTTAAAAAAAAACCTGCTGCTTTTTACCAAATTCGTCAAAAACTCAGCCTTTTGGCCAAAATAGCCGAATTTGTGAAAAAAAAATCGAGAGTTTGTTGGAAAAATTGTCAAAAATTCTGATTTTCTATCAAATTTGCAAAAAGTTAAAAAGTTTTGATTTTCTGTCCAAGTGTTGTTCTCCCAACACGTTGACAAGATTTTTTTTTTGTGTGAAAATTATCAAGTATTCTAGACTATTTGTTGCCAGGTCTGCTTAGACTTTCATTGCCAAAATTTCAAAGGAAATTTTGATTCGCCCCCCCCCCCCCTCGCCACTTCATGAAAAATTACCCTAAAATACCAAACTGTTGAAAATACTGTTTTTTTTTTTTTTTTTTTTTTTGTTTGTTGTTGTTGTTGTTGTTGAATGTTTCAGAAAATATTGATCTAATTTGTCAAAAATTCTGGTTTCAGACAAAATTGCACAAAATTTTGCTTTTTTGTCAAAATTTTTCAAGAAATTCTGTTTTTTGCCAAAATTACTTAGGTATTGTTAAAGTCCTGATTTTTTTCTCTAAACATTGACAAAAAACCCTTATTATTGCTAAAACCTTAAAATCTGTTTTTTGCCGAAATTTCTGATTTTATCACAGAAATTGTCATAAAAACCCGTTTTTCTTCCAAATGTTGTCAAAAATTTTGCTTTTTTGCAAAAAAAATTAATTGTCAAACTTTTTTCGGAAACTTTTTTGAGGCTAAAATTACAATACAAAATTGATCGAGAAAATTCTCCAAAAAATTGTCAAAATACCCACTTTTTGCCTCATTATAGTCATTTTGCTTCTTTGTGGAAATGGTTTTTGCCAAAACTTTCAATAATTTTGTCTTTTTTTGATCAAAATTTTCCAAGAAATCCTGCTTTTTGCCAAAATTGCTCTAATCAAACATTTTGCTTAAAATTTTTCATTCTACGTATGATAAGATGCCAAAAAACGTTGCTTTTGTCAAAAATGTCAATACCTAGCAGTATTGTAATTTTTTGTCTTATTTTTTCAATTTATGTGTTTTTTTTTTTTTTTTAGCTGAAATTGCTTGTAAAATTCTAACCCCCTCCCCCCTTCCTTTAATCCTCATTCAAGGCAAAATTCTGAAAAAATCCTACTTTTCTCCCATTATCGTAGTAATTATTGTGCTGTCACCAAAATTTCCAGAAAAACCCTGCTTTTTTGACAACATATTATTACGTAGGAATTTTTGCTTTTTGTCAACGAATAATGCTGCTGGAGAAATCGTGATTTTTCTCTAAAAAATTTCCAAAAAGTCCTACATTTCTCAGAGCATTGTCAAAAGTTTCTCGCTTTTTGCCAAAAATTCCAGAATATCGTGTCTTTTCGCAACATTGTCCAAAATTTTGTTTTTTGGGTCAAAATTGCCATTTTTGTAAGAATTATCATACATACCTACGTGATCTGATTTTTTTAAACCAAAATTTCCAATAAAGATCCTTCTTTTTAACGAAATTGATAAAACTCTTCTTTATTGCCTGAATTGATGAAAAATTTTGTTTTTTTTTGGGGGGGGGGGGTGTTTTTGTGTGCCAAAACTGCGTCAATTCCAAAAAATCGTGTTTTTTGTCAAAATTTTAATAAAAAAATTCTGATTTTTTTCTCAATTCAACATTTTGATTTATTCTCCTTTTTTTTTGTTTTTTTAATTCATTTTTTCAATTCCCTGTTCTGATTAATAGAAAGTTGCATTATACGTCCTTCACCTTCAGAAAATGTTGGAAGTGTTTCAAAACAGATGAATCTGCCAAATTTTTCTTCTGTCTTGCTTCTTCTCCATCTTTTCCTGCTCTTTATAGACACCTTTAAGATAGTCCAAACTTGATCCAAAATACCACTCATTGAAAACTAATATATATGTTACACGATAACAGCATAATTCAACATTTCAACTAAACTAAAAATGAAATGACCAGGAAGGGAATCAACTACTCCAGAGTCTGTAGTCTGCACTCTCGAATCCACAAGGCGCCATCGCCATCCATCCACCTCTGACCCCCTCCCCTTCATCACCAAATGCATTTGCATTTGCATTTTTTTCATACATCCGCCCAGTCCGGAGACACTTTTGCGATTAAATAAATAATGCTAATTACTCGTACACGAAAACGAATTCCAGCACCTTGGACTTTGGAATGCGCTTCTCGATTCTTATCTGCTTTGAGAGTACACCGATGGCGATATAATATTGTGTTAGTAGTTCCTCGTTGGTCGTCAACCATCTCGAAAAGAGCTCGACATGAGGAGAGAAAAAAAAATTCACGGATTCTTATACATACATCGTATCTTCGGGCTATAGTATGTTGGGGAGTGAAAGTGTACCTACAACACATACTCTTTATACATACTTACTCTGCACTGCAATTTTCTATAATTATAACGAGATCGCGAGCTGCTCGAGTATTAAAAAAAAAAAGTAAATATATTTTTGAATAAATAACGCGGATTCGTCGTGGTTTCCGTTTGCGAAAGGATTAAAATTATCGTGCATATTTTTTTTCCAGCACATAGCGAAATAATTACCGAGTTAGAAAGAGAGAGATATCGAAGTGGACATGGTGTTGGCAAAAAAAAAAAAAAAAAAAAAACTGGAATTATCGGTATTAATAAGTGAAATTATTTATTTTTAGATAAAGCGGTAAAATACTCTATAGCTCGTTTCCCGTTTTATGTAGTTTGGTTTAGTTCAGCTGAGGTATTTTTTTTTTCTATATACTTCTCAGCCATCATCATTCCCGGAATCAGAATGGATAACTTGTCAACTAGAGCGACTTTTTATGATTGCGTGATAATACAGCTCGTACAAAAAGAAAAAAAAAACTAACGCTGAGCTCAGCGTTACACCATCGGTTAACAATATTCGGCGCCACATCGGGTGAAAATTACCAACCATACCAGTTACGTGTATTACACTGCATACATTTGAACTAGATATAGTCTAATATGTACTATACACTGCACACATAGTTACATACAAATTGTTATCCTTCTCCTCTGTCGTGTGATGTACGTACAGTAGGTACACTTTTTCGAAACCCATAAACACACGATGCATAAAGCGCAAGCACATTCGACGCTTATTATGGAAAATGTGCGATGGATATTGCAATGGCTCGAGGTACTTTATTGATTTTCTTTTTTACCAGCAACAGCGACAGGTATATGTACACGTTTTAACGTTTCAAAATGACCCTTTTTATAGGAGTATACCGCATGTCCAATTTATTTGCACCGATAACACACCCTTGGAGTAGGAAATGCGCTGTTTCGCGATTCATTTGCTGTAAGGAAACTCGGTCACGTGGTAACACTGCGGGTGTGAACTTTGGAGATGAGCTTTTTACGCGTGCAAGATTTTCATTTCTTTTTTTTCTTTCCGCAACTTCAATATTTTAGGTTATGTATTACAATTCAGAGTTTAGAGTCGTGTTTTGTGGAATTTTTTTTTTGATTCGATGAAAAATTGGGAATTTTTTGATCAATGATTTGTAATGGATTTAAATTATTGTGTGGTCAGGTCATTAAATTATTGTTCCTGGCATCCAATCTTATTAGAGCAGATTAAATTTAATGTTTGAAGTATTCAAGTCATTATTCGCCCCCTCCCCGTCTCCCCAAATCGAGCTTACTGATTTCTGCTCAGAATATCTGAATAATAGTCGGGGGGACCCGCATAAGGATCACTTGCACCCTCTGCCGATCTTCCGGGGCAACTTTTTTCTTAAAGGGGGAGTCCTAATGAACATTTCTAGCCCTTGTCCTATAAAAAAAGTGGCCCTACTTACAAAATGGCGGCCATTTTGATTGACAGGTCAGCCGAAATCGCAGCTTTTGCGATCCAACATAGAACTTGCACGAAATTTTTTAAACCGCACAAACGTAAATCGAAAGATCAGGCAAAAATTCATCACCTGTCAAAATTTCAAGTGCTAAAGTGCCTTTTTCGATTTTCGGTGAATTTTTGAAAATCAAATTCAAGCCAAAAATGAGGGAAAAAATCAAAATTTTACCAAATTGACCAAGAAAGCTGAAATTTAGGATATACTCTATTTTCGACGTAGCAAATCGATTGGAAACTGTTTCAACGCGTTTTGGGCAGTTCTGGAGCCTCCAGCAGATTTTTGAAACTCGAAATTCCCGCAAAATTTCATCAAACGGAGATGGAAAGCGAAATTTACTCTGCAAACTAATTTCAATTAGCCATGAAGTCAACTGAAGATGAATTTCAAGTCGTTATGAAGCCTGCAGCGATTCTTTTGAAAATTATTGGAGCCTCCAGTAGATTTTTGAAACTCGAAATTCCCACAAAATTTCATCAAATGGAGTTGGAAAGCCCAAATTAATTTTGCAAACTAATTTCAAGTCGTTTTGGAGCCTCCAACGATTTTTCGAAAATTACTGGAGCCTCCAGTAGATTTTTGAAACTTGAAATTTCCCAAAATTTCATCAAAAATGGAGTTAGCAAGCCGAAATTTACTCTGCTAACTAATTTCAATACGCTACGAAAGTCAACTGCAGGTGGATTTCAAGTCGTTTTGGAGCCTCCAGCGACTTTTTGTAAATTACTGGAGCCTCCAGTAGATTTTTGAAACTTGAACGGTGATGGAAAGCCGAAATTTACTCCGCACTCCAAGTTTGACACTCACTGAAGACGACTTCAGGTGGGTTAAGTCATTTCGGTGCTTCCAGCGACTTTTTTCAAAGTACTGGAATCTCCACCAGATTTTTGAAACTTGAAATTCCCACAACATTTCATGAAATGGAGTTGGGAAGCCGAAATTTAATCTGCAAACTGATTTCAATACGCTACGAAGCCAATTGCAGGTGGATTTTAAGTCGTTTTGGAGCCACCGGCGATTTTTTGAAAATTACTGGAGCCTCCAGTAGATTTTTGAAACTTGAAATCTCCCAAAATTCCATCAAATGGAGATGGAGAAACTAAATTCATTCTGCAAACTAATTTCAATACCCTACGAAGTCGACTGCTGGGGGATTTCAAGTCGTTTAGGAGCCTCCAGCGACTTTTTGAAATGTTGTATTGCTTTTGTTGGAAAATTGAAATTTAAAAAGTAGCCAGAAGCTTAGAAACTATTTGAAATCACCATGTAGTCGACTTCGTAGCGTATTGAAATTAGTTTGCAGAATGAATTTCGGCTTTCCATCTCCGTTTGAAGTTTCAAAAATCTACTGGAGGCTCCAATAATTTTCAAAAAGTTGCTGGAAGCTCCAAAACGACTTGAAATGCACCTGCAGATGACCTCGTAGCGTATCGAAATTAGTTTGCGGAATGAATTTCGGCTTTCCATCTCCAGTTGATGGAATTTTAAGAAATTTCAAGTACCAAAAATCTACTGGAGGCTCCAGAAATTTTTGAAAATTTTCTGGAGGCTCCAAAACGACTTAAAATCCACCTGCAGTTGACTTCGTAGCGTATTGAAATTAGTTTGCTGAGTGAATTTCGGCTTTCCATCTCCGTTTAATTGAAATTTTGTGGGAATTTCGAGTTTCAAAAATCTGCTGGAGGCTTCAGAACTGCTCAAAACTGGTTGAAACATTTTCCAATCGATTTGGAATGTCGAAAATAGGGTATGTCCCAAATTTCAGCTTTCTTGGTCAATTTGGTAAAATTTTGATTTTTCCCCTCATTTTTGGCCTAAATTTGATTTTCAAAAATTCGCCAAAAATCGAAAAAGGCTCTCAAAATTTTTATAGGTGATAAATTTTTGTCCGATCTTTCAATTTACGTTTGTGCGGTTTAAAAAAATTTCGTGCAAATCCTGTGTTGGAACTCAGAAATTTATGAAAAATGGACATAAAACGAAAATAATTAATGGAATGGCTTTGAAATTGGATAAAATGTACAGAAGAGTAATAAATCATCAGAAAACCCCATGAAATGTAATGAGAAATATCATGCAAAAAAAAACATTTTTCAACGTTCTGTCAATTTTTGTAAAACTATCCACGATGTTTCTATCAATCTTTCACCTTGCGTTCTTTTGAGAATTTTTACAATTTTTTAGTAAATTTTTGTCACATCTTAGATATTCAATTTTAATGATATTTTACTGACTTCATTATTTCAACGAAGTTTACTCATTTCCATCATTTCCACCTCATTTTGGGATAATTTTCATTGTACTTTTGGCTCGTTTACAACAAATCAACAGATAGTGTCTAACGGTCATGTCAGTTATGAAAAGTCATGAATCTTGCTCGAAACACACTTGAAAATTTTTTTTAAAAGCTCATACCTACAATCAAAAAAAAAAAATGATTCAAAAAACTAGAAAAATGAAAAAATTGATATATCTTATTTTTGATCCTGTAAAAAATGGCAACCCTGTTCGATTTCCTCGCAGTTTCAAGTCATTTTGTGGGGGGAGGGGGGTATTTTCATGTGGTAAAAATGTGAAAAATAGGTCATGAAAAAGTCATAATTTTTTGTCAGGGGGTTATGTTAGATACCCTGATTCAAATACTTTTGGAGCACCATTTTTTCAATTTTAATTGTATTTTAAAATTGGGGTTCCTTTTTTAATTTTCATTGATCAAAAATTGCATTTTTCTATTTTTCCAAGTTCTTGAGAAAAATTTAAAAAAAAAATGTTTTTTGCATGTTTTTATGCATATTTTGTGAAGTTTTTTCTCATTTAAATCTCAAATACCTCTACTCTACCGGTACTTTTAATCCTTGCACACGACATTCCGAGACTCCCAAAACTCAATAGGCAGTTAAGTAGGTACATCAGATAAAACCATCACATCGCGTCACCCAGCCATTCCACCTTCAGCCACGTGCCTTTCGAGTCTCCGTCTCGAGCTCGGGCAAACTCGAGTCTCGAGTACAATGGAAATTTTCATTCGGGCGCGTGGCAATGGCAACCCCATCCCAAAATAAAAAAACGTCCAAAATGAAAACCCAACAACTGTAGACATGTAGAATTTGAAAATTTTATAGAATAAATTGTACCTACTATCATACCTTTCAGCAGTATACATCTGAAAAATCGATTCTGTACTTTGGGGTGGATGGAAGGGGGTAGAAGGGGGCAACGTCGCGTCGTAACACGCGACGACGATGACGGCACCCTCCTGGCACCCTCTCACCTTACATATTCTGAGCTGTTATCGCTGGCGAGCTGACGTCTACGAAAATTTCATTTCGCTTTTCCACAGCACACGACGACTGAACTAATACATGAGCGAACGATCCCATTAGACCTTGAAATTCTCTTTTTAAAAACTCTTCTCTCGTATATACCTACCCAGTCACGGGTTGGCTTCGAACGCCTCCTCTTTTAATACACATTTCAAATTGTTGCCTACGTACGGTAAAAAGAAACCGTTACGTGGAAGGTCGACAAAGCAGATTCAGAATGCTGCTGATTTAATTTTCGATGACGACGAGATATGCACATCGAGTCGATTCAACCAGCAAGCCAGGCCAGCTTCGCGTTTTAATTTGTATGCATTATATACACATGTACGAGTATTTTATCGCCCCAGTGTGTACCTAGGTCGTAATACCCTATAAGCTCATTGTACTCGATGCACGATACATACAACAGGACTAGAAGGAGAAGCAAAGGGGGGAAAAATCATACTTACAGCTTACTCCTGTATGTATTGAATACGATCAGTAAATTCGCTCATCGAGAGCTCGACGATCATTGGCCGGAGGTAAATTCCCATTAACCTTTCTCCAATCGTACACCGAGAGTAAATTATAAACCTCTCGAGGACATTTTTTATTTCGCGAATTACCGCCATTATCGTACACATCTAAACGTATGTATGTACTATGTACCAGCGAAGACCCATAGCCTGAGGAGCTCGCTCGCGAAATTAAAATCAATTTTATAAGAATCGATTGGCAAAATGTACGTAGCTAGCGAACACCTGGTGGCTGCAGGTATGACTTCGAAGGGCGGCAACTCGTGTTTGAAAAAAAATCCTATACACTTGTGCGATATTAATTCATTATTAGTTCGCAACAGCATCGGTATTCGTACTGTACACTTCCCTTCCAGTGCTAAGTGTAGCAATGAAATATACGACAAAGAAACCACCAGATGATCGTATGATTGGAGATTTTTCTTCCAAGTCTCCCTTCCCTCCCTGCTCCTGTCTTCGCAGTCTTTTCATTCTTTATAGTTGCAATCTCGATGTGTGGACTGTTGATGTACGATAAGCACACGTGTTTGTTTAGAATACTTGAAAAAATTTATTATAGTGTTGTAAATTGAAAATAATGATGAAACTTGATTTCAACATCGCGCTGCAACCAATTTTATTTACGAAGCAAAAAGAAAATAAGAAGAAATCGAAAAGAAATCAAATTGAATTCGTATTTTATTGCGATATCGCGTATCGAGCTATCGAGCTCGCAATCCAAGCTAATTATTTACATGTTTGCATTCGTTTAAATCTGCAGCTATTGGTGTGACGAAGAATGACTTCTGATGAAAAAAAAAACAACAACAGCGAGTTCAGTTTTTTATGAAAACAAAAAAAAAATCAAATAATTTTTGATTCAGCAAAAAATTTGCATTAATGAAATAATATTTCAAGTCACAATAATTCATTTTGTTTCAAAAAATAAAAATGAAAAAATCGTCATAAAAATAGCTCTACTGAATTTTTTAATCAAAAATCCAAAAATAAACTTCAGCTCTAAAAATTTGTATTCTTTCTTGATTTTGTTCAAATTGAAGGGTTCCTTTCCAAGTCGGCCTAAGTCCATTTTTTTCGTTTCGAGAAAAACACAAATAAGTGTTTTTCTCGCCCTTCCGCTTCAATAATAAATGATGTGATTATATGGTTGTGAAGCTTGATCTTTCTGCTTTAAAGTACCGTATTGGTATTTTTTTAATTTTGCGTATTTTCAGCTCCAGAGCGCGTCAAACAGTCAGAAAAAGTGGACTTAGGCCCATTTGGAATTATCTGATGTTAAAAATTTCGAAAAAGAGCTGAAAAACGCGTTTTTTCAAAAAAAAAATTCACGAATCATTAATTTAATACATTTCTGAAACAATTTCATTCGAAGCACCTTCAAATTTCGTCTCTCGAAAATCGTTGAAAAACTTGAAAAAAAAACCGGCACAACCGCACTTGTATACAAATACTCGTAAAAAATGGATTTAGGCCACTTTGGAATAATCAGCTGTTTTTTCGAGCCGGCAAAACAGCGCTCCTGAGCGAAAACAGTAACGCCAGGTGTTGGGACAAGGTGATAAAGGTGTTAACCGACCTGTACCAGCAGATGGCGCTGCTAACTCAAAAATGATAAAAATGGACTTAGGCCGACTTGGAAAGGAACCCTTCAATTACAGGATGTTCGTTGAAAATATTCTATTGTGTGAACCATTGAACCAATTTCATAAAAAATGTTTTCCAGAAATTTTCAAAACATAAATCAAAATACACCTCCTTCATACACGGACGCCTTTCCAACAATTGACTTGGGAAATTTTATGAACACGTCGCAAATTTTTGTAGGTTATTTTAATTAAAAACATTTTCTGCGAACAAGAAAAAATGAGTCAATAAGTACAAATGTTTTTAAGAAATCAAACGCAAACAAACACGAATAATTTAACAAGTATGCATAAATTTTTAGGGAAATCCCTTTTACGTGCATACGTTTTTTTTTTTTAATTTTCTTTCCAACTCGTCAGATGATCAGAATTACTTAACGATCAATCCTCGCTATTAGAGGTTTCTTCGAAAGAGAGAGGGGGGGGGGAAAGACAATTCAGTATAATTTCTAATTTCATCAAAGTAAATTTTGTTCAAACAAGAAAATTTACAAGATAAGTAAAATTACTTTTTAAAAAACTTGAAAAAATTCAATTTTCAAGCAATGCAGAATACACACAAATCATTTTCATCATTTGAAAATTGACTTGGAAATTCCATAAACATGGTCTAAAATGATATTAAAATCAATAAAACTGAAATTACTTACCAACTTTTATTTGAAAAAGAAATCATTATGGTGAAAAAATTTAAAAAATGCAATTCTGGAGTAGTGTAAATTGAAAAATAAATTTCAAATTTCAACAAAAAGATGATCTAAATTGTTAACGTTGCCGCGAAATTCAATAAAAATAATTGTTAAAATTAAGAAAAAAGGTCATCAAAATTGAAATAACTTTTCCTTTTCTTCAAAATGTTGATAAAAAAAATTTGGAAAAATTCAATTTCAAGTTGTAATAAAAATGCGAGGAAATGCTGCTAAAAGTCACTGAACTGATAAAAATTGACCTCAAAAAAAAAAAAAAAGAATACTAATTTGTTCAAGTTTTTTTTTTTTCAACTTTGGTGGAGATCTCTTTGTAGGTAGTAAACAATGAAGCAGGGGGGGGGGGGTTGAGGAAAGATTTTCTTGAAAAAAGAATTAGCTAGAACTGTTCTGCTCAGTCAGAGATGAAAGATTTTCAAATAATTTTAAGAGGACCAAGGAAGGGTTTTTACGGAAAATGTGGTTATTCAATAAAGTACCTAGTTACCTACCTACTCCAACAAGAGAAAAATACAAAAAATTCACATTAAAAATGTCAGAAATTGTAATGTAATGAAATCAATAAAATTGAAAGTACTTTTTTGAAAAAAAAAATCATTATTTTGACAGAAAAAACTGAAAAAATCAATTTTTGAGCAATGCAACGCCTCACCTACTCCATCTCCAGCCAAAGAGCCACGCAAAAAATCGATCTTTTCACCTGTTTCATCTCCTATCACCTCGCCATTGCCAACACCATCACCAGCACCATCAACTTCCGATTTCAAACCAAAAAAATTTGAGATTATTAAGGAACCACAGCAGAAAAATATCCCAAAAAGATGGTTGGATGTAATGATCAAACAAAACAAAGAAATCGAAAATTTAAATAGCCAATTGGAGGAAAAATCAAAAACAATCAAAAATTTAAATCAAATTTTGGAGGACCAGGCTGCCAATATAAAAACGCTTAAAAATCGTCTTCACCGCGCCCACCTGCCCTATAGTTTAAAGAAACCAGGAAAAGATAAGCAGTAAGATGTAAATAATTGATAACTTTTAACTTTCGCATGGTTTTTCTTTTTTACTGGGCATATTCCTGACTTGGGTCAATTATTTTTTGGCATTTTTAAAACATTTTTTTAAGCTGTACATAATTTTTGCTTTCAATTTTTACATTAATTTTCCAATTTTGTTTCAAATTTGGATATTTTAAAGTTCTTTTCTCAATTATGACGTATTTTAATTTTAATTAATAATTTTTGCATGATTTTCACAGGTTTTTTACTCAATTTTGATAATTTTGTTCAATTTTTAGAATTTTAGAATTTTTTTTGTACATTTTTGAAATTTTGATATTTTTACATTTATTAGACTTGTTTTTACATATTTTATTCATTTTTTTTAGTCGGCTCCGCCTCTATGGGGGGAGTCTTGTAGGGGGAATGCGCGAGAAGGATGCTGAGAAAAGATACAAAAACCCTATGTACGTATATATGTACGTACGATTTTAGGCTCGCGATGACGATTTCTCTTTTCTCAGCAGGCATTCTCTCGCATTCTCCCTCTATTTCGTCAGATGTACATTTTCTACCCTGGACTGGCTCGGATATAAATACTCGGACAGTCCAGTGTAAAAATTAGTCTGTGTTTAGAACTTGACGAAATAAACTTCTTTAAAGTACTCTTGTTCTGTTCGCGACTCTGTCTCCCTTGTTGGCTATTTAGTTATCCGCCACAAGGACGTCCGTACGACCATTCAGTTGGTCACGATGGAAGATAGGTTTCTGCAGCCTGTGCTCGGCCATTCAGTTGACCACCGCACAGAAGTCCGTACGGCCATTTAGTTGGCCACAACGGAGATAGGGACGCAGCCTGCGTACGGCCATTAAGTTAGCCACGACGCGGAAGCCTGTAAGGCTCTTTAGTGAGCCACAACAGGGACAGGGGTACAAAACATCACGGCTGCGAATACCTACAATTTGCGACCCAATAGGTGTATACGTAGGTCTACATCGCTCTCCCCTCCGCGACCTTGTACCAAACCTACAAAAACTTGGTAAAAATTCAATTTTTCAATAACGAAAATTACAAAAATACCAAATGCAGCAAAAATTGAAAAAAAAGGGTGCCCTATAAGTTGCTAAATCGTTGAAAATTGGCTTGAAATTCACTAAAAACTGTCAAAAATGAGAAAAAAATTTACAAAATTGGTATAAAAACGAGAAAAATACTCGTAAAATTAAAATAATTGAAATTAAGTTTCCAGAAAAAAAATGTTATGATAAAAAAACTTGGAAAAATTTAATTTTTGAGCAATGCAGACGTAAAAATGAATTCCAAAAATTGCAACAAGTGTTGAGAAAAAGATATTGTACCGAAAGTTCCTGAATTGTTATAGGTACGTATTATATACATCAATTCTTCTCCCTAGTAGAAAACATCGGCCTCACAAACCAAATCTAGCCCCCCCCCCCTTACGGGTGTAATAATCTTGTAATTATAAACACCCAAAAAAAAAAAAAAAATTCTATAATGTGTGGGAATTGTCACATTCACATTACATGTTGTCACATTTTCTGAGGGATTTTTCAGTAAAAAGTGATCTGTTTGTCAATGCAGTATGTCTGATTTGAATTCTGGCCAGAATCACCTCGTCTCTTGTATTTGATCTGTAGGAGGTACATATTTTTAGTTGGTATAATAAATTGATACTGTTTATATGTAATAGCTTTCAATCTGAGGTACCTATGTTGAGTGGATCAAGTCCCAATGAAACTATTGACTCTTTTGTTATATCCAAATGGTTTGTATGTGTCATATTCAAGTTGAAGATGAGAGTGATATGTTTTGAAATGATCACGGGGTTCAAAGGGATAGGTTAAAAATGCTGGTTCCAAAATTTTCCAAAAATCAACCCCCCCCCTACCCATTTTAACCCCGAGGGTCGAAAATAAAAAAAAAATCACCTCCCATACCGTTTATTGGGTCCAAACAGATATTTTAAGCAAAAAAAGTTTTTGAAATTATACTCAGTGGTTCCTAAAATTATTTTCATTCACAACCTTTGGAACCCCTGGAGCCCAAAAAATAATTGTTAATTTGGGTTAATTAATCGCAGATTCGTATTTGGGACATATATTACAATATTTTAAGAGTGGTTGAGTCGATGACTGTCTGGGGCCAAAAAAATGGCCTTATTGTAACTCCAGCTCTTTAACAAAAATTGTCAATGTACATTATTTGGGAGACCGGGGGAAGGTTTTTCTTGAAAATATGTTTATTTAGAAAGATTTCAACCATAAATGAAAATGATAAGTGTTCAAATAATTTCTACAGGCAACACTTTTTTAATTTTGATTCATTTTCCTCAAATTTGGGGGCCTCCATATGAGAGAGCCAACATTATTAGGGGTCCAATGGCGGGGTTTCCTTAAAAGGGAAGTTACGTAGAACAATTCTAATAAAGAAATGAGATATTTTCAACAAAAAACAAAATCTTGATTTTTATTTATGTACTTACTTATTCTTTTTTGACTTTTCAACTTTAGGGGTCCAATATGGTTTGAAGAGCTGTAAAAAGTTTTTTCTTGAAAAGGTGTTTACATACCTATTTATAAAAATTCTGACGCAGAAACAAAGAATTTTGATGAACTAATTTTTTTTTTATTTTTTTCAATTGGGGGGGGGGGGGGTTATTGATACCACTTTTTCTGCAGTTAGAGCAAAAATAAAAAATAGGGGATTATTTTCTGACCCGCGGTAACAACTTGGCGTGGAGGGAGGTGGAATATTCCAAATTTGTGAAATAAGGTGCACCCTAGTGTATGTGTATGCGTTTGGTTTGCTGTCTAGTCTTAACTCGATGTTTATTTTTTAGATTCAAAAAATGAAATCATCATAATGATAATGATATTGTAATGAATCAAACACGAACTTCCGTTCGATTCTCGTTGAAAAAATTAGTCATTGGTATAACAACTGATAAGTTTAATTTAGAGTACTTTTATCAAAATATCGATGTTAAATTACCCGGTTGTTAATGTAGTACGTAACTACGTATCTTTCCAATAATTCAATTCAGTTTAAAAAACATGATTCAATATTATTAAATATCAATTTTTACGTCAAAAGTATTTTAAACCCTGCAGCTATCTACTTGTGTATTTTCAATCTCGAAAGTGGAAATATCCATAGCATGCTTATTCCTGGAATTCAGACAGACGTACTTGAACGCAATTTTGAAAATCCTGGTATTTCATAATGTACATACGAGTAATATTATATACATATTAGGTCCTAGAGTTGGGTTGTATTGTCGTGATCTTTTCGCTTTCATTTCACGTTGTCGAATATCACGCTCATCTATCATTCGTGCATCTGTGTGATGCGATTTGTTTCGAGGGCGTTGACTATAAATGTGTACGTACTGTGTACATTTACATTGTAACTAAAAAAGTACATAGTGGGTAATTAGGTGTACTTAACGTTAAACATGTATATAAAATACATTCTCTTTGTATACCTACGTACACATGTACTTCACCTTAGGTATAATTGACGGGGATTTTCCCAATCTTGAGTCTTACTATGCTGTGCTAGGTGTGCTCGCTGTGCTTCGTAATCGTATCCAAGAAAGCAAAATGCTGCAGATATGTTACGTTTGCAGACGTCATTTAACTTTATGTATGTGGATAGTCGCTTGTATCAGATACATATGTATGTAACTCCATATTCATCTCGTTAATTACTTATCACGTACTACATACGCACGTGTGTGTTCTTGTATAGCTATCTGCGTATTATACGAGTAACTCGCTTCTGCCGCGAAGTCGAAGAAGAGAACTCGATAATTATTAAAGCATTTCGCGTGTTGTACGTTTACGTACTCGTATTCTAGCTATTCGATTGCGAAACACACATATGTATAGCTATGAGAGAGAGAGAGGCGAGATCGGGTACCTCACCTCATGTATGTATATGCTCGCGTATTATGTATTGCAGATCGCGAACTAGTTCGCGAAAAGTGATAGGTGATCGAACAGTACGGTACCATGCGATGCTTAGTGCCTGTGTTCATTATTCACGGTGGCATCGGAGGCGACTCGTACTCGCTAATCACCGTACGAGTGAACATGCATATTGAACGAAAGGGAAAGAGAGGAGGAGGCAATGAAAAATGTGCATTCGATGCGCGAATGCGAATACGAATACACTTAGTTCATAAATTCGTTAATAATTGACAAGGTTAAATATTACTATATTACTTGTACACGTACAGCTGTATAGTAATACTCGTACATATGTCGCATACTTGCTGGTGGATTGTTTTTTACTTACAACAAGACGTGTGTGTGTGTGTGTTTGAGCTGCAGAGCTTTCTATCGTATATATACGAACGTGATTATTGATCTACGAAGGTACGAACGTACTACGACCACGATTTAAGGTGTACTTCGTACATACATATTACATATATCCAGTTTAATTATGCTGATGGATGGCGCATATATACCAGCACAATTGGCGCTGTAACATTGAAAACCTATAAGAAGAAGTCTAGCTGCTGTGCTTTATTGGCCGAATTTGCCAATTACTGACTTGGTGACTTCGTGGTGAAGCTTCAGATGTTTTTCTTATAGAGAAACCGTAATAAAAATGATGTGTGAGGAGAAAAAGGGTTTTAATAGTTCGCGAGATGTGCGGAGGAGGATGAAATTCACAAGAATCATATCCATTAGGGTGGATCGCCACCCCTCAAAAAAGAATCGTTGCATTTTGATTAAATTCTCAGCAGAGACTTTCATTCTGAGTTGAAAGTTACTTAAAAATTTTTTTAGCTCTGGAAGTATCCCTGGAGGAGATGAATGAGCTCTCAAAGAGGGGGAATTTTCGAAAAAATCGTGTTTTTTTTTTGCTCCTGTCTCTGCTCAACCGGTTTTTGGGGAAAATGGTCCAGTCCTAATTCATAATTGAAAGTATGTGAGATGCTGCGTCTTTCTATGCTATTACCATCAAAATCCAAGACCACTTTTAGGGTTCTACTGATCGGTTGAGAATTTGCTAATCAACTTATTTTTGAATAAACTCGTGTTTTGAAAATTTTTCTTCGCATTAATTTCGCAAAAATACTGAAAAATATAATTCTTGAAACCGGGGAAATATTTTGGAACGCAGGGGTGCCAATTTTTTAGTCATTATTACCAATTTCAAAAAAATCGAAAAAATTTCATATTTTGGTTATTTTTCTCAATTTATAATGTGTAAGTATTTAATGTTATGCGCTACTCGAGATTAGATCAACTTGAATTCGATTTGTGTATAGAATCTGAAATGTAGATGAGAGGAGGGAGGAAGGGAGCAATTTGCCCTTGATTTAATTTCCATGAGGATGAGGACTTGAAAAATGACGAACCTGAAATGAAAAAATAAACTTCATCATACAAGTGCTAGACTTTTAATTATCATGATAATTTTTTGATTTTTTCATGATGGATGGGAGAGGGGGTAAAATGGCTTTTGCTCTTGGTCTGTTTTTTGACTCGTGATGAAGCTGTGATTTCTATTTTATTTTTTTCTGTCTCTTAAAACGGTATCAGTTGATAAATTTTACACAATTTTTTTGTACTTCGCTATTTTTTTAAATTTTTTGAGTTTTTCTTTACGAGAGAGGGGGGGTTCAAAAATGCTAAAATTTTTCTATGTTTAGAATTTAGATGAACAAAATATTATTTTATTTTGTTGTGAAATGTCAATTTTTAAATTTTTAGTCCACTTTTTGTTTTTTCTCTTGGTAGTATTTCATTTGACTTCTTTCCAGTTTATTCTGTTTCAAAATATCTTTCAATTTTTCAAACCAAAAAAAAAAAAATAAAAATAACGCTAGAATAAGTTTAAGTATACTTAAGCTTTTTTATGATGATGATAAACGTTTATATACGTGTACATGTTTTTAAAAATTATTTTGAAAATCTGAACAAGTGATGAAAAGGAAAGAAATTTAAAGAATTGGTTTTACTCACATTTAATTTTGTTCAAAGAGGGTCTTATGTATTGGTTCAGTCAGTCAAGTCGAAGATCCTCCCCTCCGCCGACGCCAACTAGATCTAGGTCTACTGGTCGTGAAAAAAGTCATAAATTTTGAGAAAGTCATCTTGCCGATTGAATTTTTCAAATACATATTATAGACCAGTCGATCAAAAATCGATTGTGATCGGGAATCAATTAATCCCATCCTAAGAATCGATTTACCTATTTGTGATTTTCGATTCTATGCGATCAATCACGTTCACAACGAAAAATCAATTTTAGCCTCAACGGCAATCTTCTGTATCAAAAATCGATCAATCGTGAATTGCAAAAATCGATTCAGATGATTGAACAGGGTTGAATTTGAAAATCAGTGTCAATCTGGTATGCGTTCGATCGAAAATTCAGTAGGTAATCAAACTCAAAAATCGAACCATTTTCGATTTTTGATTTCGTATGATGGAACAATAAGTTTGGAATAAAAGAATCAATTTTAGCCTCAGTAATAAATCTCCCAAGAAAAAAGTTGACAAGTTGCAAAATGGATTAATTCGACTCTCAAAAATCGATTCATTTGTGATTTTTGATCAATCGTGTTCGAAATTGAAAATTAGTTTCGAAAATTCATCAATCGATTCTCAAAAATCGAATCATTTGCGATTTTCCATCTCATATTACGTAATTGAATAAGCTTGAAATGAAAACAAAATCAATTTTGGCCTCAAAACTCAACCTATCGATCAAAAATTAATCATGATCGAAAATCGATTACATAATTTCATCGATCGATCTTGTTCGAAGTTATCGTTTTGTTTTGTATTGTTTGGCTTAATCATTGTTTTCATTTTGTTAAAAATTGGCAAACAGTACGTTTTTCTTCTTGAAAAAAAAATCGTTTAAAAATCGATTTTTGATGTTCGATTTTGATCATAAGAGATCGATCTTTTCAAATTCATCTTTGTCTGGTTAAAGGAAACTGTCCAAAATGGTTGTTTTTTTTCAAACTTATTTTCAATTTCGACCATAAAGAGTGATCAATTTTTTCAAAGATGATCAGGAGTTTTAAAATATTCACTCCCCCCTCCCCCCCCGGTTGAGGGCTGCTAAGAATTGTTCGTTATTATTTTATTATTATTGTGTTATTTTTTCGAAAAAAAGGCATGAAACTTGAAATTAATGTCCTTGTGATTTCAAATGACAAAGGAAGGAGGTTGAACTGTGAGATGAAAAAATTATTATTTTTTTACCAGACATGCTTTTTCAGTTATGTCTTATCAAATTGATAAATTAATGCCCTAAACGATTTTGATTCTCCTGTTAAGTATATCAAGTATTTATATAGGATAGACAAGCATTATTTGTTGATTTCCAATTTACTAATCGACCTTTAATTTTGTTTCTTTGTTTCAGGTGAGTACACATTTTTACCTTAAGAGTAACTAAGAGAACATTGTAGTAAGTAAGACAATTGTTAATGATTTTATACAAGAATTTATTAATTGCTCATAAATTGAAACGTAATCATCGGATATTCTCTTAACCCATTGAAATTCGAAATCAGCACCGCTGAAAACCTAATCCGCGATCGGTCACTAAAATTTTTTGGGCCTTACACATTTTTTGATTTTTTTTTTTTTTTTTTGAAATTTGAGGACATATTTTGAAGCTTAAACTATGGGTCACTCGAATTTTTTGAAATTTAGGAGCATTTGGTGAAGTTTAGGGGGTTTGTATCAAAGCAAATTGAAATTCGAGATTAACTCTTTGAAAACCTAACGAACCATCAAACCATGGGTCACACTTTTTTTTTTAAAAATTGGCGGACATGTTGCGGGGCATAGAGAGCTTGTATCAAAAAAGTAAGTCATAATTTGAAATTAGCGGTATCAAAAATTCAATGTAGGACAGGTCACATGGTTTTTCATTTTTCTCCCAAAATTTGACCAAATCGAGAGGAGGGCAGGGTGGCGTATCGTTTAGGGTCCGAGATCCTTGACAAAATTTGTTCACTCATATTTAATGCGAAAAGTTGTGAGTGATGAATTTTTTTTGAATTTTCAAATGGTGCGTTGAGGTTCCCAAAATTGGGTTGAACTGTGAAATTTTTTAGAACTCCAAAAATTGAAGGTGTCCAAAAACACGAGACCCTCCTTCCTTAGTTCAGGAGGAGGAGGGGAAGGGGTGTCGGAAGAACGAAATCGGAATTTCATTGAACAGATATTTCCATTATTTGAACATAATTCTTTTTAGGGGAAAATTGCATTATTTTACAACCATCTCCCCCGCCCCCTTCAATGAAAAACATAGTTGCTTGATGATAGCCCAGTCAAAGTACGATTTGACCCGGACATATGTAATTGGGGTCAAAGGTTTTTTTTGCGAATATTGTCTAGGATGGTGCGGTGAACAACATACTAAAAGCCCCTGCCCCTACTCCTGGAGTTGATCCCCCCACAGTGGTTCAAAGCCCCCCCAATCAGTTTTTTGTCAGAAAATTCTGATATGCCAACTTTTGAGTAAAATGAGCACTGATCATTTAATCTCCTCTCAAATACCTATCAAATGAGCTATCAACCAACTCCCTAGCCCCAAGGGGGGGTGGCGCTACGACCCCTCAAAGTGATGTGATTTTAATAAGTTTAATACATTTCATGACTTTGGGACTTGGAACCTGTTCTAATCGATCAAATGAAGTCAAACTTGGGGAATGAGATTCTTTTGGGATCTAAAGTCGACCCCCAGAGTGAGGAGGGTCAAATTCGAAAATTACGGAAAGCTCATTTTTTGGAGGGGCATAATATGGTCCCAAATGGATAAAAATGGTCCAAAATCATATCATTGGTAAGTACTTCCGTTGTGATCAACATATCCAAATTTCAGCTTCCTAGGTCATCTCCACCCCATTTAAGACGGAATTAAGGTGGAAAACCCCTTCATTTTACCCCTATTTTCAGTTTTTTCCTCTTTAAAAGAAGTGGGGATGACCTAAGAAGCTGAAATTTGGATATGTTGATCACAACGGGAGTACTGACCAATGATATGATTTTGGACCATTTTCATCCATTTGGGACCATATTATGCCCCTCCAAAAAAATGAGCTTTCCGTAATTTTCAAATTTGACCCTCCCCACTCTAGGGGGTCGACTTTAGATTCCAAATGAATCTCATTCCCCAAGTTTGGGGCTATGACGTATAGACCGCGTAATAGTCGTATTCTCGAGCAGAAAATCCGCTTTAAACAGCGTTCCCAAGTCCGATCGAGTAATAGAAACGTAAGGTAAATTTTTAATGGCCAGTTCGCGATGGTGACAGAGAAGAATAGAAGGTGAAGTGAGGAACAAATGTAGAGGCCTGAAGCAAAAGTACACTACACGCAGCAAGTTGGTCAAAAACCAATAAATACATAGAAGAAAAAGAAGAAGAAGAAGACCCAGCAGCGTGATTAGAGCAGTAACCACAGAAAGCAAAGCCCTATGAAGACGGACGATGCGATGGGTGATCGCGACGACGACGATACGATGGTGATGGTGATGGCGAAATGAAAGTGCCAGTGCGATTAATGGGGCGCGGTGTCGAAGCGAATGCAATGCCGCCGGTGCCGGTACACGGTACGATGGCCGGCCCCTGCGGTATCTCGATAGTTAATGCTGCTCCTGCTGTAGTGCTACACGACGACAGTGGATAATAATTATCGATGCACATTTCTCGGATTCCGTTACGTCAGTCAGTGCGTTCGGTTCGCTTATCGAGCGACCTGCAGCAGAATCGGTTGACAGGTTAGACGTATCTGCAAATAAAGATAGAGAAGAACTGGTTACGATAATATATGGCGGACGGACGCCACGCGCGTCTAAAAATAGCATCCGACGATCGCAGATTCCAGCTACGTACATCATTGGAGACGCTGCGAACTCGTCCAGAGGACTCAGAGGAGCGTCGCTCGGTGCGATATTCTCAGTGTGGCGCCGACTGCAGTTGCATATATATTCGGTACACATTTTGCCAGTGCGCGGATGCGATATATAGAGGCTGATAGTGATAGAGAAGCGGTTATTTAATTTAGAACTCGTCTCTCGGGCTGTCTGACTTGAAATTTGGTAAATAACACCTCGAATTGGGCGACGACGACGATGGCTTTCACTGACGTGAGAGACTGTACGACGAGTGTGCATGATACGACTTGTATGTATGTACTTGGGATAAGAGACCACGATGGCCGATACGAGCCCGAATTAGGGTTGTATTTAACCTAAATTCCTCGCCATTTTATCCGGGTGCTCGCTGCTCGCCATTCCAGCCGGTCTGGTGTGCGATACATAACTCGATCCTGTACGAGTACCTACTCTTGATACTTGCTCAATGCTCACGCAGCGTGTGCGTGCAAAGCGGAAGTACCAATGATGATTTTTCGATCATCCGATTACTATGAAATATACTACCTATACCTGCAAGATCGAGGAATCTTATCAGCTGTACTGAGCGATCATCTCAGACGATTCTAATAGTGATATATTTCGTAATGCTCGTTGCTCATTGCTCGTGTGCGCCTGTACTTGCCAGCGTTTTGTTATTTATCGAAGATCACGCACACACTAGCCGAAGACACAATTAAAATATAAAATTAAAAAAAAAAGACAAACAAACAAACGAGTCGTATAATTAAACGCGATGATCGTTAAAATTTTACGATATGAGGCGTGTTAATTATTATGATGATGCGATGGTGATGCACACTGCACAGTGTACTTACATGTACGAGTCTTATCGAGTGTGAATTTTATTATAGATATAGGTATTCGAGACACCATGAAAGATACAATTTGAACACGTCACCTTGACCTTGTTCCCTTAAGTGTATGAGAATTGTGTAGGGGGCGAGAAAATAGCTCAATGTGACATTGACCCGGTTAAGGGGTTGGGTCAAATTTTTTTTGTTGTACGAGTAGCATCTTCATCGTGAGTTTGTAAATTTCGTGGACAAAATTGAAATATCTTCGGTTGTGCTGTGTAATGTAGTGTGTGATTAAAATACTCGTATGTGAGGTTCTGTTCCTCAAAAAAAAAATCAATGGAGTTGAGTTTTCTAAAATTTATGCTCTACAATTTCGTTTTTTCTCATCTTTTTTTTCGCTGGATCAGGCATGAAATTCGGTCACCTTTTTTTTGAAGATTTTGTCGTGTCAAAAAAAGTGCACAATTTTAGGAAATGATAAATATTTTTCATAAAAATCTTTCAGAATCATCATTTTAAAAAAAAATTAAAAATCAACTGTTCAACATTGAAAATGCAAGACGATGTGATTGGATAAAGCTGATATTTTCTAAACCGTGCAAAGGTAGATTGAAAGATCAGGCAAAAATTTATCACCTGTGAGAATTTCAAGTGCTAAAGTGCCTTTTTCGATTTTTGGTGAATTTTTGAAAACCAAATTCAGCCCAAAAAGGAGGGGAAAAATTAAAATTTTACCAAATTGATCAATAAAGCTGAAATTTAGGAGATACCCTATTTTCAACACGTCAAATCGATTGGAAACTGTTTCAACCCGTTTTGAGCAGTTCTGGAGCCTCCAGCAGATTTTTGAAACTCAAAATTTCCCAAAATTCTATCAAATGTGGTTGGAAAGCCGAAATTTATTCTGCAAACTAATTTCAATACGCTACGAAGTCAACTGCAGGTGGATTTCAAGTCGTTTTGGAACCTCCAGCGACTTTTTCGACTGAAAATTTACCGACTGATATAGACGGGAAAAATACCAATTTTGTCGCTTGATAACACATTTACTCGTATATGACTCAGAAAAATTTTAATTTTCTGTTTTGGATTTTTGGGGGCCGAAATGTCAATTTTTATATTTTGGAACAAGAAACAAATTGGCCAGAGCGAAGCTAGGGCAAACGTTTTTAAAAATTTTATTTCGAGGGGTCTAAATAAAATGTTGTTTCTTTTAGGAAGTTGATCTTGATATAAAAATGGGACATGGCTGAGCGAAGTGAGACCAAAATCTTTAGAAAACTTGTATTTTGAGAGAACTAAAAACAATGTTTTTTCATGCAAGGAGTTTATTTTTTGGCTTTCAAAACTTTAGAATTTGAAAGATATTTTTTTAAGATGTTAATTTTGAAAAAGAAAAGAGAACAAGCCCAAGTGAGGATGAAAGTTCTTGAAAATTTGTTTTTCGTGAGGCGTAAAAACAATACTTTTTATGTGAGAAATTTATTTTTTCACCTTCAAATTTTAAAAGTTGAATGATTTTTCTTTTCGAAATTTCAATTTTAAAAAATGAAAAAAAACAAGCCCCAACGAAGTGAGGGCAAAAGCTTTCGGAAATTTGTGTTTTGAGGGAAAATACGAGTTTTCTTTCATCACATCCCCTTTTTTTCGCGGGCTCGGGGTGAACCGCCCCCTTTGCCCCCTTCTGATGGCCCTGTTTTTTAAATATGTAGCTTAATCAACGCAACAGACGACAACTTTTGACAGAAGTGAAAAAGAAGGTATTTTTGGGCCCACCTTTTTTCAAAAAAATTCCCTGAAATCTCAAACTAATGGCAATTGAAGCAGCTACAACACTGTGAATCTTCTTTCTAGGTCACTACCGGCAAACTAAACCGCGATTTTTGGAAGCACTATGGGCTAAAACCCCCATAGCCAAAGTTTCAGCTGCCCTAATTGATTTTTCAATTTTTGACGAATTTTAAAAATTCAAAATTAACCATTTTTGGCGGATTTTTGTAAAAAATGTGCCCTAATTTTGGACTTTTTTTTGACGTTTTTCAAACATATCTTCGATTATCTTTTCTTTATGCAAAGTAGGTGAAAATTATGAGATGTAGTATACTTGAAGTTTTTTCACTGAAAAATATTTTGAAGCTAATTCGGAGTTCAAGTAAAAATGTTTAAAATATTGGGGCTTTTCGGTATATTGATAAATGTCAACTCGCCCTGCTCAACCATACAGCGGTCTTAGTGAAATTTTGGCTGACCAAAAATCTGAAAATTGTGGTATTGGTGCGAAAAATGGATTCATCTGGCTGAATTCTTTTTTTTTGGATTATTTTGATTTGAGACCTAAAAGGTAGTTTCAAAAAGCGGTAGAGAAAAAACTTGGAATTTTTGAAATTTTTATATGACGTATCAAAAATTGTGTTTTTCTGCCTTCTAAATTTGAATCTGAAGGAGATTTCGTCGAAAACCCAGAAAAAGCAGCAGTAAGGAAGGAGTAAAACTCAAAATTTTGGAAATTTTCGTGTAAGAAATTAAAAAGTGTGTTTTTTTTTAATATTTTGAATTCAAATCTGAAGCCACTTTTGTCGAACCCCTATAAAAAGTCTACATAGGGGAAGGGATGACATTCAGAATTTCGAAACCTTCGTGTGGGTATTAAAAATCATGTTTTCCTGACCCCTAAATTCTGATCTGAACCCAGTTTTGTCGAGAACTCCAATACAGCTACAAAAGGAAAAGGGCAAAACTCAAAATTTCGAAAGTTTTCGCTTGAGTTATCAAAAAAAAATTTTTACGCTTCTTGAATTCGAATCTGAAGCTCTTTTTTTCGAAAATTCAAAGGGAGCTTATGGGTGGAGTAGGCGGTAAGATTAGAGAAGCAACTAAAAAACAAATTTTTCAGAAGAGTTTTTGATAATTCTTCACACATCGATTAAGGCTGTTCAATCTAAATAAATTCTCTCGCTTCATAATCGCGCTCAGAAATTTCGAAGTGAGGGGGTTACGCATATCGATTCGATGAGTCGTACTGATTTTTTGAAACGATAACAACAGCGTCGCACCACATCTCACCACCGCGACCTTCTCAGGGGTAATTTTAACCGAATGAAATTGCAAATAATGCTGCTCGAATGAGGAAAACGCGTTACCGAATCGAGATGAGATAACGGTTCGTAATTAAGTTTCTCGACAGAAAGGAAACGCGAACGTGGCGCTAGCATGATTTGTTTTCATTGATCGTACAATGCTCAAAAGATCGATCGATAAAGATGTAATTAAAAAAAAATTTAATTTATACCTACCACCTATTACCATGCGTAATTGTTTTTTCCGAAAGAAATTTTTATTCTTGAATGGAATTGAAAAATAGAAATGAGAATGAATAAATGGGTTCGAAAAGAAATTCAAATACGTGATGATGGAATCTTCCTCCTTGGGTAATTTCTTTGGTTATAGATTTTCAATTTAAAAATAAAAACATAGTCAGATTCCAAAAATCATTACCATGTTTTTCTTTCAATTTTAAGGGGGGGGGGGGTGAGAAGGAGTAGATAAGGCAGATTATTCGTATTTTTCCTCGACAAGGGGATTCCTTTAATTGAACCAACTTCTTTCCCAGCAAAGGCTGCAGATAATTCATAACAAACTTTTTCACCTCTGACCTGTTCAACACAAGCCAATCTTATCAGATTATCATTTCGTTTTTTATTATCATTTCCACGAAAACTTCAAGTTTCAGCGAAGAACGCATTTTTTCGCTAATCGTTTCTCAAAATCTCAAATCTCGGTAAGAAAAAAAAAATTCCTACAGAAACGAGTAGGTAATTTCTTTCAATTAGCAAACTTGTTATATCGCTGATTTAGTCTCGCTAAATTCTAATTACATATGATTCATCGCTCGTTAATATAATTTCGAAGCATTTCGTTAATTGGTGTCTTTTGTAAGACGAATATCGTTCAAATGACATCTTCAATAACAATACCGCACGTAATGTAATTAAATACCAATTGTACGCGTATAAATATTTAGATATTGTGTTGACAGAAGGTTATAAAAAAAGAAAGAAGTAGGTATAATTTAACAGAACAAAACGAATGTAAAATTTTTCAGTTATCGATAAAGCACGTGGCATACTTGGCAGAGGATAGACGAATGTCGTTTAGACGTAATTTATATTCCATTTTTCGAGAAAAAAAAAAAGATATTTATGTGGGCAATTTTCCCGGCGAATTTTTCCACTATGAAATAGGAAGCACTCAATTGTCAGCGTTGCGGTTGATGTGTTGAAATCACGTTCAAGTACGACAAATATTGGATTGCGATCGGTACAGGAAGTTGAGATTCATATATTAATAAATAAATAAACAGTATGAATAAGCGCCAAAAATACTGATAGCAAAAAGCTCGTCAGGTTTCTTAGAATGCAGGCAATTTCAGCGAATTACGAGGATAGAAAAATTAATATTTACCTATGCGTGAATGGGAGCTAAGTTGAAGGTATTTGGAATTTTAAAAAGATAGGTATAAACAGAGGCGTGACGGAGTCTGAATGAATATTTTTTGGAAATGCCAATAGAGATGTTGGAATTTTGAATTTCAAATAAGTATTTAGAGTGGTGTTTTGTTTTATTCATATCTTCCTGGAAAATTAAGTAGGTGAAAAAAATATCATTTCACGATAGAAAAATTTAAGCTCACATTTTCAGATTTTTTTTTTTTTTTTTTTGAAAAAAATTCTTTAGCATTTTATTTTGCAATTATAAACACTCCAAAAAAATTCCATAATTTTTCTTCTCTAAAATTTCAATATTTTTCCAAAAGGCGTACAAATTAATTTGGGCAGCTAAAAATTGAATTGTGGCTTGTTCTCAACTTCTTTAAAAGATTTTTCACGCCATCTGGAAAAATTTCAAAAATTTGGAGGAATAAAAATCGCGCTGGAGGCTCCAAACTGGTTCGGAATGGTGAAATTTGGATTCAGAGGGTTGGTTATACACATCGGATACAGGCATTCGTGGAAATTTTGAAAAATTCTCTTAAAATATAAACTTTTTGAGTTTTTTTTTTCATGCTGGTTAAAAAAACAAACTCGAGATGTCGTCTGGTAATCGGTTCAAATGTAGATAAACTCTTTAAACAGGTCGAAAATAAACTTCAACTCAATTTTGAGCAGCCCAAATTAATTTCCATCACTTCTAGAGAAATCAAAAATCACGCTGGAGGCTCCAGAATGACTTGAAATGGTGTAATTTGAATTTGGGGGGGGGGGGGATGTTGGACAAGATACTGTCATTTGTGCAAACCTCAACAAAAATTTCCCTACGAATAGAAAAATCTTATTTTTAAACATTTTTTGCAAATAAAATGGTCAAAAAATGTACTTACTCGAGATGTACACCTGGAAATTGGCTCAATTTGTGGTTAAACCCTTTGAACAGCACAGAATAAGTCACAGCGATCAATTTTAACCTGCCCAAATTGATTTACACACCTTTTCTAGAGAAATTTGTAAATTCTGGAGAAATCAAAAATCACGCTGGAGGCTCCAGAACGACTAGAAGTGGGGGAATTTGGTTCCAGGAAGTTGATACTGTCTTAATTTCAGGACTAATTTCCATTATTTTACCTAAACAAGTACTTGAGCTCTGTAAACTGTCTTTATTTCAGACACCCAACAGTTTTTTTCAATTTTATTGATAGTGAAAGTCAAAACGAACACGTTTTTTGATAGCTTGGATTATGAGCTTAAAAGTTGTGTTTTGAGACCTACATAATTTTACTAGTGCGGAAATTTAAATTTGCCATTTTTCATTCTTTCCTTCCGAAATTTCGAAATTACGTTTTTTCCCCTTTTTTTTCTTACAAGGGAACCTCTTGAGATGTCCGCTTCCGATTTGAACGGGATCACGATTTTTGGAAAGAGCATGTTCTAAAACCTCCAAATCCAAATTTTCAGCTGCCCAAGTTCATTTTTCGATTTTTGGCGAATTTTTGAAAATCCAAAATTGACTATTTTGGTGATTTATGCTTTTTTTAAAAAAGTACGTACTTGATCAGTAAAAATGTTCAAAATAAGTCCTAAAACTGATATTGACCCCCTCAAATCCAAATTTTGCCATTTCTAGCCATTCTGGAGCCTCCAGTGCGATTTTTCAATTTCTCCAGAATTTTGAATTTGCTCCAGAAGGCGTGAATATGAAGTTGGGCAGCTAAAAATCGAGTTGAGTGTTATACTCGACCTGTTTAACGAATTTATCCACATTTTAGCCGATTCTGGAGCGGACACCTCAAGAGTGTTTTTTACCAGCTTTTTTCATAATAAGAAATCCAAAAAAATCAAAATTTTACCGTTTGCGAGGAAAATTTTGAAATTTGCGCGAATCGCTGTATTTCGAACCCAACAAACCCCCTGAGGCCGAGTTCCACCATTTCCAGCCATTCTGGAGCCTCCAGTGCGATTTTTCAATTTCTCCAGAATTTTCAGTTTGCTCCAGAAGGCCTGAATACGAAGTTGGGCAGCTAAAAATCGAGTTTTGTGTTATACTCGAACTGTTTAACGAATTTATTCACATTTGAGCCGATTCTGGAGCGGACACCTCGAGAGTGGGTTTTTGACCAGTTTTTTTTCATAATAAAAATATCCAAAAATTAAAGGGAGGCCCAAGAAAGGCTGGAAATGGTGAAATTCGCCCTCGTGGGGTTAGTTCATGACAAAATACTGCGATTCGCGCAAATTTCAAAAATTTTCTCGCAAACGAGAAATTTTTGATTTAATAGGTATTTTTATTTTGAAAAAAAGCTGGCCAAAAAAGCACTCTAGAGGTGTCCGCTCCAGAATCGGCTCAAATGTGGATAAATTCGTTAAACAGGTCGAGCATAGCACACAACTTGATTTTTAGCTGCCAAACTTCATATTCACGCCTTCTGGAGCAAATTGAAAATTCTGGAGAAATTGAAAAATCGCACTGGAAGCTCCAGAATGGCTAGAAATGGCGAAATTGGGATTTGAGGGGGTTAATCAATTTTTTTTTGAAACCATTTATTTTTCA
Source organism: Planococcus citri (assembly GCF_950023065.1). NCBI lineage: Eukaryota > Metazoa > Arthropoda > Insecta > Hemiptera > Pseudococcidae > Planococcus > Planococcus citri. The sequence goes on along the minus strand of NC_088678.1, from coordinate 14,345,930 downwards.
TCCAATAGTCCATTTTTTATCCCAACAAAGAGAGAATTCTCAAATTTTTCAGTTCTATTCCTTCCCTGCCCTTCAATTTTCAAATCTGAAATTCCAGTTTCCTCCTTCAATCCTTATTCTTCTCACATCTAAATCACAACTAATTATCGATATCACCTCGTCTTATTCTAATGAAGAAAAAAAAAGGAAAAGGAATTCCCATTACGGAAACGGTAGTTCACATTGAACTTAATAATAAGAGTATAAATGTATGTAGAAAATTACGCATAAAATGCTCGTAAAATCTATCGACAATGGGGTAACAAATGCCATAAAAAATTCTCCTATAAAGTGCATCGTAAAGAAGATTGGAAGAAGAGAAAAAAAAATCTAATTTAAAATTCAATATTTGCCCTTTCCACCTACACGTCGTCTTTCTGCGTAGTCTGTAATCATCACTCTCTGATGCGGCGAATAATGCAAAAACCACACCGTAGCATTAAAATATTCGGAACTCGGAAGAGCAACATGCAGCTTATATGAATTATCTTATGTAAGTACTCGTAATTCCTTGGAATGGCAACAAAACACCACGACCTAATTGAATTTTTATTACGCCGGAAACGCGACAGCGATATCGACACGAGTTGATAATGCATATCGCACACGCGGGTGGATGTCTTTTATGTCATTTTTTTTCTCGATCAAATAAATAGCATCGATAAAGACGAAGAAAAAAACTGCAGCGTGAAATTGGGAAATTAGTTTTTCGATGACAGCTCTAGCGATTGTCGTCGACTTCCTCGTAATGTTGCCAAACTTGAGGATACAAGGTACATCTTATCCCAGCGGGGAGAGCAAGGAGGCGAAATTATATACCCGAAACTCTGTGGTTGGTTATTCGATCGTTGCATAAGCCACGAGACGAATTAAATAACGCTCGAATTCTTCTAAAATATACTCGTAATGATCAACTGACCGACGAAAATTTCGCGAAATTGCCATCGAAGGGGAATACCACGACGAATGGTAATCAAGCTTTTAGTAAAATTCTCGGAGATGCGTTAAAAAATTAACGTCTGCGTTGGTTGGTTTTGAAAACGATGGGAAATTTCATCGGCTTATGTGCGAACGTCGATCTGGGTCAATGTTAACTCCTTGCAAGTACATATGTACGTACGATGATTCTCGCAGAGAGAAAATATCACTGTACTATAGTGTACTGCGAATTAACATGGCAAAAAAATTTCCCTAACGTGGTCATCGCATGCGGAGAGGCGAGTGGATTTCGTCACTCTCGTGTCTCGATGTCTCGTTTCAATTCTCAAACATGTGCGGTGAATATTTGGTTTAGAATTAAGACTTGGTGCAATGTACTTGTTGTACGAGCATCGAGTATACTCGTATCAGGAGGACTTGGGTATGGAGGAAAAGAGATGTAAAGATGGTTGACTCGTAAGAAGCCGCAAGGCGTCGGCTTTCGGTGAAAAGATGCAGTTCTCTATGACCTCCGAATACTGCATACAACATTCTGCTGTGGTGCTGGTGTTGTCGGCCTCTCTGCTCTGCCACTCGGGTTTGGTCTCTCTGAATGATCAGCGTTTGTGTACCTGTACTGCAAGCTAACGACCTATATACTCCATCGATAATAATTCTATCATACGATATACTACCTTCTTCGAAATCATACTCTGTTGACATTTCGATTCGGCGAATTTGAAACTCGAAATTGAGGGAATTTCCATATTTGAGATTTTCAACTATGTATCCTTCGCGAGATTTTTTTTCTGGGACGTGTCTTTTTTCGATTTGTGGATGGTTTACTTGGAAAATGGAAATCGTGTTGTGAGGTGTGGGTTTAGCAGCATCACTTCATTCTGATTCAAGTTTCCCAAACACAGATTGAGTAGGTAAATGATGGTGTTATTGAAAAATTGACAATATTATGTACCTTGTCGTAAAATTAATGCATGAAATGAAATAAAATTTAAAATTGCGACAAAACTTACGAAAAAGCTATTATAGAATCGATGTAATAAATAACAATTATAATCATCGATGGAAATTTGCATCTTTGGTGCAACGCTAAAAACATCCTACTCTTTGCAAACCATTTTGGTAATATTCGTCATTCATTATCACTGCAATTATCACATTTTGGTAGGTACCCATGATTCATTTGAAAAAAAATACACGTATGCAGCAAAAAAGCTATCTTGAGTTATTGAGATTTCACTATAGGGCTGTCAAAATATTTGCTGAAACATAAGGTTCGTGTGTTATGTTTTGAATTCGATGGTGAGGGCGAGGGAGAGGGGAGAGGTAATGAAAAGTGTCTCTCAACGTCAAATAGTGAGATGGAAATAAGTTTGAAAAGGTATTAGTTGAAATAATATTGATATAAGTCAGATGAAACGAAATTCTCAAAAAAATACCAAAATTATCTACAAATGTGTCATTCCGCAGGAAATGGGCCCATTTGGTCGATATTGAGTTATGGGGGGGGGGGGTGAAGTAAACCTCCGGAGCAATCATATGAGCTGGATATAAAAGCCCAAAAAGTGCAAAAAAAAACTCCAAAAAAATCCATAATTGAAGAGTGATATTCCAAAACTCGCTTTGTCCATTTTCGCAACTTTTCAGGAGGGACTAAAAACATTTCCCCTTCTAACGTGTTGAATGTGAGAAATCGGCGATGGTGTACTTCTCTAGTACACCATTCTCTGGAAGGAACCCCTTCATAAAAAAATTTTTTACCATACGTATTCGGTGTGAAACATAGCTGCAAACAGGAGTACCTGGATAAAGCGCGTTTTGGAACACGTCATTTTCACGATGTATAATTTACGCAAGTCCGTTTTCAAGCTTTATCATGATGAATAATACTGCACAAAGTCTGTTTTGGAACACTTTAATAAATATGCGAGTAACACATACAAATTACAAAATCAAACTGCATTTTGCAAAAAATTACAATAGTAGGATAAAAATTAAAAATTATGAGAAAATTATTAAAAAAATTAAAAATGAATTTCGCAAACAAGAAGTAAAACAAAAATTATCTTATCTTAAAAATCACAATTTTTTGGCTTTCCTAGTTTTGATTAACGAGTAACACATACAAATTACAAAATCAAACTGCATTTTGCAAAAAATTACAATAGTAAGATAAAAATTAGAAATTATGAGAAAATTATTAAAAAAATTAAAAATGAATTTCGCAAACAAGAAGTAAAACAAAAATTATCTTAGAAATCACAATTTTTTGGCTTTCCTAATTTTGATTAACGAGTAACACACACAAAATCGAACTACATTTTGCAAAAAATTACAATAGTACAACGAAAATTAGAAATTATAAGAATAAAAAAAATATGAAAAAATAACTTTCACAAAGAAGTACTTAGTACAACGAAAATTAAGAAAAATAACAATTTTTGGCCTTCCTAGTTTTAATTTGAGAGTAACACATACAAAATTGAACTACATTTTGCAAAAAATTACAATAGTACAACGAAAATTAGAAATTATAAGAATAAAAAAAAAATGAAAAAAAAGGTTTTTCAATTAAATCTTCTTTTGACGATCCACTGTTTACGATTTCAACAGTAGCATCTTTCTTGGGCCTTCCTCGTTTTGGTTTTTCAATTTCAGCTGATGTTGATGGTCCACTCATTACGTTTTCAACTACAGCATTTTTTTCGGCCTTCCCCTCCTCGGTTTTGGGAAAATATTTTCTCGCAAATTATCATCATCAGAATCGATTTTACGTTTTCTTGAAGTTCTGGATTTTGCCGGCTTTTCTTTTGCACGCTTCAAAACATCTTTCTTCGTAGAACATGGTTTGCTCAATTCGGTTTCGTAATACTGCTTTTTCATTTCTGACAAATCCATGAGAGCGATAAGTTTTCGAACATCATCTCGTTTACTCATGGAAATTCCTTTTGGGTTGGTTACAAGTTCCGGTTTACGAAGAAACAGTTTGGTTATAGCAGGTTTCAACATGGAGAACTCTTTGTAAGGTTCTGTATCGATTTTGTTGCATCTGTAACTGAGCTGTTGACTTCAGGGATGTTTCAGCCAGCGTTTTATAATCGTATACTCGCCAATCATAAGAAACTATTAAACCACGAGTATGAAATTTTAAAATTTTTACTGGATAAAGCCAGTTATGGAAGAACATTTTTTTTTTGAGTTTTTGGTGAAATGACGTTTTCGGCGTGTTTCACATCTTATTTCGGTAGGTAAATGATGTAGGATCGTGAGTTACTATGTCATCCACCAGATGGCGCAAAAAAACGCACTTCGCCAAAAATGGACAAAGCGAGTTTTGGAATATCACTCTTCAATTAATAATTTGAAAAGCTCAACTTTTGAGAAAATCGCCTTCAAAGTTTTTTTTTCTGAAAAAAGCTGAAATTTGATGTAATCCCAAAACCTTCATACCTAAAATTGAAGATTATTGTTTCTGATGACAAATATTACTACCCACCTGCAATAGCGATTTTTTTTTACTCAATCTTTTCATGTTTATGAGTATTTTAAGCCTGGAAAACAATGATTAATAAATTAAAATTTTGCATAAAAATCCATTATTCTGTTTAAAAGCAATAAAAATTATTAAATTACATTTTCTGTCAAAATTCAACTTGTAAAAATAAAAATCGTAAATTTTTTTTTTTTTAATTTCTTCCTGAGGTGCGCTTTGAACCCATACCTCCTGCTCCTCAATCCATTACCAGTGCCACACAGCTAGCTCTGGACCTAGGTAAAATGTGTTTTTGAATAGTATACTTGTACATGTTGCCACTGGTGACTAGGTGCAGTATAATTCGGAGGGTATTTTTTCGGAAGTATTCAGAAATGAATTTACCGTGAAAAAAAACAAAATCGACCAAATAGGCTCTTCTTGGAAAAACTTTAGTTCCATTTTTCTCCGCTTGGGGCTCACCTGCAACCTTGATACTTTAACACACAATAGTCGTATATGTTCTACATCAAAATCCATCAAAACCTAGATTATTGATTCTCTGAACTTTTTCACTAAAAACTTGATTATCTCAATGAATAGAAACAACCAAATGGGCCCATTACCTACAGAATGACACAAATTATAATGCCTGATTTTATGTAATTCTGAGGTATTGGTTGATTTCTCAAAATGTCAAACATGTGATTTCATTAGATTATTATTATCAACTGGTTAGTGAGCGATTTTAATTTTGTTTGTCTCCCCCTCTCCTCCTTCCACTGAATTTTTGAAAAATTCTTATCATGTGATCGTCTTTGAATCGTTTCTTAAAATTGAAACGTGATTTTTTTGAAATTGTCAACTTGGTTATTTGGATTTTGACAATTTTTGTTTTGCACCCTCTTCTCCCTTTTTTTCTATAATTTCCTCAATTCTGAGGCTTCCATTCGATGGGATAGTGAAAAAAATCCAAATGATGTCACTCCATGATTCCACTGATCATGTTTTTCTCAAATTTGGTCAGGGTTAAAGATGCTTCATTGCTTCATTAGCGGCAATCAGCTCAGATAAGCAACTTGATTCAGCTACATTGATCCACAATATCGCCGCATTAGCATATTCGATGGGTACGCCAGTTGTCGAGTGAAACATAGTCATACATCAGCGAAATCATCATAGCTGGAACATTTCAGCTGTCTATACATCCTACCAAACAAATGATGCATTGAGTGTTTCAGATAGCCAATGTCTTCGATGGTTAGATTTTCCAGAGATCTCATAACACATTGATCACATATGTCTAAGCGTGTTTCTCTGGCAACATACATACAGCAGCACGTCTGTTGCTGATCAATAGGAAATTTCAGACGAATCACAATGTCAGATGGCTTTCCCAGTGGTCTAGAACCTAGATCTGGCATGCCTTTAGCGGATATGGATTGAATCACAGTGTCCATAGTGTCTTTCGATTTGGAACAGTCTTGGCTTTGAACAGCTTCGTTGTACAAATTTGGTGAAGCTTCAAATTCAGCCAAGTAAATCTTGATTTCAACACAATTAGCGAGATCGTTGAGAATTGGAGATTTCGATTGATTTCGGTTGAGTAATATTCTTTATTTAGTCAAGTCTGTATCGCGCACAGAATTGTCTTGACTATTGTCATTGGAATTCTCATTACGGTCATCGAACAGGTCATTTCCAAACAAGGAACCATTTGATGATTTCAGAAAGTTTTTTGACGTTAATTTTGGCAAAGGTGCACTTTCTTTTGCGTTGGAGTGCTTTTAGTTTCCTTCATATCACTGCTACTTTTGGTTTTGGTATCAACTGGATCTAATCAATCTCAAGTGATCGGTGAATTACCAGTATTTACGACGAAATAAAGAATTACATATTGATACTTGATAATGTGAATTTTAAATTTATTTCAACAGCCCAAACCCTAAAAAAATCAAAAAATTGCCCTTGATGTGATTTTTTTGAAATTTTTGAATGTTTTTTCTAATGTTTTTTTTTTAAACTTCTGTACATTTTTTGAAAAACTGAGCTTTCATCCTTAAAGTTTAAATATTACTTTCATTCTAAAAGTTGAAAAATTCTTTGGCTAGAATGTTCTCTTCGAGAAATGTGTCGATTTTTTTTGAATCTTTCATATGTAGGGGTGAGGCTCAACTTGAGGCAGGGAATGTCGAGTAATTGCAATTAATTACAAAAATTTGTACTAAAAAAAAACAATCAAAAAGAGGAAAAGGGCCATATCAAAAGCGAAGCCGACCTCAGTTAAATTTCAAAATTTATGTAACACCATAGGGGTTGTAAAATCTTTTCTATTGTGCAATTTTCAAATTTATTTTTCAAAATTGAACAATGGAAAAGATTTTATCAAAAGCAAAGCCGATGTCTGTTAAATTTCAAAATTTATGTAACACCACAGGGGTTGTAATAGTATATTACGTGACAGGAGCAGAAAGTATACGATCAACCAGTGCAAAGTTTAAGGAGCGAGGCGAAGCCAAGCGACTTGAATCGCACCAGTTAATCGCGTTACTGTCCAATCCTGTCACATATACTATTTTAATTTCATATGAGAGGAAAATAAATGCTGAAATTTTAAAAAATGGCTAATTTCAAATTTGTAAACATGTGTGGAAAACAGTTACTTAGGGAGGAAAGTAACTGTTTTCCGCACATGTTTAGATAGATGCCCTAAAGACGTATTTTCCAACCACAAAACTGTCTAGGAAACTACTCATTTTCAGATCATATGAAATTAAAATCTTTATGACCCCTGTGGTGTTATATTTATAAAAGATGCCGATCGGTAAACACAATAGGCCAAAGAAATCTTTTACAAAAATTTCAAATTTGTTTATTTTCATTTTTCTGAAAGTTTAAATCAAAGTGATTTGCTGCCTATTGATTTTCAATGATCCATTGTATTTGCTTATCTGTCTCACTTATAAGGTGCACCGGGGGAAGTTGGAATTCGGGGTAAGTTAGAAAACTTGCTCTAGCGCCTAGAGGTTTATATCTGACGAAGTGCCACTAAAGGTGACTTGAGGGTACTACCCCTACTTCATCACGGCATAAAAATTTTCGCGATTCAGTTTCATTTTAGATGTCTTTGGTTCAATTGTATTTTGTTGTTGTTTTGAACTTATTTTGAATTTGGTCTAAAATACAGACTTTCTATTTCTTAGTTTTTCGCATATAGCGGACGAACCGTGCATCCTAGTGAAAATCTGATGAGAGTGATCTCAAAGAGAATTAAATTCTCTACAATTTTGTTTTTGAGCAATTTTTCTAGGATGCTCGGTTTGTGATCTACGCCTCTGCAAAGTTTAGCGTGTTCTGACTTCCCCCAATTGGGGTAAGTCAGGACAGTTTATATTTTATTCCACTGAGCGAAAGCTACTGTGTCAATCGCGCTCAAATTTTTACCATAGGTTAAGAACCCTTATGGGAACCTACATAATAAATTTGATCCATAATGGTTCATTAGAAGGGGAGTAACAGCTGGTCAAAGTTGAAATTGCGAAAAATCATTCTGACTTGCCCCGGTGCACCTTACCTAAATGTAACACCACAGGGGTTATAAAATTTTCTCCGTTGTTCTATTTTGAGAAAGGTTTTTAGAACTTCTGCAGGTGTTTCATTTACACAAATGCAGTACCTAGACAATGAATGTAGGTGGTTACCCTTTCTGAATCAAATCCCACCAGTCATTTGTGATTTTGCAGTGCTCCCAAGAGGTTCATTCAGAACTGTAGTGCTTTTGGAGTTGCATTATGTTTTTGAGATACATCGCGTTGTGCTTTGGAGCTTTCAGAATAGCATAGTAAATTCGGAACTGCGTTGTGCTTTTTTCAAAATCGTGTTGTGCTTTTTTTTCAAAATTGTGTTGTGCTTATTTTTTCAAAATCTTTCAATGTCTTTAGTGCTTGTACATATCACACCTCGAGAGTTATAAGGTCACATCTCAAAAAAGTGAAATTTTACAGGAGAGTGATTTTCTTTTTTTTAAAACTTGATTCATTATTTTTATCAACTAATAATTAATTGTGAGGAATGAATAGCACCTCATTTTAAACATCTGGTAACTATCCCACCTTCATTTAGCATAAGAACACTTTGAAAAATAAAATCTTAAAGAGGAAATATTTCAATGTTTGGAAAAGATTTTGAGTTAGAACCTTTCATTAAAGTTGATGTGGAGGCGAAAGGAAACGTCCAAAAAAATTTCATGATAACAAAGTTGTAGAGAATTAAATTTCCAATCGACATAATGTCGTTAGTTTTTTTTCTAGAGTGCTTAGTTTTTGAGTTTTCCTCAAAAAACTAAAATTTCATTATATGTGCAAATTCATTTTTCTGAAAAGTGATCGATTTAAAAATTTTTTTCCATTTGGTACAAACCAATAAAAAATGCACTCCTTGTGACTATTTCCAACTGACAAACATTCAAAACAATCAAAACTGTTTGTTAACACTTTGTATGTACGAAATTTGCTCAAAAAAGGTGGAGTTTTTTGAGATGTCACCTTATAACTCCAAACAACTTGCAATGTTGTTGGGATTTTGAGTTAGGCCATTTGGGTTTTTTACATGATCTAGATAATGTACCCAACTCAAAGTGTTATTTTTGGTTGAGGGGGGTCATACAAACCCCAAAAATGCAAAAACGTCAAAATCAATTTTTTTTGAGATGTGACCTTATTACTCCCGAGATGCGATATATCATCGCTTTTCGGCAGATAGAAAAGTTCAAAGTTCATTTTTGTCAAGTTCGTGAAGTCCCAAAATATATATATTTTTCTTTTAAAATAATTATGATAATTTTGTACCTAATTATCTCCTTGACATAATAAAATCAAAATTGAACAATTGATTTGAAAACAATCAATTTTTTTTCGAACACGGAAATTTTCCAATTTTTCAAATTCAGCACGAACTGGAGGGGGTCGGAGGGGCAAATTTTTCCTACATCTTCTTCTTAAGGTCATTTTGGCAGTATTTTTTGCTACGCTCCCGACTAAGTATTTACATTGGTAGTTCCAAATGTAAATTTTTTTTTTGCTTTACTTTAATAGTTCTGCATTTTTTCGCATCGCTAGCCCATAAGCAACATCCAGGCAGTGTACCACAGGTTCATAAAATGACTCGCCTAGTTATATGTAGTATGTAGGTACGATTGAAATACGTAAAAATATACTAAAATCTGGTTCGAAAGGGAATTCACAACACACGAACAGCAGCGTAGATCTGGCTTTGCGTGAAGAGAGAAGGAAAGAGCCAAGCTGGACCGAAATGAGCGACTGAGCGAGCAAGCAAGTAAGTCAACCAGCTGCAGTATGAGAGAGAAAGAGTGAGATGGATGCAAGATGAATCTTCTTGTGGTCTGGTCGTTAACACGACGACGACGACTACTACTACTACGGCAGCGTATGCTATGCACTGTATACACCACGGTGTGGTGTATACCTTAGAAACGATGAAATTAGTTAGCGATCTACCGTGTTATAGACACGTTCGCTTCTCTATCTCGATGTGCCATAAGCTAGTTCGCGAAACAACTCGAACTCGACTCGATGCAGCTCCATAGTGTTAAACGAAGACGGTGGTGTTAAGGTGACATTGCGTAAGTTTCATCGCGCGTATAAGTACCTAAATTTCGGACGTGCAGTGTTCTTATAATACATATACGAGTAATGAACCCATTTGCGAGATAACCTTTTTTTTTTTTTTGAAAAAATCCCCGAATTTTGGTAATTTTTCGTATTGATACCGGCGACTCGTTTGAAAAAAAATGAATTTGTTCTAGTGTTGATAGTGCTGTGTAAAAGCTCGACAAAATTCGAGTATAGTGCGACCCCTTCGTGAGGGTATTTTTTAAATAAGTTTATCAAATTGTGATCAATATCGCGGATATAGCTATAAATAATATGGGGGTTTCGGGGGCGTTGGTTTGGTGCGTGACCAACGACACTTGGATACCTTTTCGTCTAGATGCGGTGAAATTATCGGGTACGGTGACCAAAGCGCATTGGGAATCTGTAGCCGAACTGGTCCGACTATTGGCTACGAATCAACTCGTCCTAAAAGCTGGATCTTCGTTGGGAGCTCTGGATAGTCTGCAGAATACTTCGGTCCTGGCTGCTGGAAACGATAATCCAGCCACGACTATACTGAGGATAAACGATAATTCTGCTTCGTCGGATCGAATTGCCGAAGAAGAAGAAGATGATGAGGAGAAATCTCCCTGCGAAAGGACCTCATCGTCGGCTGTTACTTTCAACCTGGCTACCAATAGTTTACATAGCGTTTTGAATAATCTCGAGAATATTAAATACATCGCCGAGGAGGACAGCAGTTCGTCGTCGACCGCCTCGTGCTCTTCTTCTTCCGTCGGCGAAGACTTAGAAAGCGGACGACACCTATGCTTGGCTCGACTGGACGCCACCTCGGACTCGCTACCTATTGTCGAAACGACCGCGGCCGCCACTGATAACGACCGACACCAGATTAGAAATTATCGACGTCGTCGCGTTTCCTCGATATCGGTAGCCAGCTCTAACCTATTCGACGAGCGAACCGTTAAAAAAGAAATCGATCCGGAGAACGACGACGAAGAATTGGCTGAAACCACCACCTCGAAGACTAAATCGGTGGTCATCGATAAGAAACAATACGTACCCCAAGAGACGCCCAATTGGCTGAAATTACTGCAAAGGTATCACGACTCGAAACGACTAGAGAAACAGATCCAAAGACAGAGAGAAGCATGGGCCAGAAATAAACGTAATTTAAGAAGAGAATCTGTACCTAAATGTGTTTCCGGTTTGAGTAGGTATGTCTCACTTATACACACCTTTACCACCTCGATACTCATGTATCGCTTTATTGTTTATGTATGAAAAAAAAAAATTCTTCAACTTTTCACTCGTATGGTCGCGAGTAAAATGACAGATATTTTTAGAAAAGCGTTTTAGGACGATAGGTCGATCCGGAGATACGTAATGTATGATAATTTATGCGAAACGACAGCTCTTCTCGGGTACGATTCCACGCGAGATTTTATTTATTTATTTTTTTTGATCTATCTACCGTTTAATATATCTAGGTTTTGTTGTTACTCTCTGGCACATCGAGCTGGAAAATCCTCCTCAGTGAACTGGTTTTTCTATTTGGTCTCGTGTATGTATACTGCACGTTTTTACATATATTTTTACGACTGCAAGAGTTTTCCATTTCATATCTCGAGTACTTGTAAATTTTACTTGGGAGAATATGAAATGATTCGTACGTATGTGAAAAGAAGATCACATCCTCGTGCTGTGATAACTACAACTATAACAAGGAAGTATCAAGTCTACATAGTGTGAAATGAGGACGACTCCGATGACAATAGAGGGTGAAAAATAGAGACGTAGAAATTTGCATGTATTATCACGTAATATTCTATGTGGTAAAAATTACTGACTCAAGGTTTGACACTTTGCTGTTCAGTGTTCTTATTCCTATATTATGATGACCGATGCGATGGTCAAATATTTCGACACATCCGTTCCGAATTTAAAGCCTGGACATGTACGTACTGAGTAGTATCTCTTCTCATGTACTTACTGCCGAATTACTCGTCCTCGGATTTTATAGTGCTACGCGTGCAGATAGGCTGCGTAGTGTAATTTTTTCTTCTATACGTAACTTGGCTTGGCATGTTGTATGTATTTGCAAACCGCTGAATTACGAGTAGAATTAGAAAATGATACGGTTTGGTAAACGATTCGAGTCTGCGGGCGGTTGATTTAATTTTGAATTGCGATGTTGAGAGTGTTTCCTGATCCGGTCTCCGGGTCGTGGAACGAGGATTGAAGGAAAATGTCGGTTAGGTGAGAGATTTACACGAATGGATGATGATAAGAGAATCGTGGCTGCAGGTGGATATTTGATGGAGATTAGTGATTGTGATAAAAAGGGGTTGCCTTGAAAGAGGTTGAAGAGAGAAGGGGGGTGTTGAAAGTGAGATGACTCTTGATTTTGATGTGGAGGATTTTTCATGTGTATTGTGTTTTTTTACTTAGATGAAGTACCGTACCAAACAATGAACGCAAAAAGTATGAAATTGAAAGAAAAATTCCTCGAAGTCAGAGAGAAAACATAAAATATGAGAAAAAAGTCATAAAAGTCACAAGAAAGTGACGAAAGTCTTGAAAATTTGCAAATTATATCATGTATCATGTATAAGTTATAAAAAGGCTGAAAAATGTTGAAAAAGTCAGAAAAGTCAAAGGTACGAGTAAGATGTGTCAGTTTTAAAAAAAGTCATGCAAGTCATGGATAAATTATGAAATGAAGATGAAAATCATTAAGTCATGTCAGAGTTATTATTAAATATTTGAAAAATCATAATCATAATGGTCTTGAACTAGTTTGTAAAAAGTGCTTAAAAAGTTACAAAATGTAAAAATTTTTTTGAAAGTCATGAACAAATTATGAAATGTCAAAAAAAAGTCCTTGAAGTTGCAGAAAAGTCATGTCATAAAACATCTAAGAAGTCATAAAAGTCACGAACAAGTTATAAAAATCCTAAAAAGTCCCAAAATATTCATAAAATTATGAAAGTGATGTACCTAGAAAATGATAAAATATTGAAAAAAGTCACTAACGCGTTATAAAAATTTTAAAAAGTACCTAAATATTTAAAAAATTATAAAAACCACGAAAAAAATTACGAAATGTAAAAAAAAGTCATTAAAATAATGGAAAAAAGTAATTATTAAAACACGGAAAAAGTCTTCAAAGTAACGCATAAGGTAGGTGTATGTAAAAGTCTTGAAAAGTCACAAAATTCTATTGTGTAGGTAAGTCATAATGAAGTTCTAAAATGCTAAAAAGTCATATAAGTCAGGAACAAGGCATACACGCTTGATTTTAAAAATCCTAAAATATTTACAAAAAGTAATGAAACCTGCAAAAGAATTTTAAAATGAATAAAAAAAATTATTAAAGTCATTAAAAAGTTGTTACGCATCATTCTACGAAGTCATAAAAGCCATAAACAGTTCATTAAAATCTTGAAAAATCACAAAATATTCAAAAAATTACGACATTCGTGGGAAAATTATGATGAAGTGTAAGAAAGACATTCATTTCAAGGAAAAGTCGTAAAACATAAAAAAAAATTGAAAAATCACCTAATACAGATGAACAAAAATCATGAAACTTGAAAAAAGTCATGTAAGTAATTCTTAAAATATCAAAGAAGTCATGAAAGTAACCTGGAAAAATTGAAAAAAAATTCTGAAAAAATTCCAAGATATTTTATGAAATTACAGCTAAAACCTTGTGAGTCATGGAAGTTGTCCCAGTATTTTAATTTATGAAAAATCTGATTTTTTTTATTTTTTTAATTTTTGATCAGGATGAAAAAGTAACGTTTCAATATGTAATTAATTATGCATACCGCATACCTATGTACCTATGTACCTACATAATTTTAAATTCGATTTTTTCGTACTTTTTTTCATTTTTCCAAGCCATTTTTGCAGTTTCCATCGGTTGAAAAAAATCGTTTAAAATTCAAGAGTTCACCTTTTGAGGCCAAAAAAATGTGGAGAGAAAAGTACAAAATTTCCAAAAAAAAATCGACATTTTTTATTGCATTACAAATATTATATTTTTTTTGGAAATGTAAAAAACTTGAAAATTCCATTTTTAGAAAATATTCAAACTATTTTTTCGAGATTTTCCTTTATTTCAAAAATAATCGGGCTTCCTCAATTATTATTTTTGAAATTAATCCACCCTTCTCCCCTCCTCAAAAAAAATTCATTTTGAACAAAAGCAAAGCGAATTATCGAGTCTGTAAAAAATAAGTTTTCTATGAACTTTTCTTGATCCTGATCCTCTTTATGAATATATTTTTTTAGAACCATTTCAGAGATTTTACGAGTATAGGTTTGACCACATTGAAAAAAATCGGTTTAAAAATCAGCTAAAATAATACCTAATTGAAAACCGTTGTTGTAAACATTTTTCAGTAATCTAATCTCGTTTCATATTTCATCGCTGAAAGAAAGGAAAAGAAGAAGATAGATATTGAAAATTTGGAAAAATTAATGTACGTATTTTCGAGAAAAATTGAACATTTTTACCTTTTGAAATTCGATAGTAAGTACGTAATATTTACCTTGCAGATCTCTTAATTTTCCAAAATTGTGACAAATTCTTGAAAAATTTAAATAAATCAAAAAGTATTTTTTATATATTCTCAAGGTTTTTTTTTTATTTACAACTTCTCTTATACTTACTTGGAACTCTTATTTTTTTTCAGAGGAAACAATTTGTAGTAATCATAAGTTTTTCTTCTTCTGTTTTGTAATCGTAAATTTTTCCTCTTTTTTTTTTAATAAATAGCGTAACAGAAATTTGTTGAAATTTCAAAAAAAAAATAATTTTTCAGAAAAACATATTTTTTAGTTCTCCATGAAATGCGTTCAAGAAAATCTTCATAGATTCGTCGAAAACTTAATGGTATTTTTATAATTTTGTTTTTCTTGAAAAGGGTATAGGAGGATAAGGTACGGTTTTGGGCCCAGAAATGGATTTCGACGAAATTCACACCAAAGGTTACCCATGATGAGAAGATACGCTCAAAAAATTTTCAGACCCCCAGACCTTTTTTTCAGGGGGGGAGGGGCCAAAATGTGTTTTTTAAACTTTATTTTCCAGTGTTTCGCCAAAAGTAGATAAAAATTTCGCGTTTTTTTGTATCGATTCTTAAGGGTGAGGGGAAGCCCCTGAAATTTTTTCAAAATTTTTCGGACCATTTTTCACCAAATTGTGGCGTTTTGAAAATTTTGAGCGGCCATTTTGTAAAGAAGTTGCGGAGGTACAGTCACCATTTTTTTTCCTAAAATACGTTATTTAGTCAAGATTATACCATAAAAGTTTCAACGAGTTTGAGTTGGTGCAACATTGTCAAAAAAAATAAAAACTTACCACGCGTCATATTTGCCGGGGGTTGGGCATGATAGTCCACGGCGCTATTGTGGGAAGTTACGTAGCGTTCGCGCGCGTTACTGTCGTTCGTGGTTGTCTCATAGTCCAGTCAAATAAGGGGGAAAAATGGGTGAACCACATACTCGTTATTCCAATCAAATATTTTTTGGTGAATATTGTCAGAAATGTCAACCCCCTCCCTTCATATATACCCCTCGAAATGGCGTTTTTTCGTCTTATTTCATGTTTTTTAACAATGAAAATTGCGAGGAACAATTTTCTAAACATGTTTTTTGGATGTATTTACGACCCCTCAATATCATATATTTTTTCGAAATTTTTGTTTTGGCAGGTCCGTCATGGTGAAAATTTGAAAAAACGAGTCATAGAGGGGGTAAAATGAGTATTTTGGAAGAATTAACTATTAATGAGTGAGGTGTCGTTTCCGCATGATTCGATACCACTAAGCACGAATATGACGTCAGATTTTCTGCTGCACTCATCAAACCCCCCCCCAAGTGTCTTCACTCCTTCAGCCTCCTCCTCAATTTTTAATATTTTTGAAATATAGTTATTTTGATGATATTGGTGTTTTCATATGTTTCAAACCTACGGAGCACAAATTTTATGTCAGATTTTGTTTTGCACCTACCTGGCCTCTCCAGGGCCTCAGTCCCCTCCTCAATTTCTACTGTTTTTTAAACGGAACTACTTTTATAATATTGGTGTAGTTTTCAAGTGAACCGAACTACCCGAATGGAAATACAAACGTCAGATTTCGTTTTACTCGCACCCAGCCCCTCCGGAGCTTCTACAGGGGCCGGGTAAGTGTAAAACAAAATCTGACGCAACATTTGCGCTTGGGAGGTTCGAACGACACCAGTATCATAACGTCATTATGAGGGGGTAAATATGAAGGGAGGGGGTTGAAATTTCTTATGGGTACACCCCTTACAAATGTTTACAATGTACTTAAAAATGAGAAAAATCGGTTCACATGGGGCTGAGAAAATAATTTTTATTCCATTCCAGAAAAAGGGTGTTTTTCAAAAATGGGATGAGGGGGTCTGGAGATCTGAAACTTTCAATGCGGAAGTTCCTCGTTAAGTACCTTTACCTACCTAGTACCTACCTACCTAACATGCAAATATCAATCCAAAAGCTCACGGAGCCCATTTCTAAAAATTACGTCACTTCGAGGGATCGTAGCGCCACCCCCTTGGGGCTAGGGAGTTGGTTGATAGATCATTCGATAGGTATTTGAGAGGACATAAAATGATCACAAAGCTCATTCTACTCGAAAGTTGATATTTTAGAAGTTTTTAACGAAAATCTGATTTTGAAGGGGTGTGATCCACTGTGGAAGGGGTCGGGGGGATTTTAATATGTTGTTCACCACACTACTCTTGACAATATTCACCAAAAAATATTTGATCGGAATAACGAGTATGTGGTTCACCCATTTTTCCCCCCTATTTGACTGGACTATGAGACAACCACGAACGACAGTAACGCGCGCGAACGCTACGTAACTTCCCACGATAGCGCCGTGGACTATCATGCCCAACCCCCGGCAAATATGACGCGTGGTAAGTTTTTATTTTTTTTGACAATGTTGCACCAACTCAAACTCGTTGAAACTTTTATGGTATAATCTTGACTAAATAACGTATTTTAGGAAAAAAAATGGTGACTGTACCTCCGCAACTTCTTTACAAAATGGCCGCTCAAAATTTTCAAAACGCCACAATTTGGTGAAAAATGGTCCGAAAAATTTTGAAAAAATTTCAGGGGCTTCCCCTCACCCTTAAGAATCGATACAAAAAAACGCGAAATTTTTATCTACTTTTGGCGAAACACTGGAAAATAAAGTTTAAAAAACACATTTTGGCCCCTCCCCCCCCTGAAAAAAAGGTCTGGGGGTCTGAAAATTTTTTGAGCGTATCTTCTCATCATGGGTAACCTTTGGTGTGAATTTCGTCGAAATCCATTTCTGGGCCCAAAACCGTGCCTTATCTTCCTATACCCTTTACGTAGTATTAGGTAATTATATGCTTTGAATGTTCAAGATGGGAGGGGTAACTGGCTATGGAGGATTTTGAGAATTTCGATCTAAATGTTTTCCAACTTTTTACGACTTCTTCCAAAACTTACCCAATTTCAAGCGAATCCATCTCATTATTCTTACTTTCCACTCATTATTTCGTTGCTTGAATCCGACTAAGCAACTACGATACGTCGACAAATATTTCCAGCGTTAAATGAGTCGTATTGCCGCGAAATTCTCAATTTTTTTTTGGCAATTCGCGTAAATTAATGAAAAAGAAAAAACAAACAATTTAAGTGGATTAAATTTAAAGTCGATTAGTCATCTTTACGAGTAATTCGACAAAACTGAACGAACATATGAATATTGTAAGATAAATTGCCTATCGACGATTTCTTGGTACCTACAATTTGTACCTATACGAGTAGAAATTGATTCATAATTTATAAGGATTTGAAAATAATTTCGAATTCGATGACTCATATGTGGGTTATCAAATACACAAAAATCATAGTCGAACCTGAATCGAACACGCGAATGTTGAATTCTCTAGTATAAGTAGTGTTTTTTCTAAGAATACGTTCACATTTTGTGTTGTTTTTTCGCGTTTATTGGCCGCGGCTCGTGTACTCGTTCGTGTTAATCTTATCACCTGCTGCCACCGAAAATTCGTCAAATAGCTGTAAAAAAATTTTTTGAACCGAAAATATGTAATTTCTTTTATCTAAAGCGATATTGTAATGACGTACGATGTATTTATCTACATACAACATACTTATGTAATGTATATTCACCGCTTCGTGTCGTCATCGAACGCCATATTACTATACCGGGTAGTTGGAAAATTCCATTTTATAAGCTAAGAATTATTCAAATTCCACACGACCAGACCTGCTACGTATTAAAAATGATGTTTAATCGTGGCATTTAAACACAGATGACTATTTCTGTTCCTTTCTATGTACTATGTAGATGAAATGTTCAATTCGAAGATGCAAAATTCTTGGAAATGTTATTGGTGACTCCCATAATAATCTATAAAGAACCGGAGCTGATGCATGGTGTGCACTGTGCAATGTGCACTGTGCTGGAGAGAGAGAATGTCCCCTGTGCGAGGTAGATTTTGCTTTATGTTGGTGATTATCGCCGCTCAACGGATATTTATTGCAAGTGGAAGCTCGTAAATATGTAAACGATGGAATGCGCTGGTTGGGATTCGCTTATCATGTATACAGGTGGCTTAATTACGTTGGAGATTTTTTTACCTTTGGTTTATGCCTTTCTTTCTGTAGAAGTTTCGAGGCAAACTTTCAGCTTTTGGGATCAATTTAGTAAAATTTTAATATTTTTTTTCTTCTCATTTTTGGCTCCTTGAATTTCCAATAATTCGCCAAAAAATTGAAAAATGAATTTCAGTACCTGAAGTTTGTACTGCTAGTGTGTTTTGAGGCTCATTATCGATTCTCTTAAGTCTATTTCAGAATTTTTGTGTCTGTTGACTGGAGCCCAATTAATAACGCACTTGAAAATTGAGACTTCAAAAGAGAGTGAAGATTGAAAAATTTATGTTCAGAATAGTGTTATAATGTTCGTAGAATTTTTTTTTCATCGACACTGCGAGCGTGAATTCGAGTACAAATTTTATGATTAATTAAAATGGGAACACTTTTTGCTAGAATTCTTAAGGTAAGACTACATCTTCAATAATCGCTTCAAAAATTTCTTTGTAGTTCGTGTCGGTTACGGATACCTTCTCCAATTTTGCTACGTAAATATTGTATTGTTGTTCTTCAGATTTTTTTTGTGGCCCTTTAACCAAAAGAAAATTATCTCCGAGTATTGGTATCGGTAGCAATCCTACTTGATTGTGGCAGACAATAGCAGGAAATTTGTGCTCGTAATTCAAAATGGAATAAGGCTTGATGGATATTCGCAGTTCGGCTCTCATAAAGCCAATTTTCGCGGAAATGCTCTCGAATTGAGATAATATCACTTCTTTCGAATCAGCATTGGTTTCCTCTATGTCTCGATGTCTTTTGTGATAATACGCACACGTACATAATTCAATCGCTTGATCGTCTGTTAGCGAACGAGAAGCATTTTTGTGACCGAACTTTATTTTGAAAGTGTTCATCACTGAAATTTTTCGAATTTTTCATCAATTGTTTGGGAATTGGAAAATACGTATGTTAACTCACCGCTAGATATGAGGGAATATTCGTTCTTGAATCTCTGTCGTAGAACTTCGTCTGAGTTTCTTTCATACTTTCGCCTGCTGCATTGCATAGAAAAGTCCATCGTCCTGCACTTCCTGCAGCTGAGGCAATATGAAAGTAACATTAATATCGCCAGTACTAGTTTCATGCTTGAAAATTTTCAAACTTGTAGCGTTCGAACAACTAACGTAGATAAGTAGAACTTGAGAAATTACGATGTGGAGACCATAATATTGTGAGCGAATTTTATGTGCTTATGAAACAAAGAGCTTTGAACGTTTTACTGGTGCAATTTTTAATCAAGTTGAAGATTCCTGATGAGGGAAAATTATGTTCAGTTCATTGTTCACTGGCACATGTTCGCTTGAAATTAAGGATAATTTATTTTTTGGATTAGATGTTCAACAACAATGAATTTTAAACTCTTACGTTGACATTGACACCTCTCAATGTGTTGTGAAAAATGTGAATTTGTGTTGCAAGCGATTAGACGAGCGACATCGATATCGTTTCATATGCCTTGTTTCCATCATGAATGTTGGGTTTTTGTTTTTTTATTTTTTGGCCAAAGGTATTTATTTTATCAAGTTTTTATTTTTGTTAAATTTGTGAACTGCTGGACAACCTTTTTTCTATCGTTATTTCAATTTTTTTCCTTGTCAATTCTTAAAAAATATATTTTTCAAAAAGTGCTTTTGGGTAATGTTTTTTCTCATGTTGTTGAATTATTTTTGAAAAAAAAAATTCCAATTTATACTCATTTGTTTTGTTTGGAAATGAAAATGAAGGATTCGAGCTTTTTCAAAACTTTGATTTTCCAATTATATGATTTTTCTATGAAAGCTCAACATTTTTGTAATTTGGTCAGTCGGGCAGGGTACCTATTACACCATTTAAAGCAATTTGTTTCCCCAACATGGGAACCTAGAGAACCTCCACAGGGTTAGTTACATTTGAGATTTTTTCCTTTTGGTTTTTGTATTTCTTTCTATTAGAGTTTTGAGGTAAAACTTCAGCTTTGTTTATTTGAAATTATACTCACTTCAACCTTTTTGGTTATTTTGTGAGTTCATAAATACATAATAATTTACATTAAGTATAAATTTTATACAATTTTCTGTCTAAAAGATAATGTGCCAGATTTGAAAGATTTTTTAGAGAAAGAAGATTTGTTTTATATTTCCTTCTTTCACTGTCAAAGTTGGTACAGTGTAGAATGATGTGTTTGACATCAAATCCATTCTCACCACAAAAGGGACATGTCTAAAGTCTTGGTGTCTTCTTTGGGATGTGCTCATGTGTCAAGGCATGGACATGAGACGAGCGCAAGTGCAAGTGCTTTCAAGTTTTTCACGTTACAACCCAACTTGTTTGACGCTTGCGCTTTTGCTCGAATATCAAAATTATTTGATATTTTCAAGCGCTGAGCATCAGCACTCAGGAATATATTTTTATTTTCTCGTTAAAGTGGTCAAAGGCAATTTTAAATTTTGGCTTGCGCTCATCTCATGTCCATGCCTTCACTCTAGTATGTCTGATAAACACTCTTCTAATCGCTACATTGATGATTTTGTTTTCTTTGGATTCTTGTATACAAATAATAGTTTTAAAGCGTTTTGTGTCTTTTTTGAATGATGCTAGATGGTTGTTGGTTTGATTTCATTTGAATTTCTAGTGTTGTAAGATTGCATTCTTCCAGTAATTTTGGAGATCGTAACACGGTATTAATTCTTTGGTGATCAACATTTCTGTTGCTTGTTTTGCCAGTTCATCAGCCTGTTCATTGGAAGTTAGTCCCTTATGGCTGGGGATTCAGAGAAATGTGACAGTTTTTTGTCGAGATGTTAATATATGTATTACATATATGTATGTAGTAGATAATGAATTTGTGGTCAACAAGTGGATTGTTTTCATTTTCCATGTTGTCCATTGTCTGTATAGAGAACTAAGAGAGTCGACATGGATTAGGAAATATGATTGATGAATGTTGGCGATTAGTGATAATGCATGCTTGGATTCCAAATAGTTTGGCAGTAATATGAACATCGACATTTTAGTTAAACCTAGACCGCCACTCATATGCAAAATAACTCCACTGGTTTTGTCACCAACTCTGAGTAATAAACAAACGCAACAGAGCATGCGTCAACAACTGTTGATGTAAGTGTGTGTGTGTGTGTACATATGTGTATATTGCTGATAGTAGTTGAGTTATGCATGTGCTGTTGCCTTTGTTTATTACTCAGAATTGGTGACAAAACCAGTGGAGTTATTTTGCGTATGAGTAGTGGTCTAGGTTAAACTAAAATGTTGATGTGTATGAAGAACAGATTGAGTTAAGTGTTCCAGAGTATTGACAATTGTGGATTATACAGGCATAACCAGTTCCATTTTGTGTTTTCGAAATCCGAACCATCAGTAAACATTTTTGTGGAGTTTTTGTATTTTGTGTTAATAGTTTCAGCATAGATTCTTGAGAATGTTGTGTTGCCAATTTAGATAACTTTAGTGAAATTTTTACTTTTTTCTCATTTTTGGCCCCTTGAATTTTTGAAAATTCCCCAAAACTCGAAAAAAAGAATTCCAGTAAGTACTTGAAATTTGTACTGCAGGTGTGTTTTGAAGCTTTTTATGTATTCTCTTCTGTCCATTTCAAAACTTTTGTGTCACTTGACTGGAGTCCAATAGATAATGCACTTGTAAATCGAGACTTCAAGTGAAAGTGAATATTGAAAAATTTATGTTCAGAACAGTGTTATAATGTTTGTAGAATTTTATTTCATTAACGCTGTAAGCTTGAGAACCGGCGTACAAATTTTATGATTTATTTAAATTGTGAACCAATCAATTTTTGGATCTTGGGAACAGCTTTTGCTGGAATTCCTGAGGTAAGACTACATCATCGATAATCGCTTGAAAAATATTTTTGGAACCCATGTCGGATATTGTTGGCAATTTTGCTATGTAAAAATTGTACTGTTGTTCTTCAAATTTTTTCAAATCAAATAAATCAACTTTATTTTTTGCAACAGGCAGCATTGTTGCATTTACAAAGTCGACTTATTTACTATCAAAGATATATAAAAAAAATGAATAATAAAATGAAATAATATAAAATAAAATGAAATGAATGCACCATGTACAGCATTATAGAGGTATAGGAATAGCACAGATATTTAAATAAACGCCTTCAATAAAAGTAATAGAATAAAAAAAACAAAAAAAAAAAACAATTGCAATAAATCAGAAAAAAATACAATATTGAGATATTTGGTATATTAATAAAGATTCTTGGAATTATTTACAACATCACAAAATTATTGATCACACAAAAAAAAATTAAAAAGAAACAATGATGCTGTATAAATGATCATGACTATTGAAGATGATAAATCAAAAATACAAGAAGTCGCTGAAAGTTCAGTTTCAAATGCACTCAGTTATGTAACAGCGTCCATATACTCATCTATTGAATAGAATGCTTTTTTTAGCAGCCATTTTTTCAGAGTTTTAGAAAATAATTTTGTGCAATTGATAATTTTGATTTCATTTGGAATTTTGTTATACATTTTTGCAGCCATGAAGTCTATACTAACTTGGTAAAATTTAGTCCTGAATTGTGTGCTATGTAGTTGTTGGCTATTTCTAGTATAATGACTATGTTGAGGGGTATGTACATAATTTTACTATGCCCTTCTTCACAATTTAGACTATCAGAAGTATGCATAAGCTGGGTAAGGTTAAAATTTCATTTGAAAGAAAGACGTTCTTGCATGTGACTTGCATTTGATAGATGATTCTAATTGCTCGTTTTTTGTATTACAAAAATTCTCTGCATAAGACTGATATTAGCGCCCCAAAACACCAAGCCATATGCCCATATTAGACTGGAACAATCCATAATATGCCATTTTTAAAGTTTGCACATTGGTGACACCTTTTAATTGCCAAAGAAGATAATTTATTGATGATAATTTCCCAGCTAGATAGTCTATGTGATCAGTCCAAGTTAGACTGGAGTTGATGTATACTCCCAAAAATTTTAGACATTCAACTTTAGTAATAGGCAGTGCCAAATTTGAATTTTGTGCGCTGTGATCAAAATATATTAGGTTAAAATGCACGATGCTGGTGTGTTTTGAGGCTATTTATCAATTCTCCTATATGTTCATTTCAAAACTTTTGTGTCGGTTGATTGGAGCCCAATAGATAACGCACTTCTAAATCGAGACTTCAAGTGAAAGTGAATATTGAAAAATTTATATTGTTCAGAATAATGTTATAATGTTCATAGAAGTTTTTCTCATCAACGCTGTAGGCGTGAGAAATGAGAATTGGCGTACAAATTTTATGATTTATTAAAATTGCGAACCAATTAATTTTTGAATCTATGGAGACAGCTTTTGTTGGAATTCCGGAGGTAAGACTACATCTTCGATAATCGCTTCAAAAGTTGATTTGTAGCTCGTGTCGGATACCTTCTCCAATTTTGCTACGTAAAAATTGTATTGTTGTTCTTCTTCAGATTTTTTTTGTGGCCCTTTAACCAAAAGAAAATTGTCTGGTTTTGGTTTCGGTTCAAATCCTGCCTGATTGTGGCAAACAATAGCAGGAAACTTGTGCTCGTAATTCCAAATATAATAATGCTTGATGGATACTAGCAGTTCGCTTCTCTTAATGCCAGTTTGCGTGTAAATGCTGCCGAAATCAGTTGTTATCTTTTCATACGGATCAGTTTTGGTTTCCTGTATCTTTTGATTGCTTCTGTCTCTGAGATAATACGCACAAGTGCATAATTCTACCGCTTGTTCGTTTGTTACCGAACGAGAAACATTTTTGTGACCTAACTTCATTTTGAAACTGTTCATCACTGAAATTTTTCGAATTTTTCATTAAACTAAGTTCGTTCATAGTTATAGTTCATTGTTTGGGAATTGTAAAATACGTATAAATGTTGACTTACCGCTAGATATGAGGGAATATTCGTCCCTGAATCTCTGTCGTAGAACTTCGTCTGAGTTTGTTTCATACTTTCGCCTGCTGCAGTGGATGGAAAAGGATATCGTCCTGCAGTTGAGGCAATATGAAAGTAACATTAATATCGCCAGTGCTACTTTCATGCTTGAAAATTTTCAGACGAGTTACTAACGTAGGTAAGTAGAACTTGAGAAATGACGGTGTAAGCGATTTTTATGTGCTTACAAAACAAAGCGCTTGAACGTTTCACTGGTGCAATTTTTAATCAAATTGTAGATTCCTGATGAGGGAAAATTATGTTCATTGTTCACTGGTACCATGTTACAATGTAACATGTTCGCGTGAAATTAAGGATAATTCATTTTTGGGATTAGATGTTCAGCAACAATGAATTTTAAATTCTTACGTTGACACTTCTGATGTGTTGTGAAACATGTGAATTTGTGTTGCAAGCGACTAGACGAGCGACATCGATACCGTTTTCCATCATAAATTATTATTATTTTTTTTATTTGTGATAAATTATTATCATTCGCCTAAACATTAGGTGTACTGATTTTTTTCTCTTTGATGAATATCAGCTTTTTTTTTTTGAGAAGTTCAAAATGAAAATTTTGAAAATTGAACTATTCTAAACCGCTGTGACCACAATTAATTTTACCGATGCCCTAACTTTAAAGATTTTTTTGACAAAATGAGGAGGAGGCATAAAAATTTCCTAAAAATGTTTTTTAAAATGGGAGTGAAAAAGTGAAAAAGCAGTGATTTTTACTTTAAAAATCTAGACATGACTAGATATGCAATTACTCGTAAAAATGGACATTAAGGTGAACATTTATTAGCTGGTATGAGTCATTTTGAAAATTCTTTTTTCAGAAATTTTTCAGTCCTTGTTTTCTTTGAGGAATCCTTATCTCTGCATGTGCACAAAACCCTGTTTTAAAAAAATTCCTTTGATAAAAATCAAATGTTGCCAACTTACTAATCGTTTTTTATAAACTGAAAAATTCATAACTAAACCCCTTCCCCTCCTACTCTTCCGTAGTAATGCATTATCAAAAATATTTGTTCACCTAGAATTTTGAACAAATCCGAAATCCGGAGTTAGGTAATTTTATTTACCTAAATTGAAAACCTTTAATGTAGAATTTTGCCCTCTGATTACAAAAAATTGTAGTTCAAATTTTTTCGAGTAGGTATAGGTACCTCCTGAACTCGTGTCATTCTATGAAAAATCAATAAAAAAGCTTCACTCCTTCCACAGATGCTCGTAAACCCTGCATTTAACCTTTATTTTCAAAATATTTGTCTCGAGCCCGTCAGCACAGTATTTCCCACGATGCTTCCGTGGAATACGTGACGCAATCGTTCGCGGTCTTTAAGACTCGTCGTTATTGATCTGCCACTAGAATCACGATGCACAAAATTGAAAAGTTTTCCAAATATTTAAAGGACATTGTATTGAAACACTCTTCCAACCAAAATTTCTCGTTCTAGAATTAATATTAGTTGAGCGGGGGGAGGGGGAAGCTAAAAAGTTGGAATTTTGGTGATTTTTGATTTTCTTAAAATTGAAGAATTTGGATTTCAGTGACGGTAATTTTGCTTGTGTAGTTTTATTGGGATGTATTCTTCAGGTTTCAAAGAAGTTTTGTTCGGTTTGTGTATTTTTGTGGTTTGAGTGCTCTTTCGACAATTATTTAAATATTAGTATTTGGTGAACGTAACAGACTCCGAACGTTTGCGTTGCGATTTCCACGGGAACGTCGTGGGAAATATTATGTTACGGGCTAATTTCATTTCTGAAAGATGATCCATAAAAGTTGGGTAAATATTCATCGATTGGCTTAGAAATCATCATGCGTTATTTTTTCATGGTATTTGGCCAATTTTTGTGTGAGAGAAGGGGTGAGGGGTACTCTGGTCCTTTTTGTATTCCATGGTCAAATTTGAAACAATTGGAAAACATTTTTCTCAATTCGCGAGTGAGGGGGGGGGCAACAAAATGGTCGAATTGAAAAATGCAGAACTTTGAAGTCTTTTGGTCTGCAATTTTTATTGGGAAATTTTTTTGATGGAGCATGGAGTGTGAAGATGTAGATACTTCAGAAAAGGGTTGAATCCCAGGATACATAGAAGAGCCTCTGAATAAGATATATTGGCAGTTTATTGAGGCAGAATGACATCAAATCGTCTTCGAGATTTTAAATTTCGGCAACTAGTGAATTTTTGGATCAACTGCGGTTACTTTTTTTTCAGCTGCAATCTCTAAAATTTTACCATAATGTTGAAATGGCCCTGACGAAAATCGCACACAATCGAAGATCGAATTTCGCAAAGTATCGCTGCAGTCTATAAGGCAGACGGGTTGCGGGTGTTGTATTTATTTATTTTTTCATCGTCGTCGTCGGGTGTACAACGATCGTTGAAGATTTCGACACAATTGTTTACCATTCAGAAGAGAATGCTAAGAATTTGGTTACATTATCGGCGTATAATTTAAGAGAGGCGTGTATCGCGGTTGAAGAAATAATGGTACTGTACGTGTGCTGCGCGATGATACGAATACGTTTTGAAAATAATTAATCGTCGCGTCGGTTTTGTTCGGTTCGTCGATGTTGAGCAACGATAATAGTATTAATCTACGAGAAGGAGAAGATGATCCCAATCCTCGTATACGCGTAAGTTGGCGACTTGGCGATAAGAGCTAGGGCCATCATAGAGCTAGGATAAAAAATAAAGCTGAACTTTGACCCGGAGATAGACCATGGTGGAAAAGATATAGCTAAATTGTGTGTTAACGGAAGCGATGAGATGGCCAATGGTCTTGTTGTGTATGCGCATTGTTCAACGCTCTGGATTGCATAGGTATATATGTGACCTGTAATCGTCGTAACCAGTTTTTTTTCTTCATTTTTTTTCTTCTTCGCTTCGGTATCGATTATGTATGAACCGGCGTCTTGATCACATCGTGTGTTAGCAGATTATACCGATGATAGCTCACAATGCGGTATTCTGGTTGCCATTTCACCATACATACGCAATGGAACGGAAATAGGTTCGAGATTTATTTTTATACCGATCCGACGACGACCAAGAGACGACGACCTGAGCAGCGTGAAATATACACATACACTTGTACCTCTACCTACGAGTACATGTGCTTATGCAGCTTGAGAATCAGGCAAG
This sequence comes from Planococcus citri, assembly GCF_950023065.1. NCBI lineage: Eukaryota > Metazoa > Arthropoda > Insecta > Hemiptera > Pseudococcidae > Planococcus > Planococcus citri. The sequence continues at coordinate 14,318,050 of NC_088678.1, read as the reverse complement.
ATGAAAGATTCTGTGGCCAATATTACGACGAAGACGTCGTTGTCCGTCGAGTATATGTATTATCTACCCAGTTTCCGTAATTCTGTCGTTGTCGATGTGTCGACTCTTTGCTGATTTTTTATGACCGTATACGGTCGACTGGACGACGACGACGACGATGGTTTAGAGTAATGTGCTCGATCCGAGTCCGAACCAATGCTGTAATATGACCTACTAATTGATCACCACACTCGACGACGAACCTTTGCCAAAATGGCGAATGAATGTGCACTGTGCAGTGTGCAGGGTACCTCATCACATGGTACCTGTAGATGGATGTATTTATGTGCACGTACTTTCACCTGCTCGAAAGGCTCATTCGTATAATAACGGTGCATTGAGTTGTTGTCGCTATACGTATACGAGTACGTATTGCTGTGTAGACAACCTTGTAAACTGCGAAGAGCTCAAAACCAGCGATCCATTGCTCAGAAAATCCATTCGTGTGCGCGACCGTCTTCTTGATTTGATTGACCCTTGAGGACCTCGTCGTCATCGTCGTGCTGTACGAGATGTCTGTTTGAACACGTCGTCGTCGTCGCCGATAGGGTAATATAGGCTTCATTGTGTTAACCGAGGTCATGGTTATCGCACTGGTACCAAAAATATACATAGGTTCCTTTTTCGCATTGTTTGTTGTATGGGGAGGGGGAGGTTTTGTCTTTGAAATACGTGTATAAGGATTCACTTTGACGATTACCTACTACATTAGTCATTTGTGCATTTCCCTTGATGAAGCCTGAGGAGACTTTGGAATTCCGGTAGCTGTATGCGATAATTATTATCGACTGTGATTGTTGATGCGGGTCTTCGCGTTAATATGCATATATCGTTAGTTTGATTTGTATGGTTTTTGGAGATTCTTTAGTAGTTGAATGAAAGGCCGTATTGTTTTAGAGGATAGAGTGGATGTGATGGCTAAAATGGGTAAAGTTGTAAGGTCGATCGAGGAAGCTGATGGTGTTGTCGATGTTTTAGGATTAGTGTAGGTTTGTGTTTCGTGACTCAATAATTGTAGCTCGTACATTACTGATTATCAAATTGCTTGCAAAAATTACCTACTAGCGATGGTACAAAAAAATGAATACTTATTCGATTTTTAGAATGTAGGTAGGTTCTTGCGGAAAATATTGGAGCCTTCAAAAGAATTTTCTAAGGTTGAAAAAAAAAAAAAAAAAAAAGAGGCTGGAGTTGAAGATGAGGCACTTTGATGAAAAAATTGCTGACCCAGACAGAAAAATGTTTTTACTCGTGGTGAATTACTTTTTATTGAAAATTGTCTTAATTAGGTTATTTTTCATTTTCACACAATATTTTTAAAAAGTGTGTAAAAATATCTCCCTCAGCTGGTTTTTAAACCAATTGTTCGAAAAACATTTTTATCTCTGTTGCATTTCCCATGAATGAGTACTTTTTTAGTCTATTGATCTCAAAAAATAGTTTTTCACTTCTAATCACTCTCAGTGAGATGGGATCATGAAAAAACAGAAATTCCAAAAGTCCTTTTTTTTTCAATACGTACTATAGACTTTTGATATTCCAATTTCTTTATTCACTCCTTTGTATGTACAATTTTGAAAAAATTCAATTGTGAAGCCATCAACTTGACAACTTTTTAAAACTTTCTTTTTTTAGTAAATGGAAAATGACAAAAATTTACTCTTTTTACGCCTTTGCTTCGACAGAAGCATCGTCATTCTTCTCCTTTTTTCAAAAGTAATTTACAGAAAATTAATTTGCAATATATTTTTGAAAATCAAGACGTTGGAGAAGTGTATGATTGAAATGTTGAAAAACGAAAAATTAAAATGATTAAGATATTTTTTGACACAATTGTACTTCCCCCTCCCCCCACCAAAAAAATCCCGAAGTATCCAATGAAATTTTTTAAAAAAGAATTGATGCGTAGAATATCGACTACCCTTCCTTTACTCTCAGAAAAAAATTGTGAACGCAGTGAGTGTTTAAAAAATATTCTCTCAAAAGTGCTGTTTTTTTGTAGGTATTGAAGTTTTGTTGAACTTTTTGAAAAAAAAATTAAAATTCGTATCTGATGAGACTTCATGACTTCAATTTTTCTTCAAAATTGCTGGATAGAGTAGAGTTTGAAAATTGACTGGAAATTTGGATACTTTGCTTTGTTTTCAAATTGACCAAATTTTGGGCCACCGAAGTTGATTGTTCAATTTATGTAACGACTTCTAGAGTGATTTTGATTGAAAAAATTGAACTTTTGTTGAAGGCTCTAAATTGGTTCGAAATTTGTTGCAGTTAATCGGGTGAATGGGTTGACTCGTCACTTTAGATTTTTGATTAATCGCCATATTATACCTACCTATTTTACCTATTTACTTGGCTCATAATGTCTCAATTTTTTCCTGTTTTAGCTAAAATTGTAAAAAATTCTGCTCTTTTCTATTTTTTAAATCAAATTTTGAAAATTTTCAGCGGTTTTTGTTTCAAAATTTTGACTTTTCCCTTCATTTTTTTTAGTTCTTTTTCTTTATAAAAATCGAAAATTTTTGACTTAAATGCATTTTGACTCCCCCACCCCCCTTACCTATCAGTTGAAGCGTTTAGAAGAAACTTCCTGTCAAGATTGATTACTTTTTGCCAATGTTGTTAAAAAGGCGTACTTTTTGGTTGAAATATTCAAAAAAGTTTTACATTTTTACCAAAATTTCAAAAAAGTCCCTTTTTTGTTTATTTTTTGAATCAAACGTCAAACTTTTTTATTTATCCTTACTTTTTTTTCAAAATTTCAAATATTCTTATCGAGTGTGTTTTTTTTTGAAAATAGTGATAAAATTTCGGATTTCATAAATTTTGATCCTACTCCTCTCCCCTGATTTTTTTTGGGGTGTTTATAATTGCAGGATTATTACACCCGAGGAGAGAAGGATTTAGATTTGCTTTATTAGGTTGGTGTCTTTTAGTAGGGTTATAAATTTTTGAATTTCAGAATGGTTGTCTGGGATGGTCATTGAATTTGGGTCTATTTGGAGAGATAGTCTTTTTTGCTGTAATTTAGGACAGGTGAATAGTAAATTTAATGTTGGATGGATGTAGGTTCATTTTCACAGAATTGACAGGGGGGGTTTTGGATTGAAACATATTTTGAAAATGTTTTCTGCTATAAGTCTGCCTTTTTTGCCATAGTTGGCAAAAAGCTTTGATTTTTTACCAAATATAGTGATTTTTTTTTTAGATCACTATTTCCAAAAGTATTTATTTTTCTTTCAGAATTTTGGATTTTCTCTTATTTTTTAAGATTTTCTAAAAATGAAAAAAAAAATGAAAAAAAATGAAAAAATTGAACATTAAAAAAAATATTTGTCGAAAGACTGGTTTTCGCTCTATTTTCCCATGTCCTCTGTTCATTTGCAGGTCTTGTACATGGGTTAAATTTACAGGAACTTAAGTTGATTGCTTCAGGATGTCTAATAGTCTTGCTTATTTTGCAGCTGTCCTGCTTTTTTATCAGATTTATCAAAATGTCCTGCTATTTTCCGACCAGACTTTAAATTTTCTATTCATTTCCCTGTTTTGTGGAATTTTGAAAAAAATTGGCGTTCTTCCCAACTGACTGCTAATTTTTTTTTTTTAGAAAAATGCAAACATTTTCTGGAAATCTTTGCTTTGTTTTTTAAAGTAATTTTCATTGAATTAGTTTGCATTTTTTTTGTTTTGTTTTAGAACAATTACCTACAAATACGTTGAAAAAGTACCTATGATGAATAATTTTATTAAAAACGCTCCAAATAATATAAAAAATTGAGTTTGTAAAAATATTGTCATCTCCTCCTCCCCCCTCCCAATGAAAAATATTGGTAAATCCACAACACTGGAAAAGTGAAAAAATTAGGTGAAAATTGTTTCACCCCTCTCCTCCTCCTTCCCAAAAAAAGTTGTGAAATGTTTGCAGAATGCTTCGCCGATAAAAAATTGAGACGATAAAGGCATTTTAACACCCCCCCCCCTCCTTCCGAAAAAATCTCAAAAAGTCCAGACATCGAAAACACGAAAAATTGACATGTAAAACGTTGAACCTCCCTTCCCCTCCTCCGTCAAAAATTCGCCTTAAATTGAGAAATCAACTGTGTTATCTCAAAATTTGGTTCTGAAGTGTGAGTGGCATGTCTATCCATGTGCCAAATTTTCAGTTTGATCAGATTTGACGAATGGTAATTGGTAACTGAAGGCCCCTCCTACGTAAATCTACGCATATTTGTCCTCTCATTAAAAATATTTAATTTTCAGATATATTATTTTCATTAAAAATTAATGTTTTTGAAAACGTTTTGTGAGAATTTATGACCTCTGAGGGCTTGCATCATTTTTTTCTCGGTGAGGAGATGAAGTCATTACCCTCTATTCTGATCCTGATAAAGTTTATCGGGTTTCTTCGAATTTCACTCGTATTGCTTCAGTTCATGAAATTTCTTGAAAGCTTATCTCACAAACAGGCCAATAGATCGATATTAAATCGACCGATACCGAATTCTACTCGCCTATTAGCCTTACAGCTCAATCGATCTGTACATTTTACATTACGTCGAATAATCGCGAACATTGTCTGCTATCCACTGTCCAGTGTCCAATGTCCATTCGCTTCACCTGGCACAAGGTGTTTCTCGTTGACGTAAATCTGGCTCGTCGACCATTGATTCATCAAGCCACTGGTGGAGGGGGGGTGAGAGAGGTACAAGGAAGATCGCCGATCAGTGATCGGTGATCGGCTGCTTGTCATGTCGATGTCGGTGTAAGCGCAGCCAAAAGCCAGATACAAAAAAAAAATCATAACGTTCAGTTACGAGACCATCGTCGAGTAAAAGTTATTCTCTCATCGTCGGCTGACTAGAATTAATGAATCGATGGAATACGAGTATATACTAACACTAGTGTGGTCGATTGGAAGATACACGAGGGGAGTACGAATGTCGATATGTTAACCGTGTCATTGCCCTCGTGTAAGTGTATGTACGCTGCGTACGTACGTATACGTATACGTACATAATATCGTTGGATTGGATTGGGTAGGATAGGATGGGATGGATGGTTTCATTGTATGTCGAATCGGAAAAAGAATTAAGGAAAGAGAAAGAGAGACTGTGTTGAGCTTATGTACTCGTATAGTGCTGAAAAGGTACTTAGAAAAAGTAGCATCCATCGAGATGTATCACCTCGTTGGCTTCGTTGGTCATGTCTTATAATATTGCTCGTGTATGGCGAATATGACTTTTTTTTTTGCTGCTTTCGTCCAGACTGTTGATAATTTTCCCATAGAGAGAGAAAGAGAGAACCTTCGTCAGTTCGTCGTAATCGTTCGGTTATTATTACACGTCAACAATCTTCCTTCGTCTCGTAATCGATCCAAAGAGCGCCGTGGTGACTGGTGACTGGTGATTTAGATATCACCTCGACAGGGTATCGTGGAGACAGTGTCGTATAGTTTTATAGGCTTAGGCACAGGTACCCATGCTCACGATGTTTTTAAAGACATAGTTAAAGAGGTACCTACACTTACCAATGCGGAGAGTTTCTTAATCAGTGGGTCATAACTTCAGAGGGAGTCGTGACATTGTTTGTTGGGTTTTTTATTTTGGGTAATTCATTACGAGAGTCTCCTTATGCTCGCTGGATGGAATGTTTGGTGTGTTGCGCTGGTCCTATAAAGAAAAAAAATACACGGGTTGTTTTATTGTTTTGTTTATATTTTCGAGTCTGAAATAAAACCGAGTGTAACGTAAGGGATCACAGTGTTTCTTTCGTATTTTTTCCCTTCATTTGCTTATACGCTTGTTTGGGTATTCGAGTAAAAATAACTGGCTCGTTTTAACGAAAGTGTTGGTTTTAACTCGGTTTTGAAATAAGCCGATGTGTAAGTTATATCAATGTACATATGTATGTACTATAGTCGTGTTTATTTTACATGTTGACACAATTCGAAACGTTGAATGGGTATATACTTTCCTTTGTGGTCTGCTGGAATAAAACTCGTGGTTTTTTTTCCTGTTTACATATTTTCATGTTACGTGTAATGTAGGTACTTATACACTAAAGTTAGCTGGGATTATGTGATGGAATTTTGTATTCGAATAGAAAAGGATTCGTATTCAAGCTGTTCAGGTCTCTCTTTTGTACGCTGTTTTTATGTGTGTTTTTTTTTTTGTTCCATTGTCGAGAGGTATTTTTTATTTTTTGAAAGTGTGGTGGAAAAAATGAGTGGGAATGACAAAGAAAAAAAATGGCTCGGGGTGGGAAAAAAGAGTTGATGTGGAAGTGGGCGAGATTAAAATGCGAAAATGAGGTGAATGGGTTTGGAGGAAAATTGAAAATGTGACCCAAATTAACACCACCCACCGTTTTCCTGTTCCTCGAATGAAAATTAAGTTTTAAAAATCGATGATGCGGAATCGTTTTTTTGAAATGGTGCTCAGATGCAAAGTGATAGTGAAATTATGTAACGAAGAGAAATGAAGGAAATTAATTAGACATGGATTAACCTGTTTAAAAATTGATTTGATCTTTTTCGAAGTGATGAAAGAAATTTAATCAAAAAGGCAGTGAGATTCTCAAGGTTTACAAAATGTTGAAAAATTATCGAAACACGTCAAAAAAAAATTGAAATTTGTGTTAATGTGCAGTTTTTATTTTTAGGTACTAAAAAGTGACTGGATTTTGGTCAATATTCTATCACTACAAAAAAGTAAAATGTTCGATATCATCTCAAATAGACTTCTCAGAAATTAAAAATTCTTCAAAAAAATATTTTTTAAATGAAAGTGTCAACGAATTTTCCTTTTTTGTTCGCTGTTTGTCAGGGACTGCATACAAAATATAATTTCAATTTTTTCTCATTTTTCATGCCTGAGAAATTCTAAAAATCAGTCAATTGGAGCAAAAAACTGTACGAAATATCATTTTGATAGATATACATTCCTCCTCCTCCTCCTCCTTCTCTCCCTCCTCAAAACAAAGGTAAAAATGAGAAAATATCAAACATTTATTTAGGTAACACCATGAACATTTAATTCGTTGTTATTTTTTGGATACTTTGAAACTAAGCTATGATTGGGGGGGGGGGAGAGGTAAATATTGACTTGATGGAGCTCGTGTGCATTTTCATCAGAATTTTTTAAAGCTATTTTGTAACCATTTTTTTGTTCTTTTCGGAATTTGAAAAAACCAACCGAACAAAACATAATGATATTTTTATACTTTCCGCCCCTCCTTCCCTACTTGTGCTAAAAAAGTAAAAGAAAACGAATCGTTTTTGAATGAAAAGTATCCAAGTTGAATTCAATTGCTATTTTTTCGAAATTTTCAATTTCACATTCACCACCTCTCAAGTCGTATGGTTGAAAAGAGTCATCAATTTAGCTCGAAATTGATCTAAATTTGAGAATTGAGGGGTTAAATGGAAAAGGGGCCCTAGTCATTTTTTAAAACTGATTTTTACATGTTCAAATAGACTTAAAATTTTTTTCTACAAGCAAATTGTTTTCCAATTCGTTTTTTTTCATGGAAGAACACTTTAGTATCACTGAGTAAATATGGTGAAATTGATAACAAATTTTTTTTAAATACCTAGGCTTTTTTCAAAAATGTAAAAATTTAAAAAAAAAAGACAAGACCGGCCTTTTTTCATGGAACCCCTCAATTTTGTTCATCGAAACTGGCAGGACTGAATTTTTGTTTTGATTTTCCGAACTTTTCTTTATGAGGGGGATGGTGGTATTTTAAGGGAGGGGGGAGAGGAGGGATTCGTCTCCCAAAATTTTCCCTCATTGATCTTGTAAGTCTCAAAGTATCCAAATTAAAATTCTGAAAATTTTAAAAAGAAGAATTTTTGAAAAAAATCTCTCCTAAAATGGTCTTGATGGTCTTTTAATCCTGAAATATCATCGACGATGATTTTCTATTTCTGCTCCTACCTTTTTTTCTTGTTCGGAAAGGGGATTAAGAAAACATTTCTTTTTTGTTTTTTCATATTATTTGGCTCAAAAAAATATAATGAAATCATTATTGACAAAATTTTCATGGGAGGAGAAAGCATGTGATGATATTTTTCCTTTTTTCTGAAACATTGAGAAGAAAATACTTTTGAGGAATTCAATAATTTTAAAATATTATGGAACGTACGATTTTTTTCGCAACCCTCAAAAAGAGAAAAAAGTGAAGGAAATTAGAAACTTTTGTATTTGATATTTTTTGGCAAATGAACCATTCGAAGTATCCACCTCCAATTTAAACGAGAATCCAAATTTTGAAAAAAGCGTGGTCTGAAACTATTGTAACTAAAATTTCAGCTGCCCCTCCCCCCTCTAAATTGATTTTTTGACCTTTGGTGGATTTTTGAAAATTCCAATTTGGATGGTGATTTTTTGGAATTTTTCCCCAGGTTAAAAATGAATCCATTTCTTAAAAAAAAAAAAAAAAAAAAAAAAAAATGGCGAAAATCAGATTTGAAGCTCATTTTGACTCCTCTAGGGCATACTGGAGCCTGTAATATGATTTTCGATTTCTCCAGGATTTTTGAATTTCTTCAGAATGCAAAGGAAATTATTAAGGCTGCAAAAAATTAAGCTTCGAAGTTGAACATCCATTTTTTGATCTGTTTAGCAAGTTTATCCAAAATTATAACGATTTTCAGGTGGACAGCTCTAATGCGTTTCATTGACCATACTTAATCAAAAATTTCTGCCCATAAAAAATTAATACTAGAGGTGTTTGCCTGGAAATTTATCAGAGTGGAGGCTCCATAGAAAGGCTGGAAATGGTGGAATTTGATTTAGGGGAGGTGATATTGGCTTCGAAATTCATTTTCATAGTTTTTACTGAAAAAGTAAGCACATTTACCCAGGTATTAAAAAAGAATTTCTCAAATTGTCATTTTTAATTTTCAAGAATTCGCCAAAAAATCAAAAAAAATTTGGCGGTTGAAATTACAGTTTTAGGGATTTTTAGCTATTTCATTTTCAAAAAATTGAATTTAATTTCCATTTATAAGATGTATTTGTAAAATCTCATCATAATGTTTTCAAAATCAATACAGTCCACTTATAAAAGTTATATTTGAAGGGCGGTTTTCCAAAAAGCGAAAAGTCAAAAATCATGATTTCAAGATAAATGACGTTTTTAGTGCCCATTTGAAGCCATGGTGCACTTGAAGTATGCAACCTGTCCTGCATGTTGCATTAGCAACTCATACATGTTGGTTTCTCAGTGTAACTAGAGTTCGCAGCGCTTCTGCGGTAGAAAAAGTAAAACTGACTTATCGCCTTTTGGAAAAATGATTTTTCAGTTTTTCATTTGTATGATAAAACCAGTGGTGCAAATTGATGTAAGTCAACTGTAAATCGCAGTACAAAAGTAGAAGACAAAAAAAAATTGATTACAAAAAATTTAACCTGTATTTTTAACAAAAATTATCCACTTTGGTAATCAAATAAAAACAAAAAGTACCTTACCTATATTACAGTACTATCTAAGTATTAAAAAAAAAAAAAACAATTTTCACAGCTCTACTTCAACGAACACGAAGTATTACAGATTACAGTAGGTACAAAAAATTTAACCTATATTAACTCCAAATTCAAATGTTCACTGGATAAATCGTAACTTATCACGTTTTGGAAAAAACAATTGCAATCTGCAACTTACGGAAAAGCTGGATTGCGCGTAAATAAATAGGTATTTTGGGTAGGTTAGGCATTAAATTGGTGAGATACAACCTATAGAACACAATGGCGTGAAAAACTCAATTTTCAAAAAAATTGACTTATCCACTTTTGGAAAACCACCCTTCATTTTTATTCCTTGTTATCTAACAAATTGGTCCTTCAGGCCTGATGTCTTTACAGCCACCATCTGAAACTGGAGATCATCTCCAAGCAAATGAAATCAGCGACAATAGCGACGATGATACCAACACCAGTTTGACAAGGAGTAGTTCAGATGACAATGGGCGCCACTGTAAAATAATGTTTGATGGCTTAAAAAAAGATAAAAACCAACAATGAGCCCCTTTCTGAACTACCTGAAATTATCAACAGAGAATTGAAAGAATTGCAGAATTTAAAAGAGAAGTACTAAGCAAAATCAATCGACTGAGAATTGGATAACAACGTTGACCTGGAAGAATGAAATGAATTTCTGAAAATATACAAATATCTTTGTAATCGACTTATTGCCCGTCACACTTCTCTATAAAAGAATCAAAATCAACGGACTTCATCAATTAGACTTCCACAATCCGATCTGCCGAAGTTCAACAGTGTACAAGGCACATGGATTATAACTTCCGAAACATCTTCACAACAATGGTCTATAATAATGAAAATATGACCAATCTTGAGAAGAAAATTTCTCTGCACAATTCAGACTGGGCACTCAAGTATCGTCCATAAAAATTAAAATATGACCACTCTTGAGAAGAATATTTCTCTGCACAATTCGGACCAGGCACTTGCATAGAGGGCGCTAGTGAGCTGGCAAATGTTTACCTACATTTTTCAGAGGGGGCTTTTCTTATCAGCGTTCACGAAAGCATTAATTTCAATGGTTAAAACTGAAAAATTAATTCGATGTATGTACATTATTTTTACGATTATTATTGCATATTAATCATGACCGAATCATATTTTCATTTCTAACTTGTAAATCCAACATTTTGGTAAAATACCATTGATAAGAAAAACCCTCGTCTGAACTGTCTGAAGAAGCTGGAACAATGGGCACACTAGCACCCTCTATGTGAGAGACTGGTCCGAATTGCCTTGAAGGTGACGCAAAAGATCTCATAAAGAACATCAATATTGCTGAAAACAACTATCTCAGTACTTGGCGCATCATCGATAAACAAATACATCTTATACATGAGCTTATTTAACTTTGCCTAGAAATACAATATTTAGGTAGTATTTTACCACCATTTGATTCAAAGGCAGCCATCTAGATAATAATTTTCTAGAAAATTTTTTTGTCAAATTTTTTTTCTCCCATTTGGTCCAACATTTTTAACAATGACAGATATTAAGGCCAATAAATTGAGGAATAGGAGGGATGAGGGGATTTTTGTCACCTCGTTTCGAGATTCGCAATATTCAAGAGTCAAGTTTACCCCACACACAGATTTCGCATATCTATACTAGATTAGAATCTCGACACCCAGTTGAATTTCATCTCAGTCGATTCGATTATCACTATACTTATCGAATAATACAATCGCCGTGAATGTAGTTCATTTGCATATTATCTCTTCGCATTATTTATAAATACAAATACGTTGTATTTAGTCAGATAGAGAGATACATTATAATATGTATACGAATGTACCACACCACGATAGATTATTTTGCGCTAATACGCAATGTTCACGTATTATGATCGCGAGGTGCTCGTTATCGCGGTTATGAAACGCGATAAAGCGTACACTTTCTGCACCTACTACATATATACGATACATTTATAATATGGAATTATGCTCGTAATATGTATGATGTATTTGTATTTGTAGAATGAGGCATTCATTACGTAGGCAGGTCTAGGTGTAAGACTGTAGGTAGACGTAGAGGTACTCTAGAAGAAAAAAAATGCTATGTACGAAGTTTTATGCATTTAGAAGCGAATCTGTGTAAAGTTACAGTCACACATTGCGCGTGCTTCTCATATCGTTCTGTTCCCATAGCATCGTGCTCTACTGGTGACTCTGACTATACGCTGTTTACAATAATAATTTCACATGTAAATGAGCATGCTCTCTATGTTTATTGTGTGTAATAACTGGGGCGCGATATGATAAGGCGACAATCGCTCTAACGCTCAGCTGTTGTTGTTGATGTTATCTACGTAATGGAATCTCTTCGAAAGCCCACACACACTATACAGGGAGACAGAGAAAGATGAAGAGTTGGAGAACATATTACACATTTAACAATATGATAAAGAAGGATCCCCCATATACGTTTACGTACTCGTACGAGATTTGAAAGAGAATTAAAAAATGCATCTGCATGGTAGCTGAAGGCAGGGAATGAAGAATGGTGGACCGAAAACCTGTGCACTGGTAGTCGTATAAGTTCTTCCATGAAATAGCCTAAGGAACTACGTTAGGTGTACAGGAATGCTGCCGAATGCTGAAGAGCAGAGCGGTCTGTTTCGTTTTGTTCGTTTATAAAACGCGGCGACTATTAATTAAAGTTGATTAGAGAGATGAATTTGAAAAAGGGTATTTTACCTCCTCTTTGACCCCCATTTATTCATTGTGTGATGTGTGTGAGGAAGTTTTTTTGAATATAACCTGGAAATGATCGGATGCTTTGTTGCCATATTGTGCATGAGAACTGAGAAGACTGTATTTGTAGGTAGAGGTGTATAATGCACTATGTTGTTATGTCAAGAGAATGATTATGTAATCGAACTTGGGCACGGTGGGTATACTATTGGTGGAGCTCTGATACTCGCACAGAGAGAGAGAGAGATACCTTGTATTTAATGGTAATTGATTATGCGATTGTCGAATGTATGTATGTACTAGTTATAACTTATAAATGCAGCATTGGACCTTGAAATTATCTAAGTGCTAATATTACCGGTATATTGTTTTTTTTCTGCATTACAGATGGTATTTCGGTAAAATAAAACGTATCGAAGCCGAAAAGAAACTCTTGCTGCCAGAAAACGATCACGGAGCATTCCTTATCAGAGACTCGGAAAGTCGACATAATGATTATTCACTTTCAGGTAAGATACGTTCAGAAATTATGGACAATGATACGATTTTCATTTCATTCGAAATGGATACGAATCTTCTGGTGTATTTTGTGCGTATAAAATCGAGTAAAACCTGCAAGTCCGCGATGTTGTAGCATCCTGAGTGGCGATCGCGCCGATCGAGAAGCTGCTGCAAACGCATCAACTTCAACTGGTTCGAAAAAAACCGTTAATAATGCAGAACTGGTTGATGCTGATGACTTTTGCGCGACGATGACGACGCCTCGATTCCGCAATACGAGGAATAAAAATTAAGCTCGGCTTGATTATTACGAACGATGAATTGTCGATTGTTCGGATGCGATGATATTTTTTTGTAAAGAGAAAATACTCGTACGTATTCGTGTTCGTGTTGCGTAATCGATTCAGTTGGTGCATTGACACGACGACGACGATCGAGTTGGGTGGGTTTTTTAAGGGACTTATAATATGTAGATGTGTTCACGATGAATGGGTTTTGTGAATTTTTCAATGTTATTTGAAAATTGAGAATATAGAATCTTGATATATAATTTTTGCAAAAATGCACAGGTAGTTTATTAGGGTTTTTTGTGAGGGGAAGAGAGGGGGAGAGGAAAGAGAAGGATGTACAGAATTTGTTTCATGGTTCTATGTTGTCAGATTTGTGAGGAAAAAAATTCTCTACCCTATTTTTATTTTCTTCTAGGTTCAAAAAAGTGGTGCAAGAGGCTCTCCGAGTTGAAAAATATTTAAAAAATGTTATACAAATAAAAAAACATATTTTTGTATCGAAAATTCTCAATTTTTGCTGCAAAATTTTAGTGCTGTTTGTAAGGAAGAGCTCGCCCCAGTTCAGTACAGAGTAGAGACGTGCAGTCTGAAAAGTGAAAAGTATGTACTTTTCTTTCAATGAAAAGTTGAAAAGAAAAGTTCCTAGTTTTCATTTCACTTTTCACTAAAAAAAAGCAAGTGACCAATCAATTTACTCATCAAAGAACACTGACCTCATTGATGAAGTCAAATATCTAGTTTCACTCTCTCCACTTCTCCACCTTCGCAATTCAACACCCATATATCGCATTTTGATATTTTTCACAACATTTTTTTCAAAACATTTTTGTGAGTTTTAGATAGGTAAAAAATGCATCAATTTGAAGCTTTTACAGAGAGCTTTTAATTTGAGACTCGCACGATTTACTTTTCACACCTTTTCACACTTTTCAATGAACTTTTCACTTTTCATTTCACCAAAATTACTTTTCTGAAAAGTGCACATCTCTAGTACAGAGCCAACTATCTTGAAGAAATGAAAAAAATAAAGAAAAATTCGGTGAAAGTTTTTCGAAAATTTTCAACAAAAAAAAATTCTGATCCCTCGAGTTACAGTAGATTCCTTGCATGAAGCCCCATAAAAGTTGAAATAAACTGAAAAAATTGAATAAAAATTTTTAAAAAAAGGTTCATTTCTGTGTCAAAATTGCTCTGAATTATACCTACTTTTTGTTTTGCTACAAAAAACTTCCCTGTTTTCTTACTGAGTTGAATTAAGTTCTAAAGGTACTTTTTAAAAAAATCAAAAATTCAATTTTTCCTATCTTTGTTCTTCTATTTTTCTGACTAAGTACTTACAATTTGGCAGAAAAGTCTCGTTTTCTTACAAAAATTGAAAATATTCTTGGCTTTTGTCAAAATTTTCAAAAAGCGTTGTTTCTTGCCAAAAATTGCAAAGAACTGTCGCTTCTTTGCAAAAAATTCTAATTTATATGTTTCACTTTTTATTCCAAAAAATTTCCAAAAGTCTTGTTTTTTTTTTTTGCTAAAATTGTCTAAGTCTCGTTTTTTTGTTAATTAGCTCCCCCCCCCCTCCAAGAAGTCTCAGTTTTTCGACAAGTTGCATAAAAATACCAGCTTACCACTTTTTGATCAGTTATTTGCAAAAAGTTTTGCATTTTCGCAAAAATTGACAAAAATTCTAATTTTTTTCAAATCGTTAAAAGATCTTGATTTTTTCACCTGGACATTCCATGAAATTGCCAAAAAGCTTTATGTTGAAAATAGCTAAAAATTATCGTTGTTTTTTGCAGAAAATTCCAAAAGTTGTCAATAGTCACGCTTTTTTGACAAAAATTGCTAAAAAGAATTGTGCTTTCAGTTAAAATTAATTGTGAAAATCTTGTTTTTTTTTTTGCCTGAAGTTGTCAAAAATTCCAACTTCCATGTCGAAAATGTCAAAAAATCTTGGTTCATTAGTTATTTCTATAATGTTACGAATTTTTTTGTTACTTTTTGGACACTTTTTGATTTTTTTTTCTAACTTTTATAGTTACCAAAGTTGGGCTACTTTTTTTTGGGGGGGGGGGAGGGAATTGAACACGAAGCCCTGTCTTATTTTTTTAATGTGTTTTTTTTTTAATTTTTAAAATTGTTTGGGAGGAGGGGGAGGGTCTCATTCAATTAGGAGAACAATATTGTTTATGGGATCAATTGAGGTTTCTTAAGAAGACGAGGATTATTAGAGCAACTTTGACGAGGAAATGAAACTTTAAAGAAAAATTCTGTTGTTTATTTTTTCAGACTTTTAAGGCTCGATAAAGTTGCGAATTTTTTTGTTACTTTTTGGACACTTTTTGATTTTTTTTCAAACTTTTATAGTTACTAAAGTTGGGCTACTTTTGGAGGGGGGGGGGGGGGGATTGAGCACGAGCCTTGTCTTATTTCTTTAATGACAAAATTATTTCAATTTTTTTTTCAATTTTCAAAATTTTTTGAGAGGAGGGAGAGGGTCTCATTCAATTAGGAGAACAATATTGTTTATGGGATCCAATTGAGGTTTCTTAAGAAGACGAGGATTATTAGAGCAAGTTTGACGAGGAAATGAAACTTTAAAGTAAAATTCTATTCTTAATTTTTTCAGCCTTTTAGGACTCGATAAAGGGGGTCCAACATGATTTGAGGGACCGAAGTGTTTTTTCCCCTTTAAACAAGGATTTTTCAGTTTGATGAAAAAAAACAATTTTTTTATTGCAATGGATTTGATTTTTTGAAAAGGGACGGGGGGTTCTCGATACGGTTTAATTTTCAGTTGATGAGCTCGAATTACAATCATGGTTTTTTTGAAAATCAAATCCAACAATTTTATTATACTTTGAGGGTGGGGGTATAGAAAAACAATTTTTTCCATGATTACATTTTGTATAAACTTTTCGAATGTCCTTTATAGCTCCGAACCTAAATTCATGTAATTCAAATTCCGAGGGGAAATAGTTAGAAGGGGGAGGAGGGGCCAAAGGAAGAGTAAGGGGTGAAAAATGTGAAAAAAATTGAAACGAAGTCAATAATTGCTAAAATTTTTAAAAATCAGTCGTCTCTTTTTTACAAGAAGTTGCGAAATACGAGTAGTTTTACTTTTTTGACAAGAATTGCGAAAAAATATCATTTTCTTTTCTCAATAATTGCCAAAAAATCCTACTTATTGCTTTTTTTCCAAAAGTTTAAATAATTCTTGTTTTTTACCATGAAATGCTAAAAATTGCATTTTTATTTTCAGTTATTAAAATTTAATTGAAACGTTTTTTTCTGCATTGGAATATTTTGCTCACGTTTTGGTAACTTTTTTGGTCAGTTTTTGGGTATTTTTTCGCTACTTTTTCAAAATTTTTCAGCTACCAAAGTTACATTTTTTGAAAAACAAAAAAATAATAACTAATATGTAATAAAATAATAAGGAGGTCTCAGCTTGGAGAAAGTGGATTTTTGCAGCTTTTTTTAGTATGTTTGTGTTACATCTTTTTGGAAATTTATGTGATTATTTGTTCATTCTTTTCTCCCCCCTCCTAGTCCTAGCTTCGAATAAGCGATTTCTTATAATTTTTTGTGGGTTTTATTTTTATTTAATCACTGGAGTCCTCTATTGATTGAACCGAGGGGACTGAAATTTTGCAAGTGATTTATAAAAATACTCGAAGAGTATAGTTTAGAAGGATTTGAAGTCTTTAGCCCCTGTCCACCCCTTGCAGAATGGTGAGAATGATTCTTCGTGTCTTTTTTTATTGTGGTGGGGGGGGGGGGGTAATTTTGATGTCGTTACTGGAGCCCAAACAAATTGACCCAGAAGACTGAAACTTACCATTGTAATAGGTAATTCAAAAGGTGCTTCGAATATGTCTTTAGAAGGTTTGTACCCATTCAAACGTCCAACTTCTTTTCAGCATTGAAAAAACGAATATGTCACCGCTAAAGTCCCTTTTTCGCTCGATTTATCAAAAAAGGAAAATATCGTACTAAAAATAATTTTCCAATTTCTACGAAATTGTGGTATTTTCAACGCTTTTGCTTTTTGTGATATTCGTCTGAATTTTTTTATTTTTCAACGATGTTTGAGATGATGTTGAAATAAAATTAAGATGAAAAATTGTCATAATTTCACTTCCAACTTTTCATCCCCATCGAATGTTTGACTAAATCTGTGCCTGATTGACTTACTATGATAGATGCAGACGTGAATTTTATAATGATCAATTTTTAGGATTTTCAGCTGTGAACATACGTATTTTGAAAACAGTCAGTTTTTCAATATTACGAGTCTAATGATCGTTGAATCAATTTTTTAGATTTCTCAAAACAACCGATTAATTATTTTTCGCGATTCTTCGAATTCATTATTGCGATATTCCCATTATAATCGAGATGTTATGCTTACAAATATCATACGAAATTTACGAAACGATAACTCGATATGTTTGTTTTGATTTCAGTCCGAGACGGTGATACAGTAAAACACTATAGAATTAGACAATTAGACGAGGGCGGATTCTTCATCGCCAGAAGGACCACATTCAGAACTTTACAAGAATTAGTCGAACATTATAGTAAAGATGCAGATGGCCTTTGCGTTAACCTAAGAAAGCCTTGTGTTCAGGTAAATACTCGTACTCGTAATTGGAATTCGTGTTAATCCAGAATTTGCATCCGAACCATCGATCACAGTGATGAGATGGAGTTCGTAATTCGTCTAATCTGCCTTTTCTACTCGTATTTATAGATTGAGAAACCAGTAACGGGAGGATTATCGCACAGTACCAGAGATCAATGGGAAATTGATCGATCGTCGTTGAAATTCGTTCGTAAACTCGGCCACGGCCAATTCGGTGAAGTATGGGAAGGATTATGGAACAATACAACGCCGGTCGCTATCAAAACTTTGAAACCTGGTAAGCGAACTTTTGAAATATTTTTTCAAAATACTCGTAAAGGGAAAAGGGTTATCAGCTCTTCACCTTGTTCGCGCCGCGAGTTGAACTCGACTCAAGTTGGCAAATTATCCTTTTTTAGTATGGTTAGGTTAGCGTCGAGAGGAAGTTTTCTACTCGTATATTGGCGAATTTATGGCTCGTAGCGGTATTGAAATTTACATTTTTATCGGCAATTTTTTATGTATCGTATGTACGAGTATAGAACGGACTGGTTTCGTGATAATGGTCGCCTGCGAGCTACATTTATGGCTTTGGCTATGTACGCAAGTGTTGAAATTCTGTTAACAACAATACACAAGTGTATGCCGATGTTGTACATACGTAGATGTATGTAGATGAACTATGTCTTATTTGATTAGCTTTTTACGTGTTGTGTAACGAATCGCGACCGGTTAACAATGATCTTTACCATCTGCGATATCGATACACGATACTCGTATAGATGGTTGCGCGAATTCTAATCGAACGAGATCTTGAACTTGTACATGTAATTATGGAGCATGAAGGTGGAGTTACCGGACGGAAATAAAATACGTGGTGCTGGAATGAGTCCGTCTGCAGTTGTTCAGCATGGAATTGGTGAAATTTGGTCGAATGAATGGAAATGTAATTTTATGTGAAAGAATAAATTTCTGCGTTTTTATCAAAATAGAAAAATATTCGAAATAATCCAATAAAAATATTAAAAATCCAAGAAGAGGGGAAGTTAGGTAGGTGAAATACTGCTTGGTTTTTAAAATTTCCTATTTCTGGAAAAAAAATCTCCTCAAGAGACTACATGAGGTTTTTTGGAAGAAAATCACATTAGAGTCGAGAAATGCGCACTATTGGTCAAAATTTCAGCGAAATTGAACTTTTTAATTGAAGGGTCAGCTTTCAAAATGGGACTAAAGATTCAAATTTCGAGTGAAATACATAAATCGAGTATTGTTTACTATCAGAAGAAATCCAACCTCCTATCTCAAGGCGAAAAAATATCACAATTTATAAAAAGAAATCAGCAAGAACACGATGAAAAAAATTAATCAAGCATCAAAGACTGAAATTTTGCAAGCATTGAAAAATTGTGCAAAATGATGACAATAATTTTGTAAATTTTTAGAAAATTAGCAAAATCAACAGAATTCATTTCTAATTGAGGCAAAATTTGGAAAAATATCAAGAATGTATGGAATAATGCAAAAGTTTGTACAAACGGGGGGGGGGGGGCTTGAAATTATGAAAAATGAAATATAAGCAAAAAATGGGAGTATTCTTTGTAAACCTGAAATAATACATATTATCAAAAAAAGAGCATGCATGATTCAAAAATGAGAATGAAAAGTCAAGAAACCGGTCAAAATTGAACAGAAGTATAGTGCAAGTGTAAATGGACGTGAAAAAATTGATTAAAAATTGACGAAGTTTTGTAATAATTGAAATTTAAAAAAAAATTAGGTATCAGAAAATCAGCAAAAAAGACAACATCGGGTATTCGAATAAAATAGGAACAATTCCATCGAAATTATGTACTTGATGTAAAATAATACAAAAATAATAATTGTTCAAAAAGTTACAAAATCCTTTCATAACCATATGAAATGAACAAAAAATAATGAAAATGTGGAAAAAAAACTGAAGAAATTTTGCGCAAACCTTGAAATTATCGGAAAATTGCACAAAATATTAATGATATTTTTTGAAATCGTCAGAAAAGCACTATTCTTTACACTTTTAAACGAAGTGCAATGGTCCGAAAATTAGCCAATTGGTCAAAAAACTGTTAAAATTTAACGGAAATCCTATAAAATTACTACCGAAAAAACTGTAAAAATTATGAAAAAATTGATCGAATGAATATCAATTATCTACCTATTGAAATTTTATAAAAAGTTGAAAAATTGTGTGAATGTGACAGGACGGAAACTTGAAAAAATTGAGAGACTTTGATTCATCGTAAATTAAAGTAAAATCTGGAACGAAATTACAAAATTTGTACGATGAAGTGATGCGATACTTTGTTGAAAATTGGGGGAAAAAGAGGATAAAACTTAATAAAATTTCATCGAAGTAAATCAGAAAATCATTGAAAATTGTATTAAAAAAATTGATGGTATGTTTGAGTTGAAATTTGTAAAATATTGAACAATAATTGCTTATTGACAAAATGTTTCAATAGAGGCAAAAATGAGACAATGTTTACAAAATGAAGTGAAATTTTAAAAGAATTGAAGAATTTTAGCTTTTGACAAAGTATTAAAAAGTCATTTTCAATACTTGGGTATAATTATTATAATTATTCACTATCATTTTTTTTTTCATTTGGTTCTTACACAGTCAGCCTTGATTCTTGGCCTGGCTAAAGTCGACTTGAAAAGTAAAACTTTCAAAAATTGGTGATTTTTTTTCAAAGTTCCTGAAAGACTGACATTGATTTAAAAATTGGTTGGAGAGTCGAAAAAACAAAATTTAATTTATGTTTAATTATTATGCGTTTATTAATTTTTACTATCACGAGAAATCAAGGAAAATGGCGAAGAAATTTACCTAATTTTATTTTTATTTTTTAAAATTATTGACATTTCTTGAAATTACACGAAAATTAATTAGCAAAAATTACTGCATTTATCTTATATTGAAAATAAAAATGAAAAAATGTTTTGAAAACAATGTGAAATAATTCAAAAATTATTTGAAAAGTAGATAAAATAGCCAAAATTTGACAGAAACATTATCCATGAGAAATCAACTAACAAGTTTTAAAACATTTTTGATGATGGCAGGCTGGCAGCAATGCTGCCGCATGTATCTCAAATAAAGAATTGAATTGAAAGTTGACAACATTTTGTCAATATTTTGTAAACATGTTGAAAAGTTGTTTAAAAATTAGCAAAAGTGGAAGTACTTCGTACAAATTGAAATAAAATTGAAAAAAAAAAACTGTGTAAAATGACGTAAAAATTGATTGAAAAATTTATTGAAGAATTGAAGAATTGAAAAAACTGTATAAACTGTTGAAATTTAACGAAATTTTATAGACGTAAAACTTGATAGAACGTTGAAAACATTTCACAAGAACAAGGCAAAACTGCTACCTATCAATTTTCAGAAACTATGCATTCAAAATCACACAAAAAATGACAAATTGAAACATCTTCAAACATTGGCAAAAATTGAACAAAATTGTTAAAATAAATTTCAAAGAATCCTACAGTATTGAAAAAACATCATTCAAACAAAATAGAGCTAAATAATGCAATTTTGATCAAAATGTACTAAAAATTTATGAAATTGAGGAGCTAGTTTTTGGAGAGAGCGCTTCTTAAAACAACCAAAATTTCAGCTACGTATACCCAAAATTAATTTGCTCAATTTTTGGTGAATTTTTGAAAATCTAAAAATCAATATTTCTCATTTATTTGCCTGGAATACCTACGAGTAGACAATTCCAGCGGATTTGTGATATTTTAAAAAATAGATATTTTTCTCTTTTTTTCATAAAATCTTGTACCCCTCCCCCCCCCCCAAAAAAAGAAAAAATTGAAATGATAAAATTGGCTAATCGTCTGTTAACACCTAGCAGAAAATAATTCCTTCCTCACCTAATATCATATTCGATTCCCGAAACGAATATTCAATTTCACGATTTTCATCATCATCACTCATCAGGTAAGTACTAGGTATAATACATATTTTAGTTTTTTCGAAAACTGTAATTTGGTCAAAAAATGTGAGGAGGACAAGGGAAATCTTTTGGAAACTACTTGAAGTGGGTAATTCAAAAATCTTTAATTCGCCCATTGAATCAAAATGCTCTGATTTAAGGTATCTGAAATTTGGAATGAGCTGGAGAAAAGTTTTGTTTGAATTGCTTTCAAATTTTTCCCCATGTCACACTCACAGTTACCTAATTCTTTTTGAGCCGAAAAATTCAAGCAAAAACAGATTCTTTGAGATTGAATCAAGAATTCTAATTTTCCAATTTTTGGACATTTCGAATCCCCCTCCCTCTCTTTTTCCTGTTCACTATACATAGGTCCTAAATGTCCTTCTCTCAACTTTGCCCAGATTATTCATTTTCAGTTTTTCAGTCTGAAAAATTGTCGAGTCAGGCAAATGTGGTCATCGCGAGACCAAAATTGTTCTCCGAGGCTTGTTTTTTCATGTATTTTTTTAGTGCGAAAGAGGGGGGGGGGGTCAAAAAATGTCAAAATATCCAAAAATGAACGAAATACTTGGGTTTAAATTAATTCAACTTCTCTCCCTATTTATATGTATATTTTTGTGTAGGGCAATAATATACCTAGTAGTTGAAAAAAAACGGAGATTTTCTGAAATTCAAGATTCAATTTTTCCAAAAGGCGTGGAAATTGAATGAGCGACCTATAAAAATCTAGTTCACCCTTATTTTCGACCTTATCGACGAATTTATTCGAATCTGATGAGGTGATCTTCAGCACACCTGGAGGGGTTTTTTAACGAACATATTTTTGAGGCGAAAAATACATTTCTTGCTCGCAAAATAATTTTTATAGCTTGCACGAATGGGAATTTCTCATCTCCTCCCCCCCCACCATTCCTGGGCAGTCTGGAGTCTCCAGCAAGGTGTTAGATTGTTCCAGAAATTTTGAATTTCTCTAAAACTCGGATTTTCAATAGACCGAGTTAATTTTCTCGTCTTTCGAAAAAAATCAGAAACTCTGAAAAAATCCAAAATTATACTATGAGGTTCAAGAATGACTAAAAATGGTGGAATTTGGTTTGGGAAGATTGATATTACTCGTAGCTTGAAAAAATCAGCTGATCTGAACTGTGAAGTGTGAACTCCCTGCAATGCGTTTTGTAAACATTCGTGGAATGCATCGATGCATTTCTCCGGTATTATAAATGACTCTCCTCTCTTCCCTCCCTTTTCCACCAGATCCATGCAATTGCACGCGTCGTACATCTCGATGAAAATGAAAAGAAAAATGATCGATCAATCAAATCGCTTTCAATTTCATTTCACACTGGTCGTATTAATGTTTCGGCGTCGTTCACTTTTTTTTTTATTATTATTCTCTCGATTGGTGTGAAATGAAACACAACCGCTTCGCGAGCCGGAATCAGTCTTTATGACACTGACAGAGATTCTACTAATATTGCGAGCAAGATATTGGAAAGAAAGCTTTTCGAAACGAAACGTTGGCATATGCGTATTCTACTATAGGTGTAGGTACATTACAATCATAGGTAGTACACACTCGTACAAGTGCATAAAAACTAATAGGACCGCATTGCGGGCCCGATTTTGTGGTATTTAGCCAGGTTTTAACGGAGGTAATTAACATAACGAAGACTCGTGTGCTTGGTGCTCTGATACATAATTATACGTAGAAAAATATTCGATTTTATGGAAGAAAGCTTCACGAGTATATTCGCGAAGAACTTTCGGTATCTATGGGGATCTCGTATAGATTGTGTAGACCGATATATACGTACAAGGTATGCGAACCGCGATATTATTCGGCTCGCCGTGTCTTATATGAGCTATAATAAAAAGTGAATTCTCGTATTAAGTATATAAGAAAGTGTGTTAAAAGTAAACGAGCGATTAATTTTTACTCTCGCGTATATGGGGTAAGAGGTAGAGGTACAAAGGTGGCCTAAGTGTACGAGAGAATACATAATTCGTGCATACGCCGGTGCGGTATAATAATGGAAATTAAATTAATATACGTACGAGTCGATATCGATTAAACAGCATACCGATGCTAATCGATGGCTGGGTGCATACGGCATACTTCGATCGAGAAAATTAGATCGACCAATAGAAGAGAAACAAGACGGGGGGGGGAGGGGCAGGGAAAAAAACCACGTGAGATGATTTACATTCTGACGAGTTTTAAGGAAGTTCCATTCCTCGTTTATGGCGCGTAGCACCTTTTACCTTGAATATTATCCTATGTGTAGTCGCATTTCCTCGAGTAAGTTGTAGGTATATGTAGTTGGGTACTCGACCATAATATTATTTTTTTTTTCAAGTGATTTTTAAATCGGCATTTCGGACCATTGGGTAGTGGTTTTTTTTCGCTATATAAATGGTCGCAAGATGAGGCGAAATTTTGCCTCGTGGCCTTGAAACGAAGGCGGGAGAAAACGGGAGGAACTTTCGCTATAAACTTGGCTATGCAAATGGCTCGAAGGTCCGTCAATCTCGAGCGCGAAGAAGAGTAGTACTCTTGTAGATCGATTATAATTACACGAGTTTATAATATTGATACGATTCGGTATGTGTACGTCTTGTTAATGTATTGCGTTTTTTTTCTTCTTTTACAGGAACTATGGATCCTAAAGATTTCTTAGCTGAAGCTCAAATCATGAAGAAATTAAGGCATACGAAATTAATCCAGTTGTACGCGGTTTGTACGATGGAAGAACCTATTTACATTATTACCGAGTTGATGAAGAATGGAAGTTTATTAGAGTTCTTACAAGGTGAGTACTGGCCGAGCTATGAGGGAAAAATTCTTCGATGTGTAAGGTAGAAAGCTGAACAGGCTAAAAATTAATTGATGTGGATTCATAGATACTCAACACAATATTGTGTTTGGAATGGGTCATTCCATGCCAAATCGGCGGATTTTTGCACGATGGGATGGTCTTCAATTTTTTTCAAAATCAGATCATGTTTAGAGGCCATCAAATGATGACTAATGACGCAAACCGTACATTTTTTCGATTTTTTTGGCGTAGCTGTGGGGTTTCAAAGTTCTCAAAAATGGCTGAAAATGGAAAGTTTCAGTTGCAAATTGCTCCGGCATAGAATTTTGAACTTTTTTTCAAATTGCAGTACCTTGAGATTAATCGACGAATGATGTCAAAATCAGTGTTGCCACTTTCAAAAACCTAAAAAAATCGATTTAAAAACTTATAATTTAAATATAACTGTGATGTCCTCCAGTGAAAATGCTGAAAATTCTCAGTTTTAGTCCTTTTCATGTAGAATCATCATCATCATCAACGTGATAGTCGCAAGCGACTGGTGTGCCCCTAATAACAACCGCCTTTCATCTCTGTCTTGACTCTTGAGCTAGTGTGGCCGCAGTTGCAACTATGCCAACTATTTTCCAGGCTGTATCAGTCCACCTTATTGGAGATCTTGCCAAAGAGAATCCCTTTTTTGATGTTTTCCGGTCCTCTTCTGGCTATGTGTCCAAAATAACTCATTATCCTGCTTTCACATATTTTATTTAGCCTGGTTGGTTCTTGCAGTTGTTCAACAATTGATGTACAGGGTGCCCAGAAATATCGAGTACCCCTAAAAAAGTTTTCTACTAAAATACATTGGTTGGTCACAGTGAATGATAATAATTATAGCACATGATTGGTTGTTGGACTGGAGAGATAACATTCCACCAATTATATGCATCTATTTTTAATGAAAAACTTTCTTTGAGGTACTCAATATTTCTGGGCACCCTGTATATGTTTGGTGCACAGTGTATGGTATCTTCAACATCCAACACAGTGTTGTGGAGCGGAATGAATTTCATTCCGGGTTCAGGGTTCAGCTCCAGCATGAAAAATAATTCTGTTCTAGTTTTTTGTATCGTTCCGCTCCGCTTAAAAATATTATTCCATTATGGTTTAGCGTTCCATTTCGCTCCGACTTTTCTTTTTTGTTTTAGAGGAGATTGCATTCAAAGTACGTCAGTATTTTTGTGTCCTGAGCAAAAATTGAAGTTGAAATACCCAAAATTTTGAAAAATGGTTGAATTTAGAGTGTTTTAACGAAATTTAAAGTCCATCTCACATAAAAGAAGCATCAAAAACACCCAATGAAATTTGGAAGGTTTTACTCGGTGTTTTGACTGTTCTGGATTTAAATTTTGATGAGCTGAAAATGGTCTATTTCATGTCATTTACCATGTCTCGTAATAATTTTCTGGTTTATTGAGGTAAAATTTCAGCAAAAACACGTGTGGTTCACACTACAATCACGCAAAACGTTCACAGGGTGTCTAACAGGTACTGCAGGTACTGCAAGTACTGTAAAAGTACTGCATTGAAATCCTCAGTACTGCAAAGTACTGCATTTTGCCTGAAAAGTACTGTATTTTTTCTCAGAATCATTGATTTAAAATTTTTTAAAAACCTCAAAATGAATTAATTGGTGAAAATTTAAAAAAAAATATTTTGTACCTCAAAAGATGGCAACACTTGTTAAATTAATACTTGTAAAAATCTTATGGACAAATTCCAACCAGTTCAAAAAAATATTTTTTTTTCTGCAGGGGGGGGGTCGGTGTAAGTTGGATAAAAAAATAAGGTAATGCAAAAGGTACTGTAAAAGTACTGCGTTTCTTCGGAAAAATTTTGTTAGACACCCTCTCCCTCATTCATTAAAGGTCAAAAAATTTTGTGTGATTGAGCGTTAAAAACCCATATTTTTATTCCAGTGTGGTTCTGGTTTCGCTCCAGTTAATTTTTTGTAAGTTGCTCCAGGTTTGGTTCCGCTCCTCAAAAATTCTCCCAAAAGTAGGGGTTTAGCATTCCGGTTTGTTCCAGTTCGGTTCCGCTCTACAACACTGATCCTGCTCCATACCAACATTTCAAAGGCATCAATAACTTCTTCAATCATCTTGCTTTAATGTCAAAATCTCTGCTGCATATACGAAAACTGAAAAAAAAGCATCCTGCATAGTCTCTTCCTCGTTTTTATGGAGATTTTCCTAGTTGGTGGTGACTTTTCTCAACCGAGACATCTCACTGCTTTTCCAAGAGCTATTCTTCTTTTAATTTCCTTGGCTGATCCTGCATCAGCATCCACAAGTGAACCCAAATAAATAAATGAGTTCACTTTTTCAAATTCATTCATGGCTTCGGATTCATGACGTTGGTTTTCCTCACATTTATGAGGAGTCCCATGTCCTCACCAAATACTATCAACTGACAATACTGGCAACTCCATTTAAAATACATTGAGCGTTTTTGTCACAAGCGCGATCTGAACAGCCTGGTTTGAAACCAACTCTTATCAAAAATGCTCTGATTGGTTAGTTTATAACTGAACGTGTCACTTCAAAAAGGACATAAGAGAAAAATGGCGATTTTGGGAAATCGCGTTTGAAGTTTTAAGTGCAATTTATTTCGTATTTACGTTGGGAATTCAGCCGGAAACGTTTTGTATTCTAAAAATTTCATGTCTTCGCTACAAGAAAACACCTCGCTCATCACACAAAATAAATTTCTCTTTTCTCCAGAGCAATTTTAAAACTCAAAGTTATATGTCCTTTTTGAAGTGACTTTCTGTATTTTTGACATGTTCGCATTAATGACGTCAGAACTTCTGTGTATAGAAGGTAAATTTGAAAATTTTTATACGAAAATGTTCGTTGTTTCATCCTCTACAATTTTCGTCATGGTTATTTTTTTCGATACCCGCCCTGTGATGAAAAAATCACACGCCAAAAAATGACAAAATTTTTTCTCAAAAATTAAAAAAAATATCTACGGTGCCGATGTGGTGATGTCAAAATGGTCGAACATCGTGATTTTTAGGGACTTCGTGGTTTTAAAACGTCATTACTCTACGAGAAAATCATTTTGGAAAGTGGGCGGGGTCTCATTATGTTGCCAAGGCTTCAGGGAACACGAATCCGTTGTCGCACCAAAAAGGACATAAGTGAACTTATGCCTCTCTTGAAGTGACACGTTCAACTGGTTTGAATCTCGCATATCCGCAAGATTCGAATCAGCGAATCAGATGCTTGTGGTAAATTTTAGTTTCACTGCAGGCTGCTAGGAGAATAAAACACCATTTTTCGATGGAGTTGCCAGTATTGTCCTCACTGACCATCCTGACCCACCTGATCAATTCTGCCAGTTCGTTGCCTAAGTTGCAAAGTAGCGTATGTCCATCTGTTCACTTGATACCTCGTGTAAAAGTGCCTTCAATCTGGAGCACTATCTATTGGGTTTTAGTGTTCAACCAATACGTAGAATAGCTACCCATTGGTTGAATACTAAAACCCAATAGATGACGCTCCAGATTGAAGGCACTTTTACACGAGGTATCAAGTGAACAGATGGACATACGCTACTTTGCAACTTAGGCAACGAGTTCCTCTTCATTTGTCGCTATTAAGGTGGTATCATTAGCGTAACAGAGATTGGTGATTCTTCTTCCTTCTATCTTGATACCGCCTTCCAGGTTTTCCAAGGCTTTTTGCATGATGTACTCGCCATAGATGTTAAACAGCAGAGGAGAGAGTATGCAGCCCTGTTTTACTCCCCATTCTGGCTGAAAAGGGTTAGACTCTTCTCCACCTACTCTCACCATCATCTCATTCTTGTCATACAGCGATTTGATCAGCTCAATTAGGTGCTCTAGAACTCCCATCTCGCGTAGTATCTCATATAGCTTTGTCCAATTGACACAGTCAAAGGCCTTTGCATAGTCAATGAAGCATAGTACTGCAGGGATGTTGAATTCGCGGAATTATTCGATTATTTGTCTGATGTTCAAACCCTGCTTTTTTGTACCTCTTCCATGCATAACCTGCCTTGCCTATGCAAGTATGCCTTGATCCTATTTTTGATTATTTGGAGCATCACTTTACTGGCATGCGGAATCCAGGCTATTGTGCAATAGCATAATTTTTCATATCACCTTTCTTATGTAGCGGAATTAACAATGATTGGCACTGATCCTCGGGCCATTCTCTTTTGTGCCATATGTTGTTGGTTGTTGTATATCTTTCAGATCACCTTCTCTGCTTTCTTACCCATCAGGGTGTCTACAGCACGAAAAAAGTACGAATTTACGAAAAAAGCACGAAATTTGAAAATGACCTAAAAAAGTATGAAAAAACGTCAAAAATGTACGAAATTTACGAAATTTGTACGAAATTTTGAAAGGATTCCATTGTTAATTTTCCGACAAAGTCACCAATATACTCGTATCATCAAAATTCTTATTTTTTCAAAAATTTTCGCCCTCGCTTCGCTCGGGCCAATTTAGTGCCTTTTCCCCGCACACAATTTCAAAAAACATTGATAAAATTAAAAAAAATTGAGATGAAAAACAATGTTTCTTACATTAAAATTGATATTGTTCTACTTTTCGAACTACAATTTTCTAAAGCTTTTGCCATCGCTTCGCTTGGGATTCTTTTCTTTTCTTTTTCAAAATTGAAATTCTTCAAAAAAATATATCAATTTAAGTATTCAATTTTTATAGTTTCAAAATGAAGAAATAAAATTCTCGCATACTTCTCGAAATACATTTTTTCAATAGTTTTCACTTTCACTGGGGCCTGTTCTCTGACTTTTTAAACAAAATCAAAATTCACATCCTAAAAAAATCTTTCCAGTTCAAAAATTTTAAAAACCAAAAAACGAACTCTTTGCATTAAGTATAAAACATTGTTTTTTTATAGCTCTTTCAAAATACGAATTTTCCAAAGTTTTTGCCCTCGCTTCGCTCGGGCCTTTAATTTTTTTTTTCAAGTTTTTTGAAATCAAATTTTCAAAAACTTTCGCCCTTGCTTCGCTCGGGCAATTTTTTTTCTTTTAAAATTGGAAAAAAATCACATTTGAGCCCCCAAAAATTCAAAACAGAAAGTGAAAATTTTTGTAAGTCTTATGATTATGAGTGACATCAATCAGCAAAATGGGTATTTTTTCCCTATTTCTGTTGACCAATTTTCAATTAAACCCCCTCCCCCTCTCAAAAGACCTCTATGGGCAAATTATATTCGTTCCGGTCTCGTATTGGCTCTTGACGGTCCAGACCACACTGCTCAGCACGTTCAAATTTTGATTTTTGTGGCCGAAATGACATGACACACCCCCTCCCCTCCATGTAGATTCAAAGTATGACTATTAATACGAGTAATATATTGTACGAAAAAAATACGATAAAAGTACGAAAAAGGTACGAAATTTTGTTTTCTGGATTTAGTAGACACCCTGCCCATGGTCTGTAGTATCTCAGCCTCAACATATCAAAAAATTGGACTGGCATTTTTTTTGGCACTTACTGCAAAAATACTTACCTACCATCAGAAACCTAAAAAAGTAAATTATCTCAAAAATACAAAAATTTTTATTTTTTAGGTTCCTGATGGTATTTTTGCAATAAGTGCCAAACTTGTAATTTTTTTCTCAAAAATGAAAAAAAATGCCAGTCCAATTCTTTGATATGCTATTCTACGTGAAAAGTACTAAAACTGAGAATTTTTTCAGCATTTTCACTGGAGGACATTATGGTTATATTTAAATTATAAGTTTTTAAATAGATTTTTTAGATCAAAAAAAAATGACCGGTTTGGGTCATTCGTCATCGTCTGATTGTCTTTAAACATGATCTGATTTTGAAAAAAATCGAAGACCACTCGTGCAAAAATCTGCCGATTTGGCGTGGAATGGCCCAATATTATTTTGAATAAAAATTCGTTATTTTTTTCGAAATTTTAATAATGGTTGATAAATTAAACTTTTGATAAAATTGATATTTCTTCTATTTTTTAACTGCGAACTATCTATTGTAAAAATTGTTTAATTTGAATAATTATGTACTGAAGTATTGATTGATGGGTTTCATTTTCTAGGCAAAGGACGTAACATCAAGCTTCCCCAATTGATCGACATGGCTGCCCAGATTGCCGCTGGTATGGCGTATCTAGAAGCACAAAATTACATTCATAGAGATTTAGCTGCCCGAAACGTGCTGGTCGGTGAAAATAATATAGTCAAAATTGCCGACTTTGGATTAGCTCGATTAATCAAAGTAAGTTTGGAAATTTATTAAATTAATGGTTGAGTGGGTTGACTGGATTCGGATTCTAATGTTTTTGTGTGTTTTTTTTTTTGTGGTGTTATAATAGGAGGATGAATACGAAGCGAGAATAGGAGCAAGGTTCCCGATCAAGTGGACAGCCCCAGAAGCGGCCAACTTCAGTAAATTTTCCATCAAGTCAGACGTGTGGTCGTTTGGTATCCTGTTGACTGAACTAATCACTTATGGACGTATTCCATATCCAGGTATGTGTTTTGAATATTGATGTGTCGATTAATAAGTTTGGTATTGAGTCAGGGTTGTGTTTATAATGTCAATATCTTGGTTTAAACGTTACAGAACTGTACTTTAAACGTACTGTAAAAGCTTTAACTGAATAACTTTGATTGTAACTTTTTTTTAATGAACTCTCAACTTTAAGATGAGTAGGGGAAAGAGTGGATAGTCTGAGACTTTTTTTTTGATTACCGAACTGTGCTCTGAAAATTGACGAATTTTTCTCTTCAGGGAGGGCTTTGAAAGTACTACCTAAACCCTACATTTTGAAAAAAGATTCAGTAGGCCCTTCACAGCGACTTTTTTTTGTTGGAAATTTGCCAATTTTGTTCAAATTATCTCGCAATAGAATGGTCCAGACACAACAACTTAGGAAAAAAAAAAACACAACTAAAACAGGCATCACAAGTGGTCCTTTATAAAGACCTTGTCATTTTTTCAATCTTGGTCCTTAGAAGTTCTTTTTCCCCTGAAAGTCCTTTTTAGGTCCTTATTTTTGTGATTTTCCCTCGACTTAGAATAAATGATAATTTTACCTATAAAAAAGAGAAAAAAGTAACCATTGATATAACAGAGTGTCTAACAGTTCTTCCGATCCAGAAGGTCAGGAAAAGTTTGTCTTTTTGCCTATATGGGTCTTTCTGCTCAAAAATGTCAGGAACAAGCCCTTCTTTTTGTCCGAAGGGCCTTCTTTTTTCCGAATTTTCAAATACGAGTAATTCTGTCATTTAATCAAAATCTAGTAAAAAAATAAGAACTCAATTTTTCAGAATTAAACATCAAAATAATGAAACATATAATAGCAAAAAATAGAATATTTTGTTTACAAAAACTAATTGATCATTTCCATTGTTTGTTGTACGTATTTTCTTGGTCATTTTTTTTCTTTTGAAGATTACAAATTTTTGAAGTTTTTTTTTGGTAATTTTGTGAAAATTATTTAGAGAGGGAGGGTATTAGTATGTACGTTTCCAGTTTTGAGAATGTCGTTCCAAAAGGTCTTTCCTAGGTCCTTCTGTTTAGTTTTCAGATTTTGTTAGACACCCCGTAAAAGTTGAAAATAAAATGCAGTAAAATGGGACTAGTGGGACTACTCATAAGAGTAAGAACAGGGGATTTTTTCCAACTTTTGCTATTTTATGTTTTGTTTTTTGTACCTTTACCTTTAACCATTGGTTATCCAAGTACCTAATTTAGAGTTTTTGTTTCTAATTCCAGTGTAGTTGTTCTCCTTTGTATCATTTTTTTTTTATTTCATAATCTAATCGGAATTGATGGTTTAGTTGTTAGTTTCATAAAAATAATTTCAAAGTTTTTTTTTCAATTTTATATAGCAAATAAAATAATTGTGTTGATAAACACCTAGAAATTGATAATATTATTAAGGTTTTTTTTGTGTGTGAAAAATAGTCCTTAAATTCCCTTTTTTTTCAAAATTCAATTATGCTGCCTGCTAAAATGAAAACAATTAACGCAAAAAGACCTTCAAAACAAATGAAGAGTGATATTCCAAAACTCGCTTTGTCCATTTTCACAACTTTTCAGGAGAGAGGAAAAACAGTTTCCCTTTAAACGGGTAAATTGGCTTTTTAGGCGAGTTTAGCACTTTATTTGGGTTGATTTATGATGTAGGAGTGTAGGTATACATTTCATCCACTAAATACTGCTGAAAAAAATTTCAATAAAAATGAACAAAGCGCGTTTTGGAACATTATTTTTTCAAAAATTTTTATTGAATTGGCTATTTAGGTGAGTTTAACACCTCATTTTGGTAGGTTGATGATGTAGGAATGTGAGTTAATACTTCATCTACCAGGTACCACTGAAAACCCAACTTTGATAAAAATGGACAAAGCGAGTTTTGGAATATCACTCTTCAAATAGATTAAATGCAGTTTTTCCACATTTTTAAAATTTTTTTAATAAAAACTAAAGAATTAATAACTAAATTAGAGAGGAATAATATGAAAACAAAAAAAAAAAAAAAAAAATTACTAAAACAAAAGGTTTCATCCAATGAAAGTAAAACATTTAAAAAAAAATAAAAAAAAATAAATACCTACAATATAACTAAAACAAAGAAGATTAAAATGAAAAATACTGAAACAAAAGATCTCATAAAAAAATGAACATATATTTCTGTTTTTTGGGGGGGGGGGGGATGAAAACCACCAAATGTACCAAAATGAAGGAGGCTAATTTATACCCAAAGGACTGGCTAATCAATTAAAATAAACAGGTACCTAAGTCTAAAAGGAACAAAGATTATGACTATAAAACGATTATGAAGATGACTATAATGATCAAAACTAAAAATATAAAATGAAAAAATGAAAGCAAAAATAAAAAACGTCTGAAATAAAATCAAAAAAGCTTGAAAAACGAAACCTTTGGAAGAATTGAAACCTAAAAATGAAATCGAAATCCGAAAATAACCTTTTGCTTCTCTCTCTCTCTCTCTTTCACTAATTTTACGAATAATTCATTGGATTCGTAATTACATTTAATTTCTTACGTTTTGAACAAAAATTCTGAATTTCAAAACCTGTTCAAAAATGAAAAAATTGAAAACTTCATCAATTTTTGGATAAAAGTTTTTTTTGTTTTTTTTTTTTTGGTGTGAAAAAAAAATCTAAATAAACATTCCAAAATGCAAGTACATATTTTTGAAAGTTTAAAACTTTATTGAAATTATTAAAAATTGACATGTTGGCTCATAAATCCATTTTTTTTTTTTTTTTTTTTTTTACAAATTTTAGAGATTTGGGAATCTCTAGTGATATAAAATCAGTTTTTATTCAGGAAATTTGATATCTCCAGAACGGTTGGATATTGAAATTGACTTTGGCTGCTTAAGTTTTAGTTGCTCTCACTCTCGACCATTTTTTCGAATCAAAAATTGAACATCTACATTCCGCCTGTTCTGAAGATATTTGAAACTCCTGAAAAAAAACTGATTTTACACAACGATTTTTTTTTTTTAAATTATAATTATGTGAATTTAAATTCTTTTTTTTTAAATTAAAATTTTATTTAATAATTTCAAATATTTTTAAAAATTAAAATCCAATTATTAAATTAATAAAAATTTCATTTTTAGACTTGATAATCGTAAACAGCCTTTCGACTTGAGTAATTTAATCAACTTTTTTGCCTAAATTTTGAAAATTTCATTTTTTTTGTGAATTTTTAATGTGTTTTTACGTTTGAAATAATATTGAGGAATCAAGGGAACGAACAGTAATATGGAATTATATTTTTTTCTTGTTTGAAAAAGATTAGAAATTCAACGAATGAACACAAAACACTTTTTTACTTTTTCAAAATAAATTTTTCCAATTTTTTTTCTTTTCTTTACTTGAAAAAAAAATTCAAAACAATAAAAAGTTCACTGTGATTAAATTCAATTTTTCTAAGTTTTGATTTTAAAAAATCAAAAATTTTCTTACTGAAAAAAAAGTATACGTACGTAGCTTATTTTAATACCTCGAAGAATTCAACTCGAATTAACCAAAAAAACATTAAAATTCAGAATTTTTAATTTAAAAAAAAAAAAAAAAAAATAGTAGTGGTGTGTCATTTTTGGAATTATTTTTTCTTGTTTGAAAAAAGATTAAAAATTCAACGAATGAACACAAAACACTTTTTTACTTTTTCAAAATAAATTTTTCCAATTTTTTTTCTTTTCTTTACTTAAAAAAAAATCAAAACAAAAAGTTCACTGTGATTAAATTCAATTTTTCTAAGTTTTGATTTTAAAAAATCAAAAATTTTCTTACTGAAAAAAAAGTATACGTACGTAGCTTATTTTAATACCTCAAAGAATTCAACTCTGATCAAAATTAACCAAAAAAACATTAAAATTCAGAATTTTTATTAAAAAAAAAAAAAAAAAAAAAAAAAAAAAATAGTAATGGTGTGTCATCTTTGGAACTTGTTTGAAAAAAGATTAAAAATTCAACGAATGAACACAAAACTCTTTTTTACTTTTCCAAAATACAACTAAATTTTTCCAATTTTTTTTCTTTTCTTTACCTAAAAAAAAATCAAAACAACAAAAAGTTCACTGTGATTAAATTCAATTTTTCTAAGTTTTGATTTTAAAAAATCAAAAAATTTTCTTTCAAATGGTCTCGAAAATATCAAAAACATAACTTCAGCTTGAGATGATCGAACAATTTCAAAACGCCTCCATTCTAACTATTGCCTTATTAACTTTAACTGAACGACATTAAATTCAATGATATCTTCAATTTTCAAATAATATTGAAGAACAGCGTTATAGCTGTAATTTCTTCAATTTCGACCTAAACTGAACTTAATCAAATAATTCAATTATTTTCCTACCCTGTGCTCAATTTCTACCAATTTTTCGTACATTTATAACGAATATTTTAATTTCAATTTTCAACTTCGCTAATTCGATTCCATTTTTATTTACAGGAATGACCAACGCCGAAGTATTACAACAAGTCGAACACGGTTACAGAATGCCAGCTCCTCCAAATTGTCCTCAAGCTTTATACGAGATAATGCTCGAATGCTGGCACAAAGATCCGATGAAACGACCGACATTCGAAACACTGCAATGGAAATTGGAAGATTTTTTTACACTGGAGGGATCTGATTATAAGGAAGCTTCGGCTTACTGAGATCACGCCTGCCTCTCGGGTCGCCTATATGGCGAACGTTTACCTAAAGGTACCGTTTTTTTGCGTAGAGTTTAAACCACCACCACCCATCTCTATGCCCCAAAAATATCAAATATCGTCATCGATAAATTTCATCTTAAAACGAGCCGTCGTCATGCCGCAACCGCATCACCGTCTTTGTAGTTGAATTTTCATTTTTTTTTTTCATTTTTGATTTTCGAAGCTTCGTTTCCCTTCTTCTATAGCGAGTGTATTATTTCTTTCGTGATATCTCGAGCTTTTTTTTTTTTTTTTTTAATTTAA
This sequence comes from Planococcus citri, assembly GCF_950023065.1. Classification (NCBI taxonomy): domain Eukaryota; kingdom Metazoa; phylum Arthropoda; class Insecta; order Hemiptera; family Pseudococcidae; genus Planococcus; species Planococcus citri. Next base: position 14,282,027 of record NC_088678.1, on the reverse strand, counting down.
ATGTATTATGTCGAGATGAACATTGTGTTCGGTTGTGTAACGATTGATTTAGGTTTGGATTCGTTACCTGAGAGGAAATTATTCCTTAGTTTATTTTGTTTTCTTTTTTAATTTAATTTAATTTAGAAAGCGTGATAACGCAGGCGCATATTACGACGAAACAAAATTTTATATACTTGAGAAAAACAACAAACAATCTCGAACGATTCATTTCGATGATCGTATCATTTTGTACAAATGAGAAAAAATTTTTATTTCGTCTTAATTATGTTAATGCATTTATTATTTAGTGGTTTCCTTAGCCCTTCCAATCTCTTCCCTTCTTTACTTATTCGTCTTTTTTTTCATTATTTATCAAACGCTTATTATGTTTTTAATTTTACTTGTTTAAGATTCTTTTTTTTTTCATTTCGTAAATCGTAGATTTCTCTCGTATGCTCCTAGCTTCTTATTTTGTTGTATTTTTTTTTTCTTTTTCGTTTTTTTAATTTATTATTTTTCTTTTTTTTATTTTATCTTTATGACGAGGTTTTAAACGAACGAACGGTATATTCCCCCCTCCCCCCTCCTCCCCTCCCGAGAGGCAGAAATATTTAAGTCATTGCGTACGTGTTGTAACGTGTATATAGGATAATATTTTACTACTACGTGAGTTTTATTTTTTTTTTCGTGTACATTTATATATTGATTTTTACGACAAATACGAGAAGAAATTAATTAATATGTGTTCATGTCGGCAAAAATTTTATATTTTTGTACAATTTTTTGTTCCCCCGACTAAACAGGTAATAATAACCGATGAATTTTATATTCCAATTTTATACGCGGATGCAATTTTATATAAACATTTTGAAAATTGTATAAAGTACGTAGCGAGTTCGCTTTTATATATTTTTTCCTTTTTACATATTTTTACTTATTTATTCGCATTGGAGATGCTGAAAAAAAATCACATTAAAAAAAAAATTAATTTAAATATTCTAACATTAACGAAAAGCAGCGCTTTTATGTTTTGTAATTTAATCACGATTAAAAAAGGTTTCTCGTACAAAGACTGAAGAAAAAGAAAAGAAATTCGATAAATATCTTACGAGCTTTTACCCTCCTAAGTAAGATTATTATGGAATATCAGTATTTAAATCGAATACGAAAGTTAATTACCTACGTATGTATTTCCAATGCAATAATTAGTGTGCATCTTGATGACGTAATAGCAATATTCGAATAAATAATATTTTTTGACGAGAGTTGAAATAAAAATGCTCTCTCTGAAATGCATTTTTTTCTTTTTTTTTTTTTTGAATTAATCAGTATTGGTTACGAGATTTTTTGCTCTTTGTGTTTTTATTAAGATTAATGTGTTTCTTATACCTATATTTTTTCTTTTCTTTGTTTAAATGTCCGAAACCGTCTGGGAACGGTTATTTTTAAAAAGCTGAACAAATTTTCGTGTTTACCAAGCATTATGATATTATGTTTATAATTTATATGCTACCAAGTTACATTTCATATCTTTTTTTTAATATAATTTGATGTTTAATTAGTCGCATGTATGCTTTTTAAATGTTCTTTTTTTTTTTATTATTTTATTTATGTAAACTTAATTTTACTATAACGTGTAAATTTGATATCGCATTCTGCTACTTGTATGTTTTTTTCTCTCTTTTTTTCCTTTATAATAAAGAAAAATTCGAAAATGGTGGTTTTTTATTGCTGGAAAATTTTTCCATGGTTAATTTGCCCATCGAGTGTACTATTTTTCGTTAAAAATGACGATTTTCGCGTTAAATACGAATCCAGTGGTAAAATGGACATCGCCATTTAATTCCTCGTGTCTGAAAACCCCCATGTTGATTCACGTACGGTCAATTTGGCTTCAAAACGGTGAAATCATTAAAAATTCAATGACCATTGGGTCTAGTTCGAATTTTCAACAGATGCGCAGCGCCATCTATCAGAATAAAACAGAAACTTTGTTCTATTTTGTAAAAATCCGGTTCGATGAATCGATGAGAGCTAGATATGCGCGTGGCGCTATCTCTCGGAATATTCCGGAACTACAATACAGAGAACACCGAAAACACCATTTCTATTGCTCTTTTTGACGTAGTTCTGAAGTATTCCGATAGATAGCGCCACCAGGGGTGCTAACCGTAACCGCAAAAAACCGAAAACCGTAACCGAAACCCAAACAAGAACCTAATTTTAGCCATTTTCAAACCCTAACTGAAAACAAAAACCGAAATTTCATAAGTTTTTTAAAAACCCTAAAAAACCATAACAATAATAATGAAGCAGAGTGAGTGAAACCGAAACCTAAACCGATATAATTTATTTCGGTTTTTTTTCGGTTTTCGGTTTGGGTTTTTTCAATTTTTTAGGGGGTATGTTTTCACATTTTCGACTTTTGAGACTCAAAATCCGGGGAAATTTATAAATTTAATGAACCTATCAAATTGGGTCCTTGGCTGTTGTTGTTGACTTGTTGCTTTTTGGGTTGTTAAATCGCTTTGTGTTTTGAGATTGAGAAATTTTGAAGAAATTTTTAAAAAATACGTAAACCAAAAAAAACCGAAAACCGAAACCGAAACCGAAATTTTTGTAAATAAAACCGAAACCCAAACCGAAACTGAAATTTTGAATTTTAAAACCAAAACCGAAACAAAAACCGAAAAATGTCAACGAAAAAATTGGAGTGAAACCGTAACCTTAATAAAAATAATTAAGGTTAGCACCCCTGAGCGCCACGCGCATAACTAGCTCTCGTTTCATAACTTTTTCAACCAGGATTTTTTTAAAAACCGGATAAAAGTTCCGTTTTATTCCGATAGATGGCGATGCGTGCCCGTTCGACCAGGGGTGCTAACCTTAATTATTTTAATTACGATTACGGTTTCACTCCAGTCCAATTTTTCCTTGAAATTTTTCAGTTTTCGGTTCGGTTTGGGTTTTGAAATTCAAAATTCCGGTTTTCGGTTTCAGTTTTGATCTTATATACAAAAATTTCAGTTTCAGTTTCGGTTTTCGGTTTTTTTCGGTTTTACATATTTTTTTAAAATTTCTTCAAAATGTCTCAATCTCAGAAAACAAACTGCAGTCATGTCATAATAATTCTAAAAAAAGTATATCTATATGTTTTTCAAGAATACTGAATACTAATTAGTAAATTTACCAATTTCCCTGGATTTTGAGTCTCAAAAGTCAAAAATGTGAAAAAAATCCCCCCAAAAAAGTTGAAAAAACTGAAAAAACCCAAACTGAAAACCGAAAAAAACCGAAATAAATTATATCGGTTTAGGTTTTGGTTTCACTCACTCTGCTTCATTATCAATGTTATGGTTTTTTACGGTTTTTAAAAAAGCTATGAAATTTCGGTTTTTGTTTTCAGTTAGGGTTTGAAAATGGCTAAAATTATGGTTCTTGTTTGGGTTTCGGTTACGGTTAGCACCCCTGCGTTCGACCTTCAATCACCTACTGGTGGTTCAATGCAGCATTATGAGCTAATCGTAATCTTTGAAATATGTGTTATTTGAGTTGCCTATGAAGTATTTTTGCAGGGGCATTCATTATAATCGAAAAATTACCGTGTTTTGGCTTCGATCCGTTATTTAAGTTGCCTATCGAGTATTTCAATGGCGTTTTTGAGCTATGCGAATTACTTACCAGTTACCATTGTCCAAATTTCAAGTGCTCAAGTGCGTTTTTCGATTTTTGGTGAATTTTTGAAAAATTGAATTTAGGCCAAAAATGAGGGAAAAAATCTAAATTTTACCAAATTGACCCAGAAAGCTGAAATTTGGGATACACCCTATTTTCGACATGCCAAATCGATTGGAAACGGTTTCAACCCGTTTTGATCAGTTCTGGAGCCTCCAGCAGATTTTTTGAAACTCGAAATTCCCACAAAATTCCATCAAATTGGAGTTGGAAAGCTGAAATTTATTCTAAAAACTAATTTCAATACGCTACGAAGTACTGCGCAGGTGAATTTCAAGTCGTTTTGGAGCCTCCAGCGTTTTTTTGAAAATTCCTGAAGCCTCCAGCAGATTTTCGAAACTTTAAATTTTTACAAAATTTCATCAAATGGAGATGGAAAGCTGAGATTTACTCTACACTCCAATTTTAACACCCTCTGAAGACGACTTCAGGTGGATTCAAGTCGTTTTAGAGCCTGCAGTGACTTTTTTGAAAATTACTGAAGCCTCTAGTAGATTTATTTCATAAAGTTGAGATGGAGAGTCGAAATTCATTCTGCCAACTAATTTCAATATACGCTACGAAGTTGACTGCTGATGGATTTCAAGTCGTTTTGGAGCCTCCAGCGACTTTTTGAAAGGTTGTATGACGTTTTTTTGGAAAATTGAAATTTCCTAAAAGTAGCTGGAAGCTTCAAAACCATTTGAAACCACCATGTAGTCTGCAAAGTAAATTTCAGCTTGCCATCTCCATTTGATAAATTAATGTTGGGGAAATTTCAACTTTCAAAAACATACTGGAGGCTCAAGTAATTTTCAAAAAAAATCGCTGGAAGCTCCAAAACGACTTGAAATCCACCACCCGTCAACTTCGTAGCGTATTGAAATTAGTTTGCAGAATGAATTTCGACTCTCCATCTCAGTTTGATGAAATTTTGGGGAAATTTTAAGTTTCAAAAATCTACTGGAGGCTCCAGTAATTTTCAAAAAAATCGCTGGAGGCTCTAAAATAGCTTGAACCCACCGGAAGTCGTCTTCAGAGCGTGTTAAAATAGGAGTGTAGAGTAAATTCAGCTTTCCATCTCCATTTGATGAAATTTTTTGAAAATTTAAAGTTTCAAAAATCTCCTGGAGGCTCTAGTAATTTTCAAAAAAGTCGCTAGAGGCCCTAAAATGACTTGAACCCACCTGAAGTCGTCTTCAGATGGTGTTAAAATTGGAGTGTAGAGTAAATTTCAGCTTTCCATCTTCATTTGATGAAATTTTGTCAAAATTTAAAGTTTCGAAAATCTGCTGGAGGCTTCAGGAATTTTCAAAAAAACGCTGGAGGCTCCAAAACGACTTGAAATTCACCTGCGCAGTACTTCGTAGCGTATTGAAATTAGTTTTTAGAATAAATTTCAGCTTTCCAACTCCAATTTGATGGAATTTTGTGGGAATTTCGAGTTTCAAAAAATCTGCTGGAGGCTCCAGAACTGATCAAAACGGGTTGAAACCGTTTCCAATCGATTTGGCATGTCGAAAATAGGGTGTATCCCAAATTTCAGCTTTCTGGGTCAATTTGGTAAAATTTAGATTTTTTCCCTCATTTTTGGCCTAAATTCGATTTTCAAAAATTCACCAAAAATCGAAAAACGCACTTTAGCACTTGAAATTTTGACAGGTGATAAATTTTTGCATGATCTTTCGATCTACCTTTGTAAAGTTTGAAAAATCTTGTGCAAGTCCTATCGCACCTCGGGAGTAATAGGGTGACATCTCAAAAAAGTGAAATTTTACAGGAGAGTGATTTTCTTTTTTTTTAAAACTTGATTCATCATTTTTATCAACTTATAATTAATTGTGAGGAATGAATAGCACCTCATTTTAAAGATCTGGTATCCTACCTTCATTTAGCATAAGAACACTTTGAAAAATAAAATCTTAGAGAGGAAATATTTCAATGTTTGGAAAACATTTTGAGTTAGAACCTTTCATTAAAGTTGATGTGGAGGCGAAAGGAAGCGTCCAAAAAAAATTTCATGGAATCGAAGTTGTAGAGAATTAAATTTCCAATCGACACAATGTCGTTAGTTTTTTTTCCAGAGTCCTTAGTTTTTGAGTTTTTCTCAAAAAACTAAAATTTCATTATATGTGCAAATTCATTTTTCTGAAAAGTGATCAATTTGAAAAAATTCTTCCATTTGGTACAAACCCATAAAAAATGCACTCCTTGTGACTATTTCTAAAAACTGTTTGTTAACACTTTGTATATACGAAATTTGCTCAAAAAAGGTGGAGTTTTTTGAGATGTCACCTTATAACTCCAAACAACTTGCAATGTTGTTGGGATTTTGAGTTAGGCCATTTGGGTTTTTTACATGATCTAGATAATGTACCCAACTCAAAGTGTTATTTTTGGTTGAGGGGGGTCATACAAGCCCCAAAAATGCAAAAACATCAAAATCAATTTTTTTTGAGATGTCACGTCTTATTACTCCCGAGGTGCGCTATGTTGAAACGCAAAATCTGCGATTTCGACTAACCTGTCAATCAAAATGCCCGCCATTTTGTAAGTAAGGCCAACTTTTTTTTTGGCAAGTTTGCTTTAAAATGTTCCTTAGGATGTCCCCTTTAAGGAAAAAGTTGTCCCGATACGTGTTCATCGCAGAAAATTTGAATAAGTAAAAAAATATACAGACAATACAATTGCAATATACTACTCGTAGTGTAAAACTTTGTAATATGATTATTACAATTAATATTATACCTAAAGTAAATACAATGTATTAAAATGACGGCGATCAGCTGTGATTGTTTTTGAGAACTAAACACAATTAGTGTACCATTTCTGACCATTTCAATGTTTCTCACAATACAGATACAAATTTTTTTTGAAGACTTGACGTACCTATGGTCAAAATTTTTGAATTTTATCCTTGGCGATGTTGTTCTGAAAATCAAAATTTGAAATTAAGTATTTTTGGAATTTGAGGAGTTTGCATAGTTACAAAATTTAAAAGTGATTTTTCGAGCCTCCAAACTATGAAATCTTAAATAATTTTGCGAAGTTTGCATTGCTTCAAAATTACTAAATCTCGAATCAATTTTCAGAATACGTTCAGAATTCGCATTACTTTCTAACTAGGATTAAAATTTGAGTTTTTTTGTATTTGGCATTTGCTCTAAAGTACAAAATCTCAAATCAATTTCGGAATTTTCATTGCACCCAAACTAAGCAAGTACAAAATTTCAAAATTCAAATCAAAGTTCGGGATTTGAATAGCTTCTAAACGTTGCAATTTGAAATCATAACTATGTTCAGAATTTGCATCGCTTCCAAATTACGAAATTTGGAATAAACTGGAGTCTCAATATAAGCTCCTCTTTTCAAATGCTTACTTTTTTTGTGTTTAATTTTCCCACGCGTGATTTTTTTTTTCGAGAAGGAGTAATGCTGTTGCTGTTAGGGGTCCTTAATCCGCCTGAAAGTGTCAAGTCATTCATCAACATTAGTTACCTAGGTAGTTCTGTAGTCTGTACCTATTTCATTTGCGCTCTAGAGATAAAAATTTTTTAAAATCTGAATAGTGAATAGATACGTATAGTAATTATGCAAGTGAATCAGATACTTACGAACAGCGCCAGATCGGTAGAATTTAAAAATCAGAAAGATCATGGAAGAGATTAGAGCAATACCAAGTATAGTTTGAACAACGAGCTCAACGACTGAAGATGTTGTTGGTTGATACCTGCTTACGCAATCGTTGTACATCTTTTCTGCTTGCGAACTAGAAACTGGTTCACATTGTTCCACTGGAAATAATACGAACATGGAATAATTTCAAGTAGGTATCCAGCAATTCCCACTTGAAAGAAAATCAACGCATTCATGCAAAGATGAACCAAGCGAGCGGGTGCGTGGGAGAATTCGTATTGAAAAATTGTATCTATCCCACCAGTAAATTTTCGAAAAGAAAATCAATAAAGATTTAAAAAATCAGAAGGAATTCATTCTTGAGTTGTGGTTAAAACTGAAAAAAGTGTAAGTATAGGTATAAGTAGCCCAGGCAAATAGCAGAAAAAAATGGGCGAACCCAAACATAATTCCAAACAAAGGTTTTTTTGGTGAATATTGTATAGGGTGGTGTGCTGAACAACATACTAAAAGTCCCCGCCCCTACCTCACGAGCTAACCCCCCCCCCCCACAGTGGATCAAAGCCCCCCAAAATCAGTTTTTCATCAAGAACTCCTGAAATATTGAATTTTGAGTAAAATGAGCCCAGTGATCATTTCATCTCCTCCCCAATACCTATCAAATGAGCTATCGACCAACACCCTAGCCGCAAGAGGGTGGCGCTACAACCCCTCAAAGTGATGTGATTTCAATAATTTTACATTTTATGATTTGGGTCTTGTAACCTGTTCTAATTGATAAAATGAAGTCAAACTTAGGGAATGGGATTCTTTTGGGAGCTAGAGTTGATCTCTGGAGTGGGGAGGGTCAAAGTTGAAAATTACAGAAAGGTTATTTTTTTGGAGGAGCATAACATGACCCCAAATAGATGAAAAGGGTCCAAAATCATACCATCGGACAGTACCCTATCTGTGATCAACATATCCAAATTTCAGCTTCCTAGGTCATCCCCACCCCATTTAAAGCGGAATTAAGCTAAAAATCCCCTTATTTTGCCCCTATTTTCGGGGTTTTCCATCTTAAAAGGAGTGGGGATGACCTAGGAAGCTGAAATTTGGATATGTTGATCACAGATAGGGTACTGTCCGATGGTATGATTTTGGACTCTTTTCATGCATTTGGGGTCATGTTATGCCCCTCCAAAAAAATGACCTTTCTGTAATTTTCAACTTTGACCCTCCCCACTCCAGAGGTCAACTCTAGCTCCCAAAAGAATCCCATTTCCCAAGTTTTACTTCATTTTATCAATTAGAACAGGTTACAAGTCCCAAATCATAAAATGTAAAATTATTGAAATCACATCACTTTGAGGGGTCGTAGCGCCACCCCCTTACGGCTAGGGTGTTGGTCGATAGCTCATTTGGTAGGTATTGGGGAGGAGATGAAATGATCACTGGGCTCATTTTACTCAAAATTCAATATTTCAGGAGTTCTTGATGAAAAACTGATTTTGGGGGGCTTTGATCCACTGGGGGGGGGGGGTTAGCTCGTGGGGTAGGAGCGGGGACTTTTAGTATGTTATTCAGCACACCACCCTAGACAATATTCACCAAAAAAACCTTTGTTTGTAATTATGTTTGGGTCAAATTGCATATTGACTGGGCTAAAGTAGTTAATTTAATTAGAAAAATCTAGGCACTGAAAAAGTTATTCAAACTCTTCACACGTTACAAAAGTTTTACTAGTTCATTTTTGCATCTGCATTCAAAAAGAAATTTCATGTACCTGCTTTTAACGCGCATGTAAAATTATACTTTGCACCCATATCCGTCAACCAACTTGCTATTTCACAGCATTCCTTGACCAAATCAGACTGTTCGATTTTCGTACCAGATAGTTCTACGTGTTTTAAAAGACAATATGGTGCTATGTTCAGTAACGTTACACGCAAGTTGGAATTCTCACTTAAATCTATTGTAGCTAGAGGAGCTACTTTAGAAAGGGAAGGGAACCTTTCCACATCATTGTTACGAAAATGAAGATGTTCCAAGTTGTTCAACGATGACATTTTGAGTACTGGTGTCTTTGTGTTATCTGCCTTCAAAGTTGTAATCGAAGATGGTAATATTGAGTTGGGGTCTAACTTCGATTCGCTTACATCCAGTAGTTTGAGGCCTTTTGCTGGTACAAAAAATTTTTTCGGTAAGTTAAGAAATGATAAGTTTCTCGCATGAAATTCGACTAGATGGGTATATCTTTTCAATTCGTTGCCATTAAAGCGAACACTGTGAGGATAGTCCGATACGTCCAAGATCTGTTGTCAATCATTCATAGAGAAATTTTAAAATAATTTAATAAGTGTACATATTGGTAAGTAGGTACTTGAAATCATTTGCATAGGTACCTCAATATTTTCATTCAAATCTTCAGGAATACTTAATTCTAGCATGATCGTGATGTTGGGCGTAAGGGCGTCAGGATGAATTGCTAGAAATGAACAGTTTGCCACTGATTTTCCTTCACTGTTGTTTGACATCTTACATTCATGTGCTGTGCATGTTCTTTCTCTCTGTATCAGTAGAAATGATAAACCTGTAAGAGGAAAAGAAATAATTCACATTATCACTACGTATAATACCTAGGTAGGTATACCTTTAGGTAGTTAGATAGGCTGCAGATATCAATAGAACGTTGTCATTTCAGAAAATACCACATTTGTTAAGTACTTGACTCGGATTCATTGAATTATTGAGTGTTGGATTGCACTTTCTGTTGCGAGAAAAATATTTAAAATTCAAAATTTCAGTTCGAAAGCATAAAGCTTTTAGACGAGTTTATCTCAGAAGTCTGAAGGCTAGTCCAGAATTTTAGTGACTATAATGGCAACCGGTGAGCATACAAATTACGAACACGACACAAATTCAAGTTTAAAGTACTCGCATTATCTAATTTACCTGAGAACCATATGTAAAACATCACGTAAAGGAGTACTCATTGTATCATAATATTCTATAATAAATTCTGCTTTTTGGCAAAACAGTATAAATCACTCAACAAAATTACCTATAATCAAAATTTCAACATCCATAGGTACCTATGTAACTATGTAGGTCTAGGCACCTAACACCTATGAACCAAATGATAAGAAGCTAGAAATTGTAAAACAATATTAGAATAATGCTTCAGGCCATCATAGCAGCCATTAATTGTTTTTAAACGGTTCATTCGAACGTTCCAAAAAAATGTCGAATCTCCAAAATCAAAACATTTTGAAGTCCTTTTTTGCATAAAATTGTCATTATATAGGTAAGTCCTTTTTACTCATTTTTTTTTCAAACAAATGCTCCCAAGAACTATTTTTTTCTTTGCTATAAAATTGTCTCGAAAATCCGGTTTTTTATTTGGCAATCTACAGTATGACACAAAAGTGGTGCTCGGTGGCTTTTATTTCTAAGTAAGTGGCGTTGAGTAGGGAAAACTAGGGCTTTCTAAAGCGACCTTGAAAATTTCTGGCCCATGCACAGGGTGTCTACAAATTGAAAAACCGGTTTGGTCAAAAAATTCAAACTGGTTTTCATTGGCGCAATGTACTCTACACACTAGGGCGACAAAAACGTGATATGAATTTTTTGAAACCGGTTCATCAATTTGCAACCAGTTAACAAAAAATGTCCAAAAATTGTAGATAGAGAAAAAAGCTTGAAACAAAAGTTGCACAGCATGAAATATTACACAATTCTGTCTGATCACATTTTGAAACAGGTTCATTGGTTTGAATTTCATTTAGCAAGCAGTTTTTGACAATCACCTAAAAATTAGATATAGAGAAAAAAGCTTGAAACAAAAGGTGTAGAGCGTGAAAAATTGAAGCATTTTCGCTGATCAAATTTTGAAACCGGTTCATCAATTTGCAACCAGATATCAAAAATTACCTAAAAATTGGAGTTCGAGAAAAAAGCTTGAAACAAAAGTTGTAGGGGGTGAAAAATTACACAATTTTGTTCAACCATATTTTGAAACCGGTTCATTGGTTCGCATTTAGCAACCAGTTTTTGACATTCACCAAAAAATTGATGATAGAGAAAAAAACTTGGAACAAAAGTTGTAGAGCATGAAACATTGAACCATTTTTGTTGATCAGATTTTGAATCCGGTTCATTAATTTTTGCAACCAGTTATATTACTTTGCGGAGTTCTGATAGTGAAGCGTAACGAGAAGGTTGTATGTTTCACGCGTTCTAGTGCGATTTTGTAGTGTATTATCTCCGACCGGTTGTACTGTGAAGAAGATTTTATCTACGTTTCCGTCCGTTATCTCGATACTACCTATTTGCATGCTGTATATCGTTTATACACTGAAATTTACGAAGCATGTCGTCTCAAGATATTGCTAAAGTTCTCTCCAAATTGGATGCTATTGAAAAAAAGGTAACAAATACAAATTCGAAAATGGATAACCTGGATAAAAAATTCGACGAGTTGAATAACCAGGTAAAAAAGAATAAAGAAGAATTACAAGAACAGATTGACGATCTGAACCAGATTAATATCAAGATTCAGCGTTCAGTGAATGCATTAGAGGTGTATAGTCGTAAAAACAACTTAATTATCAATGGTATCCCTTTCTCGGAGGAGGAAGATGTCCGTAAAACTGTACTCGACCTTGCAAAGAAGCTCAACGTAAATCTAAAAGATTATAATATCTGTGCTGCCCATAGATTACCAAGCGGTTCAAATCCCAGCGATCCGGCTATAATTGTAAAATTAAATTGTAACGAATACAAGGTACAGCTTATCCGAGAGGCTAAAAAACAAAAACTATCAGCAGAAGTTCTTGGTTTCCCAAACAATAGCAAAATATTTATCAACGATCACCTGTCAAGGGAGGCTGCTGGTATATTCAAGAAAGCCAAAGTACTGCGAAATGAAGGCAAACTGCTAGCCACATGGACTTTCAATGGCTACGTATTCATTCGTAAAACGGAGGAGGATCGTGCAACAAAAATCACAGAGACTAACCAGCTGGATCAATACGTCGAAGTTATTCATCTAAATACATACGAGTCCAACACGGTGCAGAGAAAGCTACGTAGTAATCGGCACACGTCAAAGAAATAGAAATTCGCTTCTCTCTCAGCTCACTGCCCAGTACAGACTGGTCACCTAGGGCAGTTTAGACCATCCTCTCAGCCAAAAATCAGCAAATCAAACCACATATGGATAGGTAGTTTGAACGTAAGGACTTTGAAAGATGAAATCAAATTGTGGGAACTAGAAGATGCTTTTATAAACTCAAATATCCACATACTGGGCTTGTCTGAAATTAGAAGAGATGGCGAAAGGATTTTAGAGACAAAAAACCATAATTTATTTTGTTACAAAGGGGATGCATCGGGTCAAAAGGGTGTGGGTTTTTTAATTTCAAAAAATATGAAGCAAACGCTTGTTGAATTCAAAGGTGTCTCGGATAGAATAGCAGTGGCAAAATTCTGGTCAAAAGGAAACTCTACACTAACCCTTATTCAAGTCTATGCTCCAACTGCTCAGGCAGAAGAAGATCAGATGGATTTATTTTATAATGAGCTAGCAGACACAATAAACGACTACAAATTAACAGCCAAAAACCGGCTAATTATTCTTGGGGATTTTAATAGTCAAATTGGTGATCGTCTGTCTGAAGAGGAAGCAATTATAGGCCCATATACGTACGGAAAAAGAAATCAAAGGGGGGAAAGATTAATTGAATTTTGTAATGAGTTTTGTTTTAAGATAGTAAATACATTTTTCAAAAAAAGAATAAATAGAAGATGGACATGGGTTTCTCCCAATCAGGAGGTTAAAAATCAGATTGACTTCATCTTGGCTCCTCAAGCCTCTGAAATCATTCTAAACTTTGATATTCAAAATAACTTTAACTTTCACTCCGACCACAGACTGATAAAATGCAAAATTAATATTGAAAAATGGAGATACAAAAAAGCAATTTTAACTAAATCAAACAAAAGAATACCAGAAAATGCAAAAAACCAATACAGAACATCTTTAGATAAAGTTTTCGAAACTAATTTTAACAGCTATCAACATTCGGATGCGGATAGCATTAACAAATCAATCATTAAAATTATTTCCGAAACGACCCAAAAAGTAATGGTAAACTCCAAAAATCCTTCTCCTGTCTCCTCTTCTAGGGAAATACCCCCAGAAATCTCCAAACTTAGAAATTTAAGAGTTAAGCTTAGGAATATTAGACATAAGTCCCTGGCAGATAAAATAGAGCTATCCCTGGTGTGTAAATTAATAAAGCAGAGATTGTGTCAGGTAAAGGCCAGTAGAGAAAATGACTTTATTCAGAATATTCTAGATACATCAAGAAGTACAAAAAAAATCAATAGGAACAGATTAGTGGGCAGAGACTGGTCTAGCTACCTCATAAACAAAGATGGTGAAAAAATTTACTCTAGGAAGGGAATTAATGATCATGCTTCCTCCTTTTACAAAGCATTGTACTCTGCAAGGATGGATCTAAGCTGCCCCCAGTCAAATACTCTTCTCAGGGTGTCTATTTTGCCTGACAACACCCCTGACATAGAGCTAAATGAGCCTAGTTTTTTGATGGATGAAATAGAATGGGTACCGTACCTTGGGGTAACTTTAGCTCCGGGGGGTAACTTTGTCCCACCCATTGGGAAAAAGATGTTTTGCTTCGTAGGTACAACTGAATCGGTGTCTAAGGTGTTGGTTGGGGGTTCAATCGATAGAGCGCGCTTCATACTTTCATTCAAGACCGCGAACGCATTTTTTGCATCGGATGTGTGGCAACAGTGATTTTTTGTTTGTTGATGAAATTTTTCCATGATTTTTTTAGCTCCGAAAAATCTATATCAGGCAGACACTAATACTGAAGAATACATCATAATCAAGGTGAGTTCCTATGTAAAATTTAATGCCGTTCACGAATTTGCTATCAGATTTTCAATTAGACTGCACAATTTTGAGTGAGAGCAACATTACTGACCAAAAACATGTTTTAGAAAATTTTGGGGTAACTTTGACCCACTTTGTTATCAAACAAGAATCACGTATTTTTTGAGTTCTGATCGAAATTTATGCATTTTAATAAATTAAGCTGACATGAAACCTAATATATATGATTTTTTCTAGGTTTTTTTCAAGCTTTGGGCACTATCAGATATCAGTATGCCGCGAAATCCTAAAAGAAAATTGGGTTCTCGGAGGTATGCCGATTATTCACAGGAAAACTTATCAGCCTGTTTGAGAGATGTTAAAGCAGGAGTTCTATCTCAAAGAGTAGCATCTGTAGCTTATGGTATACCAGTGAGTACAATCAAAAACAAACTTAAATCAAAGCATACTAGATCTGTGGGTCGTCCAACAGTATTTGACCCTGAGGAAGAAAAATGTTTTGTCCAACATCTGCATAAATTATCGGATTACGGTTTCCCTGTTGGTGTTATTGATTTACAAATGTTTGTTAAAGCTTATCTCGATGAGAAAGGCCGAACAGAGAGAAGATTTCAGAATAATATTCCTGGTGTAGAGTTTGTTGGTGGATTTTTAAAGCGTCATCCTACTCTGACCCAACGCTTCAGTACAAATATAGCCAGAGCTCGATCAAAAATTGATGAACGTTGTTGGATGAATACATTGATAATTTACGCTCTGAACTTGGTGATATACCTCCATCTCAAATTTGGAATTACGATGAAACGAATCTGACTGATGACCCTGGGAAAAAAAGAGTGATCTGTCGAAGAGGTTCAAAATATATTGAGCAAATTTGTAATCATAGCAAAACGTCAACTTCGGTAATGTTTTGTGGCAATGCTGATGGATCAGTTTTCCTTCCACCTTATGTGGTTTACAAATCAGACCATCTGTGGACATCTTGGCAAACAAATGGTCCGCCTGGTACGAGATATAACAGAGGCAAGGGTATAACGCCTGATGATTTATCTTCTGAGAATGAAAGTAACATTGATGATCCGCAGGCCATTCAAAACAATTCGTCATCCGAAGATCAGTCCTCATCTGAAGCACTGTCTTCAGATGATGAAGAGTCGCCTGAAGAAACTGAGGAAAATGAACAGCCCTTCAGTGGTTACCTATTGGACGATTACGTAATTGTTATTTACCCCGGTGATGGGAGGCAGTATCCTGGAAAAATAATGCAAATCAATGATGATTCTGCAATTGTCAAATGCATGGAAAAGAATGGTAAGCGTGGGTGACGGTGGCCCAATGTGGCTGATGAATTTGAGTATGAATGGAAATTTATATACTCGAAAATAGAGCCACCAAAACCTATTAACAAACGTGACAATGCTTTCACTGTTCCAGAATTAGCTGATTATGTTTAAAATATTCGATTTTAGTTTTGATTTACTATATTGATCGATGTTATGTTTAAAATATTTGATTTTGTTTCAATTTACTGTATTGATCAAAAATTTCAATTGAAAAACGATTTTTTAAAAAAAATTTTGTTGATTTTTTCAATAACTTTCAATTTTACAGGTGCTACATACTTCTCCAAACACTCTGGAGTGGTCTAATTTTGTCTCAAAACGCTTAAAACATGATTTAAAATTGAAAAAAAGTGATGGGTCAAAGTTACCCCAAGGCCGGGTAACTTTGACCCAGCACTTTGACCTCAAATTAGGGGGGGAGGGTGACGAGGAAAAAAATTTTTTATATACCAATGCATTCTGCACATCCTTACGTATCTTTTGGTATATTGGAAAGTACTGTAACTCAAATATTCAATCCTGCATAATAAATTTAAAAAAAAAAAGGCGAAAAATTGAGCCAATGTTGCCCCAAGGTACGGTAATAAAAGGTTTAAAAAATAACAAAGCAGTTGGCACAGATGGTTTATGTAATGAGCAATTGAAAAAAGGAGGGTATCAGATGTTTAAGGTTCTAACCATACTATTTAATAAATGCTTGATGGAAAGGAGAGTCCCCTTAGATTGGAAATCTTCAAATATTTTACTATTATTTAAAAAGGGAGATCGCCACAAAATTGAAAACTACCGACCCATAAGTCTGTCCTCAACACTAGCAAAAATTTTTTCGAAGTTAATTGAAAATAGAATTAGAAATGTCCTAATGAGTAACCAATCTTGTGATCAGGCAGGTTTCCGGAGGGGTTTTTCAACTGTTGACCACTTATTCTCAGTGAACTTGTTGATTGAAAAGAGTAGTGAGTATCAATTAGATCTCCACCTTGCCTTTGTTGATTTTAAGAAAGCTTTTGACTCAGTGGACCATGCCTTTATGATAAATGCACTGATGGAACAAGGTGTCCCTCTACAATTCATAATGGTCATCATGGATTTATACTCTAATCTAAAAGCTAAAATTATGACTGAAATAG
This sequence comes from Planococcus citri, assembly GCF_950023065.1. Taxonomy (NCBI): domain Eukaryota; kingdom Metazoa; phylum Arthropoda; class Insecta; order Hemiptera; family Pseudococcidae; genus Planococcus; species Planococcus citri. The sequence continues at coordinate 14,265,318 of NC_088678.1, read as the reverse complement.
AAGGAGACGAGTTTGGAATAGGAAGGGGGGTAAAACAAGGGGATCCTCTATCGCCAATTATTTTCATAGCAATCTTGGAAAAAATCTTCAGACATCTAAACTGGGAAAATAAGGGGGTAAAAATCAATGGAAAAATTCTAAACAACTTAAGGTTTGCAGATGATGTAGTATTAATTGCGGAAAATTTAGAAACCCTGATAGAAATGATTAAGGATTTGTGTAAAGAATGTACTAAAGCAGGTTTGGAACTAAATTACGATAAAACAAAAATTCTTTCAAAAAAAACAGGAAAAATAAATGTAGAGGGAAACTATCTGGAAATGGTCCAGGAAACTGTTTACCTAGGCCAGCTCCTGTCTCTTGACAATAAAACTGGGAAGGAAGTTAGCAGGAGAATATCCTTAGGTTGGAGGAAATTTTGGTCGTTAAAATCTATATTGAAAGGCCCTTTTAGTTTAAAACACAAAAGCCTAATTTTCAATAGCTGCATTCTCCCCACCATAACATATGGGGCCCAAACTTGGACAACATCAAAGACCATAGAAAATAAATTGAGGGTTACACAAAATTCAATGGAACGTTCGATGATGGGCATAAAAATTAGGGATAAAATCAAACTTTCAATAATCAAAAGATCTTTTATAAACAATCTAGATTTTGTAAAAGAAGTAAGAAGAAAAATTTGGAATTGGGCAGGCCATGTGTCCAGGCTTAGAGATGGTTGATGGACAGGGGAAATAGCACTGTGGACCCCCAACAAAACAAGAAAAAAAGGTAGACAGAAGGCAAGGTGGAGAGACTCTATTGTCAGTTTCTTGGGGAATAGACAGTTTGAGAGAGTAGCTCAAGACCGCTGTGAGTGGAGTAGGCTGAGAGAGACCTTTGCCCTTGGGCAATAGTTGAATGGACATGTACTTTCTAGTCTAAGTAAAAAAAAAAAAAAAAAAAAAAAAATGGTGTTAAAATAATTTGTTTTAATATTGACTAATGTTTGTACTGTCAATTCGCTAATAAAGGTTTGTTACTATATTACTTTGCAACTATATAGGTAACTTTTGATGGCTTATTGCTGCAAATCAATAAACTGGTTTCAAAATCTGATTAGCGAAAAGGAGTTCAATCTTTCACACTCCACAATTTATACTTATTTCTAGCTTCTATTTTCTATCTCCAATTTTAAGGTGATTGTCAACAACATGGTTGCTAAATGCGAACCAATGAACTGGTTTCAAAATGATTATTGAACAGAATCGGGTAATTTTTCACACCCTACAACTTTTGTTTCAAGATTTTTTCTCGACCTTCAATTTTTAGGTGATTTTTTATAACTGGTTGCAAATTAATGAACTGGTTTCAACCGGTTTCAAAATATGATCAGACAGAATTGTGTAATTTTTCATGCTCTACAACTTTTGTTTCAGCTTTTTTCTCTATCTACAATTTTTGGGCATTTTTTGTCAACTGGTTGCAAATTAATGAACTGGTTTCAAAACATTCATTGTACCAACTATCACACAATAGCCCTAATTCCACATGCTAGTAAAGTGACGCTCCGAATAATCAATAACAGAGTCAAGGCATACTTACATAGGCAGATTCCACCTGAATAAGCAGGATTTATGCCTGGAAGAGGCACAAGAGAGCAGATCTTGAACATCAGACAAATAATCGAAAAGTTCCGCGAATTCAACATCCCTGCAGTACTATGCTTCATTGATTATGCAAAGGCCTTTGACTGTGTCAACTGGATAAAACTATATGACATACTACGCAAGATGGGAGTTCCAGAGCACCTAATTGAGCCAATCTAATCGCTGTATGACAAGAACGAGATGATGGTGAGAGTAGGTGGAGAGGAGTCAAACACATTTCTATCAGAACGATGAGTAAGGCAGGGCTGCATACTCTCGCGTCTGTTGTTCAATATCTATGGCAAGTACATAATGCGGAAAGCCTTGCAGAACTGGGAAGGTGGCATCAAGATAGGAGGAAGAAGAATCTTCAATCTCCACTACGCTGATGATACCACCTTAATAGCCGCAAACGAAGAAGAACTGGCAGAACTGATCAAGTGAGTCAGGATGGTCAGTGAAGACATGGGACTCCTCATAAATGTGGGGAAAACCAAGGTCATGGTAGTTGATAGAGCTGGACACCTACCAGAATCTGAAGCCTTGAATGAATTCGAAAAAGTGAACTCATTTATTTATTTGGGTTCACTGGTAGATGCTGATGGAAGATCAGCCAAGGAAATTAGAAGAAGAATATAGCTCTTGGGAAAGCAGCGATGTCTCAGTTGAGTTGACATTGAGAAAAGTCACCACCAACCGGAAAATCTCCATAAAAACAAGGAAGAGACTAATCAGGACGCTAGTTTTCCCAGTTTTCTTGTATGGAGCCACTGCAAGAACCAAACAGGCTGAATAAAATATGTGAGACCAGGATAATGAGTTACAGTACACTCTCAATAACTCGAAATCCAAGGGGAATGGTTGTTCATTCGGCTTATAGAGGTTTTTGAGATAAATCAGTTTTGAGTTATGCAGGTAAGATTTTGAGAGCATTCAAGTTATAGAGGTCTTATGAAATGAATGACTTATAAGAGATGTGTAAGTGCATAAAAGATAGAAATATGAATTGAAATATTCGAGTTATAGAGGTAAACGCCAGACAACGTACGACTTATAGAGGCTTTCTCACTATTTTTGGCAAAACTTTAGCTTGGAGTTACAACTGAGATATTTAAGTGCATGAAAGATAGAAGTAAGAATTGAAAAATATTCGAGTTATGGAGGTAAATGCCCGACAACGTACGAGTTGTAGAGGCTTTCTCGCTATTTTTGGCAAAATTTTAGCTTCGAGTTATGACTGGTTTGTATAGTCAATTTTGACTTATCCGAGTAAAGTTAATATTGAGTGTTATGGAGATTTCAAGGGGAATGGAGGTTGATTCGGCTAATAGAGGTTTTCGAGTTGAAGAGTTTCCAGTTATCAAGAGTGTACTGTATTTTGGACACATAGCCAGAAGAGGACCTGAAAACATTGAAAATGGAATTCTCTTTGGCAAGGTCCCCGGAACACGAGGGAGAGGAAGATCTCCAACAAGGTGGACCGATACAGTCCGGAAAATAGCTGGCTCATTTGCGAATGCGGCCACTCTAGCTCACTCAAGACAGAGAGGAGTGGCGGTCGTTGTGGGGGGCAAACTAGTCGCTCCCGACTACGACGCTGATGATGATGATGTGTAGAATACATTGCGCCAATGAAAACCAGTTTGAATTTTTTGACCAAACCGGTTTTTCAATTTGCGCCTTGTGGACACCCTGTGCATGGGCCAGAAACTTTCAAGGTCGCTTTTGAAAGATCTTAGCTTCCCCTACTCAACGCCGCTTCATTCATTTCGCTAGCTCTTTCCACTTAGAAAAAAAGCCACTGAGCACTACTTTAGTGTCATAAGGGAAGGTAGCCCAATATGGACCACATTTTTGTTTTTGAATGCCGTGGTCGCTGTAATTGAGCTGAAACCCTCATAGATAGCTTAAAAATGTTAAAATGTAGGTACCTACATCTATCTACTATCATATTCCAAAGCCTCAAAATTTTTGAGGAATTTTAAGAGGGTAAAAAAAATTGTTTTCTGAAAAATGTCAAAAATTTAAAAGTGAATTTTGGGTTCCTAATATGGACCACTTTGAAAATTTATTTCAAAAAAAGCTATAATGTTGTAAAAATACGTTTAATTGCTGAAACGCCATTAGAATGTGTTTAATTAAGACAATAAGAGTAAATTCCAAGTAGGTCAAATGAATTTTTTTCCTGAAAAGATTCAAAATTTGAAAAGTAAATTTCTGGTCCTTAATATGGACTACTTCAACTTGAAATTGTCAAATCCATAGCAAATCTACAGTAGTCCATATTAGGCTACCCTATAACTTTGAACTTTGAAAAATCATAGCATAAAAGTACCTTGAATAATTACTAGAATATCTCGATCGATTCAAAAAACTGTAGCACTTTTCTGTATTAAAAATAAATCACATCATAACGTTTCCCCGAAAAATTTTTCAAGAATCCAGATTTTCGTGAAACGATGAAAAAAATGTTGGCATCGTTTTTTCTCTCTCAGTTCGCAAATTTTGACTTTGGAGCTTTCATTTTGGTCTCATTGTGTTTTTCTGTGAAAAATACACTATAGATAATGCTTTTTCCCACTAGCAGTGGTCCATATTGGGCTACCTTACCCTTACTGTATATCTACGCTGTTTGAGAGCCCCTGTTGAAATAAATTTAGAAATTGGAAATTCGATCAAACTTTTTGGAAATATCACAATCTTTATACTTAATTCGGAAATTCGATGCACTTTTTCACAACGATAGTCCTATTTTCATCTTCAACTTCGGAGATTCGGATGTTCACATTTTTTTTTCTTCATTTCAAGCGAGTCAAGCCATATATTTTTTTCGAAGATACTTTTGACTTCGATTAGATTTTGCAAGATCGATACCGAAGTGTATTAGATTAGATACCTATAAGTGAATCGGTGGGTGCAGAAAGGGAGCAAGTCACATTTTTGGAAATTTTTTTTTTCACCGATATAGGGGTTTCTAAGTACGGCGGATCGACTGGTGATGTCAGATTTCCACAAAACTGCCGGGAAAGTGGTATTTGGGCGCAGAAAAAGGGCGGATCCGCATTTATGACTTTTTTGTAAAATTTTTTAAATTCCTTGAAAAATAACCAACATTTTTGAGAAGACCATTTTTTGAAATTTAAGTTAATCTCTGAACTGAAAAATGATGAAAAAATTAACAACTTCGGCAAGAAGTCTTAGAACTAAAGGGGTTTTCGGTCAATTTAAACGAAATAGCAGTCTAAATGATGTACTTAGATGTAGAATCAAGCCCCATTCGTGCCCGAGCAATTTCAAAAGAAATTTTGTCGATTGGGTGCAGAAAGGGTCTAAGTCCCATTTGTTTAGGCAGCAACAGCGCCGGCGCACGTGAATATTTTTTTTTCTAAACAGTGCTAAAAATTGTGTCTTGGGGTCCTCTTTCAATGACCTTAAACATGTTTACCAAAAATTTTTGATTTTCAAATAAATCAGTTTTTTGTTATTCCTGAAAAATGCGAAAATGTGACTTAGCCCCTTTCCGTACCCACCGATTCAAGTACGTAGAATAATACGCACGTATCTCCTTTCTTTCTAAGGTTCTTACTCTATAGCTTATAGCTATTACATATAGGTACCCATCAAAAATTGAAGCAGTGTATCAATGTTGTTTTTCTCGAAAAATTCGATCAACAGAATTACGAAAAGTTGATAAAAAAAAATAAAAAATTACGATTACATTCAAACGCGCAAACGCTTGTATCAAAATAGATATCTATCATCACAGTTATTCGAATAACACAATATAAAAATACGTTTCTACGCCTCGATCAATCCATGATCATTGATTCGTCGACAACCAGAAATGGATTTGTTTCAAATCAACTAAACACATTAGCACTCGTAAGCCCGAAGCAAGTATTGGCCGATAATGGCAATATTTTCTACGCGGAGCTATAACATCGTTGGATAGTATACTTTCCGTTATCGATAGGTAACTGAAATAATGTTTCAAAGTTTTGTGATCTCCTCGGGTTCTTCTTCTTCTTCTACATAGTTAAGTTTTGGAAGATCGGTTACTTTTCGACTTTCACGAAACGTTTCTAAAAAATGAAGAGAGATGTGATGATAATTGAATAGACGAATCAGAGCATCTACTTATAGTAGGTATTGCTATTACGAAAATAAATCAAAATCACTCAACAATATACTTACTCACAGCACGAGACCCATAATATCTATAAACTAGATAACTCAGGGCTAAAATCAAAGCTAAACTGAACATAGCTTGGAAAAAATACTCCATTGCAGTCGTCGTCTCAAACTGTCCAGTTCTGGATAAGCAATCATAATATACACGGTCCGCTTCGTCGTCGTGTCCTTTCACTTTTTCGTCACATTTGGCATCTGGAAAAGATATGAAAAACCATGTACACACTCGAACTATGTACCTACTTCCACGAACGCCGAACGAAATTATTATAATTACCTGCTTCTCCACAATGTACCTCCGATGTTATATTCGTATCTCTAATCCATGTTTTTATTCCGCAGCATTTATCAGGATCACGTTCAACGAGCGTTCCTGTAAGAATTAAATTCCTCAGAAGGCAATATGGAGCTAGATCATGATACGTCATTCTTCTCAACGGATTCCCAGTAAGATCCAACTCGTATAAAGGTGCTACTTCAGACAGTTTGGGAAAATCATCGATGAAATTGCTCTTGAAAATTAGTTTTTCTAAATTTTCCAACGCAGACATATCCGGATGTGACGAGTTTTCGATACTAGTTGCGATCAACACTTTGACCGAAACGGGTATTTCTGGAGGTTTTACTTGTAAATAAGTTATATCTAACATTTCGAGAGCAGTTAATGGTTTCAGCAGATCGTTAGAAATTTCCAGTCCCGGTACTGTCGTCGCTGTTACAGTCAACTGTTTCAGATGAACAAATCTCATTAAATGTTCTTTTTCGAATTTCAAACTTTCATTATTGGTTTTATAGATTAATATCGAAAAGACCTGTCAAATATTTAAAAAAATAAAAATTATATTCAGTAAGGTATAGTATTTCGTAAAAATTCTGGTATTTATACACACTACCAACTACATCTAATTCTCTAATTACGTAATTACGAATAAATAAGTCATCTACTTACATAGGTACCTACAGTAAGATTTTCGTTCAGATTATTCGATAAATTGCCTATATTAAAGTAGATTGTATCTGTTACTAATTTATGGATAAACTTTTCTATAGATACCTGAAGGTTTTCATCCAAATTACTAGGTAATGTTACAGAATTGGCGCAATAACAAGCTGCGGATGTTTTATTCATTTTGTCATCACATCTACAATCATTTAAGGTTACTTCACTTCCTACCGGCTGCATTACGAGAAATGTTACACCTGTGAACAAATTATCAATTTTATGAAACGATTATCAAGGCACGTACTTCGGATAGATGAATAATTCAATCGAATGGAACCATACAGCTGCTGTACTACATATATCTAGGTACATATTTCATTTCGTGTGACCTGTGTAAGTGTACCTTACTCATAAGTAAACATTACATTGAACATCAATTGGTCATCTTATTGTTAGTCAAATTCAACCACGTGAAATTAAGAACCATTAATGAAACTTGAATCTACCTATAATCCATTTTATGATATTGAGCATTATGCTAAAACAGCTTTCATTGTTGCAAAGCTATTTCTAACAACATCATGAAAAGATGGAAAGTTTTCATAAGAATTTCATAAACACTTCGAAGAATGATAACAACAAATGATTGAAGGCAAGTTTGAAATATCTTACATTTTAGATTTTTTCTGGCAACCAGCAATTTTTCTCAATAATTTCAAAAGGGTATTCCACGCGGCGGTAAGATAGGTGAAATGACCCTGTTCCCAGATTTGGAAAATTATGATGGATTATTGTTGGGTACCTCCAATGAAAATTTTCGAGCGGAATTTCCGCCCCCCCCCAACTCATCCCCCTTGGACAGTATAGCCAAAAAACGCGTTTTTTGGGAGAAAAATTCTGTATCCGTGAGTAGTGAATAGAAAATTCTGGTACCTCGCGGAATATGTAGGGGAAGCCCGGGCCTTTCAACAAGATTTTTTTCAAAAATTGTTATCATAGTGGTGGGGGTAAAATTGACAAAAGAAAACTTTGAACCGCCACAGCTCCGGGCTGTATGGTTCATTCTAAAAACTGTTTTCGCCAAAATGTGTCTTTTTACAAGTACTTTCTTCCTACCAATCCATAAAATTGAAATTTTGTCTGAAAAATGCTCATATTTGCGAAAAACCCTGAAAAATACGTGTTTTCTGCGTTTTATTGCAAAATTATGCGAAATATGCAAAAAATGTATGGAACAAAAAAATGTTGACCAAGAGAACGTGGTCAAAAGGTTGTCAAAACGCTCATCTACTGAGCTTAGAGCGCGCGCACACACCGCATCTTTGCTGCAAAGTCGACATGAGATGCGAGGTACATCCTATTATGGTACCATGCACTTTCTGATAGTGCAAAAAATCATCACCGCGAACTTTCCAAAAGTTCCTGATTTTGCCAAACTATCAAAAGTCTCATTTTCATCAAAATTATAAAAAAAAAATCCGCACTTTTGTCAAAATTGTCAAAAAACACAGGGTTTTTGTCCATAATTGTCAAAAAATAACACGTTATCAAAAAATAATACATTTTTTTTGTAAAAATAAAAAAGAAGCCTTGCTGTATGCCAAAATTATTAAAAAATCTCAATTTTTTTTTTTAAAAATAGCAAAAAAGCACAATGTTTTTTTATAAAAATGTTTTAAAAATTTTTATACTCAGCCAGAAAAATTGTCAAAAAAGAATCATTTTTGCCAAAATCGTACAGAAGTTTCTTTCTTAAAAAAATTATAAAAAATCCCAACTGTTGTTAAAATTGCCAAAAAAGTCCTGCTTTTGCCAAAATTGTTGAAAAACACCATTTTTGACGTTATCAAAAAAGTCAGTTTTTTGCAGAAATGACCAAAAAACTTTGTTAGTAGCAAAAAATGAAAATTCCTGCTTTTGTTGAAATTATCCTAAAAACTCCTTATAATGTTTTTTCCCAGAATTGTCTTTTTGCCTAGATTGTCAAAAAAGTCTCGTTTATGTCAAAATTATAAAAAACTCATAACTTTTGTAATAAGTGCCAAAAAATTCCTGCTTTTTGCCGAAATGTTCAAAAAAATCCTGTTGCCAAAATTGGCAAAAATTCTTGCTTTTGCCCAAATTATTCTAAAAAGTCAGGTTTTTTGCCAAATTGTTAGACTGTAGGTATACGTGCAGTATTGTAATAGGATAGAGGATGAGAAATATTCCTTAGCGGGTGAAAGATTACCAGTAGCCTTATAGGGCTCTTTGTAATATCAAGAAGGAACTATTTACACTTACCCCTTGCTAGCTCTGCGGATACCACTATAGTGTCGGATACGTCAACATAATAAACCAACCTGTATGTAATCCTTGTATTAAATTACATTCTCTTAATTAGAAGGTTTTCTTCGCCAATATACAAATTCACCAAATATAGCGTAATTACCAGGGCTCGGATATTCTTTCCCTAAAAAACCCAAAATATGCGCTTAAATATTCCCTAAAAAATGCCAAAATATGCTCTAAAAAGTAAAAATATTCCCTAACGATATGGGCATTGTTTTACAGGAATAATCAATTCCTATATGATTTTACTAATATTGTTGTGTAATACCAAGAATTCACAAACAAAAATGCAAAGAAAAGGTAATTCTAATTCAATTATTAAAGGAATGAAAAACAAATAAAATGAACAAAAAAATAAGTAGGTATTACGAGTGAGCTATTGCCAGTTTCACAAATTTTTGGGGGAAAAATCAAAAATATAGCCAAATACTAATTTGATGCAAAAATTTGAAATTGAGCAAAATATTCCCTAAGTAAAAACTGCTGAAAACGTAAAATATGCTCTAAAAACGCAAAATATTCCCTAAAAAATGCCAAAGTATGCTTTTATGGTAAAATATGCCAAAATATGCTCTAACAAATTAGGCTCATTTTACTTGAAATTTCATGAATCGTGGAGATAATTGAAAAATTCCCTATCCCCAATGCATACAAAAAATATGCTACAGCATAAAAATCCGAGCCCTGGTAATTACTTAGAACAGAGACACTATGCTCGACCACTAATCACGTTCAAATTCACCAATGAAGATACAAATTCATCAATCCCTAATAAGGGCAAACAGGGTATAAAAATATACTTTCAAACGATTAAGTCGAAGGAAAGCTGACTAAATGCTCAAGTTCAACATGTCATAGATCACCTAAATACTGAAAAGTATTAAACTCGCGTATCTGCCACGACAGATGAACAAGAACTGATTTCGAGATCGAACCTAACTAAAGTTATACAGTCAAACCTAGATAAGTTGAATCGCAAGGGAAACGGATTTTTTTCCACTTACATAGGTTTTCCACTAAAGTAGGTTTCACTTATAGAGGTTGAACAAATTGGAATTCCAGTTATGGAGGTTTTCGTTTCCCTACCACTTCCCCATCCAAACCTATGTTAAAGTCTTATATGTATAAGTGGAATTTTATTCTGAGTAGCAGGACCTCTGGAACTGAAATGTTGCTTTCGTTTTACCTCTATAAGTGAAATTCCCCTCCTTCTTACCTCGATAACTGGAACGAATTCCACTTCTGGAGGTGCTGTTATGATAAATGTTTCAGTTATAGAGGCAAGAAGGAAAAGAATTTCACTTACACATATAGAGGTAAAACGAAAGCAACATTTCAGTTCCAGAAGTTCTGCTACTCAAAACAAAATTCCACTTACATAGGTTCTGTTTCCATTTAAAGAGGTGACTTTAACATGGGTTTACATAGGGAAGTGCTAGGGAAACGAATTTTATTCCACTTATAGAGGTTTTCCACTTACATGGGTTCCACTTATCCAAGTTTGACTGTACCTAAAAGTTCTGAAATTGCTCTTGAAAGCTGATAAGACTCCTGCTACTTTTACCAAAAGCTGGGGGAAATATAATAACCAATAATATAAGCTGGACCATTGGCGTGTCTACATTCCTTCCTTTTATTCCTTCCCCTTCCAGGCAGCAGCGGGCCCATTCCCTTTGGCTTCTGGTCATTCGGGGTTACGCATCATCAAACCAGTGTGTCAGTTGACAGGTTACAATAATTCACCTTGAAAAAGCATTTCAGTCCATCTTCGGGTTTCACATTTTTTGCCATTTGCATCCTGATCTGGCATGCAGGTATGTAACAGAGGTCATTGTGGATTGGGACTCGACACTGTCCAAGGCTCTTAGGCGGCCATTGCGGGGCTTAGGGAAGTCTCTTGTTGTTTTTGAAGCCTCTTGTTGTTTTTAGGTGAAGCCTTTGTGCCTCTCGTTGTTGTTAAGTCTCTGGTTGTTTTTATTTTGAAGTCTCTTGTTGTCTGAAGTGTGTTGTTGTTTTTCAGAGTCTCTTTTCCAGTACCCTAGGGAAGCATTCCCAGGTACGAAGTCTCTCGTTTTTGTAATATGTTTATGCGTTATGTTCAAGTGTTATGTACTTAATTATATGCTATCTGCTGTTGAACTGTTCCTGGTAGAACCACACTCCGCTGCAAACCTTGCTGTCTGGAGGCGAGACACCGTTCGTCAGTAGCCACCGAGTTTGGCCCGCTGCTGGGTGCCTCTACCAAGGGGCAGAAGTGAAATAAACAAAAAAAAATAATAAATTCAAATTCTCTACACCTTCTCCCAGGGCCGCGGATCCCTTGTGCGAGTTGTCCCGGCATGAGTTGTGGGTTTCAGGTTTTTTGGCGGGGCCTTGGCAGGGCCAGGGCTTGGGACTTTCGGCCATGTTGTGTAAAGTGAGCGCAAGGTGGTCTGAGTGGTAGGTGAGGTTGGTGTTTAGGAGAAACGAGCAGTTTCGAGGTGCAATATGATAGGAAAAAAAATATATAAAAGATCTTATGAAGCAACTTTCCCGCCCATGCGTATAATAATATTAGCGCAGACCCCCTGCTAGGATTCAATAATACTTTGAGTTCGCGAGTACCTACATTTTACCTTAATAAATCAAACGATCCCTAAGTTGTCAAGACCTAAAGGATGGAATAACCAAGTCCTATATATAGGATCTTCACCAACTTAAGAATCATTACAAGATGCACTGAGAGGACAGTGAGGCCATAATGCCACCTTACAAAATCATTGTCAAAATTTATTACTTACTTACTTACTTACTTACTTACCTACTGCTTATACTGCTTGCCATGTACAGACCATTGCATTTTTTGTCTTTTTTTTTGCAAAAATAAATACATAAGGTAGGAGGTCTGTCAAATAAGTTCCCGGACAGCTATTTTTTCGCGGGGTGTGGTAACACTGGTGTCCAACCGAGGTACGTACCATGTTCCCATATCTATCCACTGGTAGTGTTCGAAGTTTCAAGTCGATCGGTCAAGTTCTCGAGTTTTGGCGACATTTTTATCGAGGAGTAGTCGAGCCACGTGACGAAATGGAGCTCGACGAAAAAATCAAGCAACGTGTCGTGATGAAATTTCTCATTACGACAGTGGAAAATCAAACAAAGAAATACGTGCTATGTTATCGGCTGTGTATGGTGATCGTGCCTTGTGTCGTTCGAGCTTCTACGAGTGGTTAGGGAGGTTCAGGTAGGGACATACCTCCGTGGCTGATGATCCGCGAGAAGGAAGGCCATTCACCGCGCGCACGAAGGAAAAAGTGGACGAAATCCGCACCGAAATAGACGAAGACCGCCGCAAACCACTGAGAGATGTCGCTAGTAGTGTAGGTATCTCTCATGAAACCGTTGGTCAAGTTTTAAAGCAGGATTTCAACATGACGAAGGTTTCGCGGCACATGATGCCGCGGCTCCTCGCCCATCGGTCCTTCACTGTGAGCCAGTTTTTGAGCCAAAATCGGACAACGGTGCTCGAACACCCCTGTATTCGCCTGATCTCGCTCCATGTGACTTCTTTCTATTCGATAAAATCAAGGATTCGATGCCGTGAACTCATTTGGGCGGTGAGGACGACATAAAATCAGAATCGACGCGGCTCCTGAGGGCGATTCCGGAAAGCGAATGGAAGAGGTGCTTCGAAATGTGGAAAAACCGTATGCGTCGGTGTGTTGCTGCGGAAGGGGATTATTTTTAGGGGGATCGATGTTTCAAATCTTAATTTTCAAAATAAAGCATTTTTCTAGAAGGTGTCCGGGAACTTATTTGACAGACCTTATTGTAAAAAAAGTTCTGCATGTAATCAAATTTTTCAAAATTTCTGCCCTTCGACAAAATTGTCAGCAAGTTCTACTTTTTTGACAAAATAATATTTCTCGCAGAAATCACCAAAAAACTTTGTTAGTAGCAAAAATTCCTGCTTCTGCCAAAATTATCCTAAGAAGTCTTTGTTATGTTTTTTGCCAGAATTATGTGCAAAGTTCTGTTTTTGCCTAAATTGTCAAAAAAGTCTCGTTCACGTGACATATTGTAAAGAAGTTTCTTGTAAAAATTGCCAAAAAAAACTTCTGCTTTTTGCCAAAATATTCAAAAAAATCCTTTTTTTGCCAAATCGTTGTTGAAATTAATTTTTTGCCAAAATAAATTCATACTTAATTTTCTAAAAAAAAAACTTTGCTTTCAGCCAAAATTTTCAAAATTTCTGCTTTTTATCAAAACACAAAATTGTCAGCAAGTTTTAATTTTTTGACAATATATTGTAGGCAAAGACCTTTTTTTGACAATTTATCCAAAACATTCTGTTTATGCCGAAATGGTCAATGCCTTTTTTGACAATTTCGACAAAAGTGAGCATTTTTTTTTTTATAATTTTGACGAAAACGAGACTTTTTTGATAGTTTGGCAAAATCAGGAACTTTTGGCAAGTTCGCGGTGGCGATTTTTTGCATTATCAGAAAGTGCAGGTACCATAATAGGATGTACCTCGCATCTCATGTTGACTTTGCAGCAAAGATGCGGTGTGTGCGCGCGCTTAGCTCAGTAGATGAGCGTCTTGACAACCTTTTGACCACGTTCTCTTGGGTAAACTTTGACGCTAAACATTTTTTGTTCCATACATTTTTTGCATATTTCGCATAATTTTGCAATAAAACGCAGAAAACACGTATTTTTCAGGGTTTTTCGCAAATATGAGCATTTTTCAGACCAAATTTCAATTTTATGGATTGGTAGGAAGAAAGTACGTACTTGTAAAAAGACACATTTTGGCGAAAACAGTTTTTAGAATGAACCATACAGCCCGGAGCTGTGGCGGTTCAAAGTTTTCTTTTGTCAATTTTACCCCCACCACTATGATAAAAATGTTTGAAAAAAATCTTGTTGAAAGGCCCGGGCATTCCCCTACATATTCCGCGTGGTACCAGAATTTTCTATTCACTATACTCACGGATACAGAATTTTTCTCACAAAAAACGCGTTTTTTGGCTATACTGTCCAAGGAGGGTGGGTGGGGGGGCGGAAATTCCGCTCGAAAATTCTCATTGGAGGTACCCAACAATAATCCATCATGATTTTCCAAATCTGGGAACAGTGCCATTTCGCCCATCTTACGGTGAAATACCCTTTCCATCGAATCAGTTATCAGTAATCAGTGGCTACCAAATACTTAATAATTTCTTACCAAAATATTTATTATTTGTTATCATTCTCGAAGTGTTTTGATAATGAAATTGAGCGAAGGATATTTCAATTATTCATTAATTTTGAATAAGAAGAAAGAATACTTACTCATCCAACACCACACCGGAGACGGAGAATTCTTCAATCATGAAAATGGTTTTCGCATAATGTTCAATTTTGTGCGATGGTTTACTGGTAAATTGACAGCATTGAATCCGTTCAGTCTGCATTATCTGCACAGGTGATTATCGGCTACATTTATAGTTCTCTTTCTTTCCATTCAAAGGTGTAACATTGATACTGATCCATTTGAAAGGACTACTTACCCCTGCTGAAAGTCACGGATGTCGTACTGAAGACATCGGCAGCAATAACGCTATCTACGCTGATTGCCATGACCTAAACATCACATCAATTCCACAAGATTTAGGTGCTAATCTCGAGGTAGTTGAATGAAGTTATCCTTCAACCGTCTTATTTCATCCTGTATTCAATTCTTCATCTTTATTGTTGTGTTTCAGTCACTAAACATATCAAGAAACCCGCTCTTGACTCAGTTGAATGAGAACGATTTGAACAATTACATCGACCTGCGAGAATTAACGATGAAAGAACTAAAAATCGCCAAATTTTCCAGCTCTTTCTTTAATCCGACTGAAGAACTGCAGACTTTGGATATTAGTTCGACGTGTTTTAGCGAACCAATTCCAGAACTACCAAAACCAATAACACGAATCGTAGTAAATTCCATGCATAAAACTTGTTCAGGGAAGGTGACGGTACCTTCGATGTCAAAACTGGATTACTTGACAGAATACGAATCCATAGATAATAATCTCGTCGACTTTCCACCGTTACCTACGCAGGCTCCTATAGGGTTCATTGATTTGAGTAAAAATCCGATGACTAATTTGACTTATAAAGATATAGCTCCATTTTGCCTTCTATCGCAACTCAATTTATATGGCACTGATCTTGGTTTGCAACAACATCACAACTCGTGTTGCGGGTTGAGGAAATGGGGAGAAAAATTTACGATATCAGTTTTTTTAGAATGTAGTAAGAATTTACTTTCGTATCCTCATTATCTTGGTAAAAATGAGAATTGATAAATAGCTACCTATTATCTAATTGGAGATTTTTTGTGATTTTCAGGTAAGCCAGATTGTGATCCGGTAGACTTTGATCCAAAATCAATTGATGCTTATGATGTATGTGTCAATACGCCTGCTCCTACGTATTTTTCATTCGATGTTTGGGTATTGAATATTTTTATCGGTGTAGCTGTTCTTTTACCCATCGGATATCTCGCTTTCCGGTATTTTAAATCAAATGCTAGGAGTGAGTTTACGATATTCCACTTAATATCTAACTACTCATTGTATTGTTGAGTACCTACTCGAACATCATAAATGTTTTGTTTCGATGTTTGTTAGAAAAACATCGCGAGCTAGTAGAACGCGAAGCAATGCAAACTGAAAACGAAGGAGAAAATGCAGCAGCAGAAGAAGAAGAAGACTACTTATGAAGACCTTCTATTGATGACTACAGGAAAAGGACCGCGTTCATGCTATTTTGGTAAACGTTTCCTCTGATCGTTGATTTCAAAAACATCATCAAGATACAAAAGAATAATAATGTGATTCAAAATACGTAAATGAAGGTTATTATGGCAGTATCCGGTGCTTGATATTTGCACTTCTTGATGATGAGAGTAATTTGTGCACTGTAAACAATTGTGATCAAAAATCTGAATGATTAAGTAAAAGTTCAATTTGTTCGGTACCATCAAAACGTACATACATAATATGTAGGTGACCTGCATGTAACAGGTATTTAAACACAATTGGATCTGATCGATGAAAGTTTTATTAAATTTTATCATCCTACTTATATACCTACTCGTAGGTACAATTGTAATTTTATCGAAGCGGCTGTTTGTTAAATTTTTAATCCTAATTTCATATTAAAGCGTTCGTGTACTTCAAGTAGGTATGGTCGAATAAATTTAAACAATTACACACTGTAATTTTTACTGACTGAATTTTGAGTTTTGAAGCTGATTTTTTTTTCGATGTTGAAATTGTGTTCATTAAAAAAACAAAACAATTTGAAAGCTTTCATTAAAAATAATGGAAATTAGTTCTGCAAGTAATATCAACTCCGTACAAGGGAACTTCTTGAGGTGTCCGCCTCCGATTTGAACGGGACCGCGATTTTTGAAAAGAGCATGTCCTAAAACCCCCAAATCCAAATTTTCAGCTGCCCAAGTTCATTTTTCGATTTCTGGCGAATTTTTGAAAATCCAAAATTGACTACGTATTTTGGTGATTTATGCTTTTTTTTAAAAAGTACGTACTTGATCAATAAAAATGTTCAAAATAAGTCCTAAAACTGATATGAACCCCCCAAATCCAAATTTCGCCATTTCCAGCCATTCTGGAGCCTCCAGCGCGATTTTTCAAATTCTCCAGAATTTTGAATTTGCTCCAGAAGGCGTGAATATGAAGTTGGACAGCTAAAAATCGAGTTCTGTGTTATACTCGACCTGTTTAACGAATTTATCCACATTTGAGCTGATTCTGGAGCGGACATCTCAAGAGTGGTTTTTTGACCAGCTTTTTTTCAACATAAAAATATCCAAAAATCAAAAATTTCCCATTTGAAGAGTGATATTCCAAAACTCGCTTTGTCCATTTTTATCAAAGTTGGGTTTTCAGTGGTACCTGGTAGATGAAGTATTAACTCACATTCCTACATCATCAACCTACCAAAATGAGGTGTTAAACTCACCTAAATAGCCAATTCACTAAAAATTTTAAAAAAAATAACGTTCCAAAACGCGTTTTGTCCATTTTTATTGAAATTTTTTTCAGCAGTATTTAGTGGATGAAATGTATACCTACACTCCTACATCATAAATCCACCCAAATAAAGTGCTAAACTCGCCTAAAAAGCCAATTTACCCGTTTAAAGGGAAACTGTTTTTCCTCTCTCCTGAAAAGTTGTGAAAATGGACAAAGCGAGTTTTGGAATATCACTCTTCATTTGCAAAATTTTTTTTGAAATATGCGCGAATCTCTGTATTTAGTCCGCATCAAACACCCCGAGGCCGAGTTCCACTATTTCCAGCCATTCTGGAGCCTCCAATGCAATTTTTAATTTCTCCAGAATTTTCAATTTGCTCCAGAAGACGTGAATATGAAGTTGAGCAGCTAAAAATCGAGTTGTATGTTATACTCGACCTGTTTAACGACATTTGAGCCGATTCTGGAGCGGACACCTCAAGAGTGGTTTTTTGACCAGCTTTTTTTCAACATAAAAATATTCAAGAATCAAAAATTTCCCGTTTGCGAAAAATTTTTCGAAATTTGCGCGAATCGCAGTATTTTGTCATGAACAAGCCCCTGAGGCCGAATTTCGCCACTTCCAGCCATTCTGGAGGCTCCAGCGCGATTTTTCAATTTCTCCAGAATCTTCAATTTGCTCCAGAAGGCGTGAATAAGAAGTTGGGCAGCTAAAAATCGAGTTGTGTGTTATACTCGACCTGTTTAACGAATTTATCCACATTTGAGACGATTCTGGAGCGGACACCTCAAGAGTGGTTTTTTGACCAGCTTTTCTCATAATGGATAAGAAATCAAAAAAATCAAAATTTCACCGTTTTTGAGGAAATTTTTGAAATTTACGCGAATCTCTGTATTTTGTCATGAACAAACCCCCCGAGACCGAATCTCGCCATTCCCAACCATTCTGGAGCCTCCAGCGCGATTTTTAAATTTCTCCAGAATCTTCAATTTGTTCCAGAAGGCGTGAATATGAAGTTGGGCAGCTAAAAATCGAGTTGTGTGTTATACTCGAATCGTTTAACGAATTTATTCACATTTGAGCCGATTCTGGAGCGGACACTTCAAGAGTGGTTTTTTGACAAGCTTTTTTTTTTTAAATAAAAATATTCAAAAATCAAAAATTTTCCGTTCGCGAAAAATTTTTTGAAATTTGCGCGAATCGCTGTATTTTGAACACAACAAACCATCTGTGGCCGAGTTCCGCCATTTCCAGCCATTCTGGAGCCTCCAGAGCAATTTTTAAATTTCTCCAGAAGACGTGAATATGAAGTTGGGCAGCTAAAAATCGAGTTGTGTGTTATACTCGACCTGTTTAACGAATTTATCCACATTTGAGCCGATTCTGGAGCGGACACCTCAAGAGTGGGTTTTTGACAAGCTTTTTTCATAATAAAAATATCCAAAAATTAAAGGGAGGCCCAAAAGAAAGGCTGGAAATGGCGAAATTCGCTCTCGTGTGGTTAATTAATGACGAAATACAGCAATTCGTGCAAATTTCATCATTTTTCTCACAAACGAGAAATTTTTGATTTTTGGATATTTTTATTTTGCAAAAAAGCTGGTCAAAAAACTACTCTTGACGTGTCCTCTCCAGGATCGACTCAAATGTTGATAAACTCGTTAAACAGATTGAGTATAACACACAACTCGATTTGTAGCTGCTCAACTTCATATTCACGCCTTCTGGAGCAAATTCAAAATTCTGGAAAAATTGCAAAGTAGCGCTGGAGGCTCCAGAATGGCTGGAAATAGTGGAACTCGGCCTCGGGGGGTTTGATGCGGACTAAATACAGAGATTCGCGCAAATTTTGAAAATTTTTTCGCAAACGGGGAATTTTTGATTTTTGAATATTTTTATTTTGAAATAAAGCTGGTCAAAAAACCACTCTTGAGGTGTCCTCTCCAGAATCGGCTCAAATGTGGATAAATTCGTTAAACAGGTCGAGTGTAACACACAACTCGATTTTTAGCTGCCCAACTTCATATTCACGCCTTCTGGAGCAAATTCAAAATTCTGGAGAATTTGAAAAATCGCGCTGGAGGCTCTAGAATGGCTGGAAATGGCGAAATTTGGATTTGGGGGGGATAATATCAGTTTTAGGGCTTATTTTGAACATTTTTATTGATCAAGTACATACTTTTTAAAAAAAAGCATAAACCACCAAAATACGTTAGTCAATTTTGGATGATTTTCAAAAATTCGCCAAAAATCGAATAATGAACTTGGGCAGCTGAAAATTTGGATTTGGGGGTTTTAGAACATGCTCTTTCCAAAAATCGCGGTCCCGTTCAAATCGGAGGCGGACATCTCAAGAGGTTCCCTTGTTAGAACCAAATTTTGTGGTTCTTAGTTCCAGATGTACATTTAAAAAAAATAAAATAAAATAACATGGGTATAATAGGTAATTCTCCAAAAATTGTGATAAAAAAACATCGACCTTGGTCGATGTAAAAAAAATCAATTTTTGATATGGCCCCATGGCCCTAATGCAGCTGAAATATTTAAATATTATTGGCTGTCAAACAGAAACTGCAATTTATAAATTTACATGAAACCTGATATCAGTTTGAGGAGTGTTTTCGAAAATTTCGTACCTAAACAATGAAAAAAATTTACCATTCGCTAATTTCACTAATTTCACTCTGATATGTGATATCAAAAGATAGTTCGAGTGGATACTTAGATACTTTATTAGTTATTTATTCCTGATGTTCATCAACATTTTTGTAATGGTTCTTAGGTAAATCATTCACGGTTCTTCAATTTTATTAACCTGCAATGACATCTTTATGCCACTAAATACTACGATAGTATGTAACACAGAGAATTTCATGTTTTATAATGAATTCATAATAATTTACGAATAGCTGTGATGCCCTTCGAACAGATGAGTATTGAAGTTCGTCACCGTCTCGTTATTTCAGTGCCAAGTAACTGAATGGGATTGAAGGAACGTGATGAGAAGTCAATTCATCTGTATCATTTACTGTTTGGGTAAGTACCTAACTGATTGACTACCTATTTCATAAAATTGTATTGTAGATACATAAAGTACCGAGTACCGAACGTAAATTTTCATTCCAGGAATGATGATTGAATTGATCAAAGTAGAAGATGAAACCACAATAGAATCCGTTAACTCAACTGTAACTGAAACAACTACAGAGATAAGTCACCCACCATCTGAGTGCACTACCACGAAATTGCCCAGTGAAAAATATTACGCTGACTGTGTTGCAAAAAATTTGGATAAAGTGCCTGATACCTTGGATAGAAGTGAAATCGAAGTAATTGAATACCTGAACTTGTATTTTTATGGTACCTAGTACCATAGTTGCTGCTTATAGGTACCTACTACCTATATTATTCAACGCATTCAATTCACCATGTTTCGTATAGATATTGAACATGTCATCCAATAAACTAAAAGAACTGCCGGAAGATTGTTTCCACGACTACGTCAATCTTCGTGAACTGATCATGACTCAAGTGGAAGCTTTAAATGTCAGTGAAGAATTTTTGACGCCGTTAATACAACTGGAAATTTTAGACATAAGCGATTCATCCATTCGTCTAAATATGGTGAAATTACCTACCTTCATTCAACAATTCAGAGCAAATCATTTAATGAGACAAATCGAAGGTACCGTGCTCGACCTATCAAATTTAAGCAGTTTATGGGAACTTTCTGTCGCGTCGAATAATTTAAAGGAGTTTCCTAATTTGAACAAAGAATGCCCTATATTGTTCATAAATTTAAGCGGAAATCCACTGGAAAATTTCAAGTACCAAGATTTGGCACCGTTTTGCACATTGGAAACTTTGGTGTTGAATGATACGCAGGTCTCGTCGGGAGAAGGGTGTTGTAGTTTGAACGCATGGATGAAACAATTTATGATAACATCTTCGCTAACATGTCGTAAGGAACATTTGTATATCTACGGTTTATTTATTCTATCGTCATTGGTGGATTTTTTTTTTACTGAAGGAATGTATCATTTTGTGTTTAAATTTATAGGTAAAACGTGCAGCGAGGATGTAGTTTTGGATGAAGATAAAAAAGAAATTTATCATCAATGTGAAATACGATTAGGTCGTGGTGATTCGGGTAAGACGATTAATTTTGTAATTGAAGGAATCGTCGTTTTATCCTTGATTTTGGCTACAAGTTATCTCGTTCATAAGTACTATAGTGCTCCTGCTGTGTGTAAGTATTTAAAAAAATATATGTATGATAGGTCAAGTTTTTTGCATTTATATATTATTTTGTCCATTTTTAATTTTATTGTTCTTGTTTTTTAAGTATTTGAAAAACAACCACCTCTTGAAGAAGATGAAGCCGATGAAGAGCAATCACATCATGAAGTTTAATTGCAGGATCTTCCTTGATAGATTTCCAGAAAAGTCCAACACATCTTGATCGACTGTTGAAAGACAACCTGAAACATGACTGCGCGTCTACCTACTTGAAAACAGTGACATGAAGATTAGTTTGGCACCCTGATATTTGGTTTTTTTTTATACCTATATCTCTAGGTAACTCCCTCGTACCTATAGTGATTGAACTGCATGGAATGCCATGTTCCTTAGTCCTACGATGTTTATGGGTAAAAACAATTTTTTTAAAGAGAGCTTTTATTGTTTTAAATTGTAATAATAATAATGAAATGACAAAATTTAAAAGAAAACAGATTTTGATTTTCCTGAACCTGAAATAATTATTGAAAAATTTTAACGCAAATAAGAAAATAGATCAAAAAGTAATAAATTGAATGTAATGTCCAATGCATTCCTGAAGATTTCCCCTATGGGAAGTATCCCAACTAGCATTTCAGATGCCAAAATGCATTTTTCGATGTTTGCTGAATTTTTACAAATCAAAAAAATCAAAGGATCCGAAAAGGGCGAAAAATGAAAATTTTACCAAATTCATCTACCTAGGGGCTTCCATTATTTTCACATTGTCTCGAGGTACTCAACTTCAGCAGCCCATTCCTCCAAAACTATGATACTTTGATCAAAACTGATTTCACAGTTCGAAAGGGCATTGAATTTTGAACTTTTTAAGTAAGTATTTTGAAATTTCAAAATGGCGCTGTAAGTGGGAGCACCATTTAAAATTTTGAAACATTTCCATAGATGTACATTTTGATACTTTTTCGAAATGCTTAGGTTTCGAGATGGCACTCGTTGACGGAGGGAGAGCACCCTCACCCCTAATTTTCGGTGAAACTTTCAAAAGAAAATCTGGGGCATGTGATATATCGAATTGTATGTTTTCGGCGATGTTAAACACTAATATGACGTCAAATGTTAGATTGGACCCCATCCACGGCCCCATGGCACCTCCCCAAAGGGGGTAAAAATTCAAAAAAGTGTTTTGTTCGTGCGACACATGAAATAGTATGTTTTTTGTAACGCTGAATACGAATATGACGTCAGATTTTCGATTGGACCCATCCACGGCCCCCAGCACCTCCCCAAGGGGGGTTAAATTTTTCACTTCTTTTTTTTCAGTGTTACATACACAAAGGAGCACCTGAAGCTCTGTACATGAGGTTTATCAAGAAAATAAGGCTACCTATATTCGTGTTCAGCGATATCGAAAACATACTACCTATTCCATATGTCACACGAATCAAACCATTTTTTTCACTTTTACCCCTTTGGGGAGGTGCTGGGGGCCATGGGTGAGGTCAGTTGGAAAAACTAAGGCCATATTCGTGTTCAGTGATATCGAAAACATACTATTTCATGTGTCACACAAATCAAACACTTTTTTGAATTTTTACCCCCTTTGGGGAGGTGCCCGCGGCCGTAGATGGGGTCCAATCAAAAATCTGACGTCATATTCGTGTTCAACGTCACCGAAAACATACAATTCGATAGGTACATCACATGCCCCAGATTTTCTTTTTAAAGTTTCACCGAAAATTAGGGGTGAGGGTGCTCCCCCTCCGTCAACGAGTGCCATCTCGAAACCTAAATATTTCAAAAAAGTATCAAAATGTACATCTATGGAAATTTTTTCAAAATTTTAAATGGTAGCTCCCACTTACATCGCCATTTTAAAATTTGAACTTTCAAATTGAAAGTTCAACTTTCAACTTTTGAAAATTTCAAAATACTTAAAAAGTTCAAAATTCAATGCCCTTTCGAACTGTGAAATCAGTTTTGATCAAAGTATCATAAATTTGGAGGAATGGGCTGCTGAAGTTGAGTACCTCGAGACAATGTGAAAATAATGGAAGCCCCCCACCCGCCCCCTGAGAGGGGCTGGGACCAAACTGATTGCGGATTCCTTACATACTGGGTGGGTAGATATTGTAAAAAAAAATTTGAGCAAAATCGAAGGACATGACCCGAAAACGTTGGTTGAGTTGACATGGAATGACCCATCACCAACGCTTTAATCGACAAATTCGAATTGTCAGTCCTACTCCATCACCCTGCACCATCCCGATCATGCACCAGGTGGCCA
This sequence comes from Planococcus citri, assembly GCF_950023065.1. Classification (NCBI taxonomy): domain Eukaryota; kingdom Metazoa; phylum Arthropoda; class Insecta; order Hemiptera; family Pseudococcidae; genus Planococcus; species Planococcus citri. Next base: position 14,241,683 of record NC_088678.1, on the reverse strand, counting down.
GGTAACTTTATTTCTCATCTAAAAAACGAATTTTCCGACGAAAAATGTCAAGGTGTTGGGAATGATGCTGGAAAATGAGTTCAATCAACAATTGAGAAGTTGGATGGACATTTTATTGAGGACTATCATTGCGTAGCTGATTTTCAAAGTGTCAAGGGCTCAAATCTTAAAGATGATCATATCAAAATAATCTAGAAAGTTCAGAGAATCAAATCATTTTTCAACTTTTCGTTTTCGTTCATTTTCACACAAATTCCAGGGTGGGAACCTTACTTTTTGAGCGTTCCTCGTATAATTAATTTATTTTTGGATGAACGCACTCCATGTAAGTGTTTTTCATGGCTTACCTAAACTATTCGCATTAGCTGTCTCTTTAGGGATCTCACAAAAGCTAGGATCATTTGACAGCTATGATTAATCTGTACATTCACTTTAAAACTGGGTACACACTCCCATGCCTGGATTATGGGACGTGATCCAAAATACCATAAATCGTGGCGATCTATGTGATAATCACGATTTACGTTAAACAAACTTAATTCAACCATCAAGTGGCAAATATTTAGAATCGGAGAGCAAGGATGGGCGAACCCATAGGTGACAGAAGTCGGCCGTTGACAAGGATCTAACCACTGCAAATAGCTAAAACCAAGTGAGAATCGAGAGTTTATAGCATAGGTACAAACCCTATGCTAATAAGAATATATAGCCACGTTAACCTTCAAATCTCAAACTATAAGGTAGAAGTTACATTAATAACGACATACGCGGTTAGGCCATTCCTGCTCATCACAATAAGGGTAGAGGTGTAATATAATCTCTCAGATGTTCTGTGTTTGTGCAGATAGAATTAACTTACCTACTTGGGGGGTGAAGTCAGGAAATACCACTTAGATGGAATAAATATACCACTACGTGGACTTACCTGTTGTGCTCGGATTAGCTCAGGATACACAGTGCAAATGAAATAGAATATTGCAAATATGACGTTAATAAACACGATATTATTACTCAAGAGGTATTTATTAACGGTAATTAACACGAAAACTCCCTTAAAGGGTATATTAACACAAATTACTCCCACGATGGGGTATATTAACAACACTCCCGCGAACGGGTAAATTAACTCATTTAAGAATATGAAGAATGGTAATTAAACCGTAAGCGGATGACGAGCTGTCCTTTGTCCTCTTGATCAGGGAGAACGAGCTCGGAGCTACACGTTGGTGTCTCTCCTAGCTATAAGAACGAACTGGCAATGTTCCCTGTCGCGTAGCTCGGACGGAGCTCCGCTTATGAGGACGGACGCAGTGTTACCACAGTAGTAGACCCTAATTGTACGTTGACACCAGGTTGGCCATATGCACTATCACAGAGGCACCAAATATGAACCACTTTTTTTTTGAGGATTGCCACTTTAAAACTAAAGGGTGTAGAAACCTCCACTAAGGCTTGAAATGAAGTTCCATCCTTTCACTAACACTGTACAAAACTTCAGGGGTGAAGGTCAACTTTAAGTATGTTTTTTTTTCAAATTGTTGCATGACAAGTGTCAAAATGACAATTCAAAATTTTGGACTCGGGTAATTCTCAAAAAAAGTTTAAATTTCAGTAAGTAGGTAAGTACTAAAATTTTTCGAAAATGAAAACCTTTTTTTGAACTTTTTTCAAAAGGGACTTTATGTTGAATGGTTACATCTGTATCACAAGTTGGGCATTTTTTCAGAGATTTTTCTGAGAAGAGTGAGCTGTGTGTGAATGTGGTGTGGCCTATGCGGATTCTAGCTAAAATTACTTCTTCTCTCCTGCTTAAGCTATATGAGGTGACTGGATTCGGTGGTATGATGTTTTTGTATGATTGAGTTTTTTCTTTGATAGCATTCAAGTTGGCAGAATCAATATTGCAGGAGGCAAGCAGTTCTCTAGTGTGATTTCCAAATGGTTTGTAGGTAGAGTACTGGCTTTCAAGGCTTGAATGAAAAATCTTGAAGTAATTCAGGTGGTGTGGGTTCATTCGGACCGGACACTCACATAGGGGCGCTAGTGAGCTGGCTAGAATGTTTACATTTTTCAGACGGGGCTTTCTTATCAGCGTTTACGAAAGCATTAATTTCAAGGGTTAAAACTGAAAAATTAATTCGATGAACATTATTTTTACGATTATTATTGCATATTAATCATGACCGAATCATATTTTCATTTTTAACTTGTAAATCCAACGTTTTGGTAAAATACGACTGATAAGAAAGGGTTAAGAAAAAAAGCCCCGTCTGAACTCTAGAACAATGGGCACACTAGCGCCATCTACGTGAGTGTCCGGCCCGAATGGCAATCTTGAGATAGTAGAATCAATAATTTGTCAATTTTCAAAGTTGTGGTCATCAAATAAGTACTTACTATTTGAATATTTCCTTTTTTTCAAGAAAAAAATGGCTCTTTTAAATGTGAGAATTATAGGAACTTGACAGAGGTGCGCCGTGCTAGTGTCGCCTTGTTTATGATTGGCTGATGAAAGGTCCCAGTATAAACATTGGAATGTAATGTTGTGAAAACTGAAGGAAAATTATTGAAAATTGCTGATAACAACGGGACCTTTCGTTAGTTCCAGTGTTTTTGACTAGGTACCATTTCCTAGAGCGCGACAGTTGTCTTGTCAAATCCCTGGATCTGAAAAATGGGAATCTACTAAATCTGTACAATTTTCACAGATTACCATTCGGAGAATGGGTTAAGGAGCGTACACATGATCCAATATATTTGACAAACTCGATTTGTCAAATCAAATTGAATTTAATCAAACATATTCGGTTGTGTGGACGCTCTGATGATGTCTTTCTCAAATTTTTAACGTTTTGTTGATCGGAGACACCATAGACACAACTCTGAAAATAATTTTGAAAATATAAATAATTTCTATTTTCAGAATTGGTGTCATCGATCAACAAAACGTTGAAAATTTGGAAAAAAAACTTAGATTATCATAGCGTTTGCATGATCTAATATATTTGACTTTCCATGCAACCAAATATATGTTGATTATATGTTGATAAATTTTATCAACGATGTCAATTTGACAAACCTGGTTTGTCAAATATATTGGATCGTGTGTACGCTCCTTTACTGTATTTGATTGATGGTTGTGAAATGGGCACTGTACTGCTATCACTGAAACAATACAGTGTAGCCGTTTCACCGCAAAAAAAGTCGAATAGGAGAGCCAGGAAAAAATAAACAAAAATTGGCCACGGCGTCGCGAAGTAATTAACACACGTCTATAAAAGCAATAATAAGCTGAGCCACGCATTCGTCACCTAGCAGCATGCCTAGGAGATCGCGCACGTTCCTAATAGCCAATCAAAAAGCAGAGAGAGAGAGACAGAGAGTAGGCAGACAGAGAAAGAGAGAAGCGATGGACAAAAAACTGGTTAACATCACTTTAAGACCTTGGTTTCAGGCAGGGTTGTGCGTGATTCGAATCATTCGTGATTCGAATCACAATTCGAATCATCATTTTCTGGATTCGACTCATGATTCGAATCATTTTCTGGAAAACGATTCGTGATTCGAGATTTGCTCGAATCTTGGCCCATGATTCGTGATTTGTGATTCGATTCATATTTTCTGTGATTCGGCAAAACCCTGCTCAAAATTTAATTGAAAAACTGCTTGTTTTTCTTCTTTTTTGGAGGAAATTTCAAGTTTGAAAACAGAATTTCTTAAATTTCACACGAATATTTGTGAAATTTTGTTTTTAAACTTGAAATTTCCTTCAGAAAAGAAGAAAACAAGCTGAATTTTTGAGAAAAATGCAATAAAGAATGATGAATTGATGATTCGAAAAATGATTCGAGATTTACGAATCACAAATCATTTTGAAAGGAAAGTATTCGAATCATGATTCGAATCACTTTTCTGAAAGAGATTCGTGATTCGAGATTCGCTCGAATCGTGGCCCATGATTCGTGATTCGGGATTCGATTCATATTTTCCGTGATTCGGCACAACCCTGGTTTCAGGGTATAGGTAAATATCATTCCAAAAATTTATATCAGTTCTGTCATTTACTCTCATATCATATAATAATATGTACCATTTTTTTTTTTTTTTTCAGAAAAAGTGATAGTGTAATTCATTTTTGAAGATGAAGTTGAAAAATTTAAGTGGTTATAGGCCATGACGATGGAGTTTTCAGGGTTGGGGGGACTTGACCCATAGTGAAGAGGGAAGGTTGAGGGTCGTTAAACTATATGCACGTGATGCCCGAGTTGATATCTACACAATATCACTGAAAAAAATTTCAATTGTCAATAGTATTCAAGTAAACCACCTGTTACATGGTTTTTAAACTTTTTTGTATTTTTTTGAGAATTACCCACCCCTAATATGGACCACCTAAAGAATTTCAAAATGAACATATTTTTATGTTTCAAAACATCACATTTATTTGTAGAAATGAACAAGAACAGTATTTCAAGCATTCCCCTTTTCAGCGGCTGTAAGAAATGATGAAAATGAGTAAAAAAATTCAATATCACAGTTGGTCCATATTAGCACACCCCATAAAAAAAACTTTGCACCAAAAATTTAATTTTTAGCAAAAACTGATCACTCCAGCAGAAATTACATTCTTTTTTGATATTATAAACGTCAATAACATTTAGAAAATTACACCACAATTAAATTTCAATTTTTAATAAAAGTTGAAGAACACACTAAAAAAAAATTTCAGTGTCTTAAAACAGTTTTTTGTAAATTTCTCAGCGAGTTTTGACTTTACAGTTATAATTTATGTATCATTCGTTTTTTTGGTGAAAAATACACCGGAAAACAGTTTTTCCCGACAGATTGCGCTATTTACCGACGAGAACGGACGCTGGTCCATATTGCGGACTGGTCCATAATTGGTGCCCTTACCCTTACCATATTTCTCCATCATTTAGAGAACCAATATTTCCCAATAAGGGGAAGAGGGATTCATGTCTCAATCACAAGTTATAAAAACGTGATTTTTTAATAGGATGGTTAAAAATTTACACATTGGACGTACAACTATTATACATTTCACATTTCACTTTCAGTCGACATTCATGAATCACATAAATTGACCGAACCATTTCAAAAAACAGCAAAAAATCCCTCAAAAATTTTTCATTCTTCGTAGTTCTGCTGTTCAGGTTGCGCCTCTTCCTCTACACTTTCAAGATTCTCTATTTTAACAACATCGTGCTCGTATCCTGGAAAATCATTAACAAAAAAAGACTAGATTTTAATCAAAATGAACGTCCATTATTTTATTATAGCAGAATAAATGATGAAAACTTACGCACAGCGTGAGATCTGTAATACTTCAAAGCAAGGTAACCAATAGCACCGATAAGAGCGGAAGAGAGTATAATATTAATAATTGTTCCATACAGGTCTTGGTCAATTTCCATATTTTCAATACAAATTTCATACGCTATGACCGCATCGTTACTCAATTCTTGCACAGGGCAATTCACAGCTGAGTACAATACAAAAAAAAGTGGATAATTTTGAAAATAGGTAGGTAGGTACATACGTCTTTCAATAATCAAAAACAAACTAACCACACTCTAAATCGGTCGTTATATTATACTTTTTCATCCACGTTTGCAGCCCACAGCACTGAATCACCAAATCAGTCGAAGAAAGCGCAGTAAGGTTTCCCAGACCGACCTGCTTCAGTCTACAGAATGGAGCTATATCGTTGTACGTAAATATCGTCAACGGATTGTCACCCAATTCTAAATGAATCAAAGGAGCTATGGTAGCTACATTGGGAAGCTTTCTTAAACCATTACCTCTTAAATACAACTCCTCTAATTGATGCAACTCTGAAAAATCTGCGTCCTCTACGTTTATTAATCTTAATACGTTATATACATGTGGCCATATTTGTATGGTGTTCTCAACGATCAACCGTTTAACTGACGGAGGAAATTTCACCAAAGATTCGCCTAAAGCTGAGCCGCTTAAATTCAATACTTGAAGTTTCGTCAATGGTTCAAATAATTTCACAGATACACTGCCAACACTCATCGAAGCCATTATTAATTCTTTAAGCTTGGTAAATTCGACAAACTCGTTGTCTGTTAGCGTGTCTAGTAAATTTTGCGAAATGTTCAATACCTATTCACAAAAAGAAGATAAGTAGGTAGATAGATGATACCTATTTTTTAGATTGATTAAAAGTGAAAAATTATTATAAATCATACCTCGATATCTTTTTTCAAGTCACTAGGAAGCGAACTCGATTCTAGTTTATCAACACAATCTGCGTAGAGTTCTCCTACAATGATGCAACCAGTATGGGCAGTACCTGCGATCAATGTCACATTTTTGTCCAATTGCAGCAATGCAAATGTTATTCCTTTGAATAAAAATCAAACGTGAATTCAACCTGTTAATGTTTTTTTAGTTATTGGCCATTGCTGTAGGACACGAAAATTATAATATATTAGGTATGTTAAGTATCTACCTATGAACCATTTTGCAATATTGAACATTGTGGCATGAAACGTGTCATTATTATAAATTTATATCGCATCAGTTATGAAAATAATTATAGCGGCTGTAAATCTAGATATTGCTCTTTATAGCTCAAAAATATTCATTCTTGCTTTCAAAACACCATCAAAACTGATAAGAATACAAGAATAATTTCCAATTTTTAAAACTACTTCTGCAGTCAATAATTTTTTGGGCCTATATGGCTCATGGTCCATGATTAAAATATATGTGGCCGTTTATAAAAACCTCAATCGAGATATTTAATTGTGTTAAAGGTACATACATTACACTGTTATTTGTGATAATAATTGATAGATAAGAACTTGTATACCTATTTAAGAAAATCTGAAATGAATAGGTATAAATTTCAAACTTAAAATCCCAATTTTCGTAATTATGAGTAAGTAGGTATATATATGTTGTCAAAAATGATAAGTTTGAAAATTATATTCTTTTTGCCAATAACAAACTACATTAGGTACCTACAATTTTATTGCTTAAACATGATTTTTATTTTTAAGCATAGGGAATAAGGTTTTTTAGTAATCTCAAAGATCAGGTGTGCCAAGATCCCCCAGAGTGTTTGAACACTTACCCTCAATTTTTTCATTTTTTTCTCATTTTTCTTCAACTTTTTGGTCATTTTATTTATTTACAACTCTCGGTAACTTCATAAAAAAAATCCATCTTTATACTTTGAGTCATTTTTGTTATCAGTCTTGGACCATAAAACACTCAAGGGATTCAATAGGTACAAAAAAAACAAATAGGTAATTTTTCAGATTTTCAAAATTGATTGTTTCTAACAAAAATTTTTAATTTTTCTATTGATTTGGTAATGTTTTAAAAAATGTTCAAATTAATTATTTCCTCTCGGAAAATTTATAGCCTACCTCAGTTAATTCTGGAAAAAATACAATATTAATTTTGATATAAAAAATTGATTTTTCTGACTTGCGGGTTTTTTAAAAATTAATAGGCTAATCTAAAATGCAAAACAGCATTATTTTCGACGCTCAAAAATGTTTTATCTAACGTTGATAATTTTCAAACTCGGACCAATTTTCTAAAAAAGGAGAATTTTGGGAAAAAAAATTCATTCCATGAGCAAAGCGAGGACAAAAAAATGAAATTATACTTTAGAGTTTAGACCTTGGAATTTTTAAAATTTGAGTCATTGTTTTTCAACCATTTCAAACTGCAGAAAGGATAATGCAGTCAGTTCCAGTTGGGCGAGGACAAAAGTTTTTAAAAATGTATAATTAATGAAGCTGAAAAACATTATTTTCAATGGTAGAATTGCAAATTTTGAAAAAAAAATGTATTCAAGTCAAATAAAGCACAGAAAAGATTTTGAAAAATTCATTAACATGGAAAGCCTAACATAATAGGTAAGTCAGTTTTGATGGTACAATAATTTTTCAAACTTGAAGTGATGTTTTTTTTTTAATAGAAATTTCAAATTTAGGGAAATGAAAGACAAGTGACTTGAGCGAAATAAATTTGAAGGAGAGGATGCACTTCCAATGATAACGCAGCGAGTTGAAATTTTTAGGGGTAATTTTTTAGAGTTGGATTGTGACTTCTAAGTTCTAGACAGAAAAAGTGCCCCCCTCAAAAAAATATGTATAAAAACTTGGTTTTTAAGAATATGGAATCTTGGCACCTCTTTCAAAGATTCATGAAATTTCCAGTAAAATAAGCAGCTATAAACATTGGAATGTAAATTGCCGAAAATTGCAGATAATGAAGGGACCCTTCGTTAGTTCCTGCATTTTTGACTACTATTTCCTAGAGCGCGACAGTTGTCTTGTCAAATCCCTATCCTCCCACTTATGCATTATCAAGTTTTCTGGTGCATGCGCAGACTAGATGTGAAAATGATTGGGTTGTGCTAGCTATACACTACTATCTGTACCTGAATCAACTGGATACCAGCTATGGTCACTCAATAAGTAAGTTTCCCATTTTTTTTTCTCGGAAACTACTAATGGGAAATTCATTCTGATTGAGGGGGGATGTATCTGAGGGTGTTTTGGCACTATGTACTGTAAAAATTCCAGCGTGGTAGTGTCAGTAGAACGGACGCTACAGTACGAAAACCATGGAGCTACCACTAGCATGTGCCACTGATTGTGAAGTTCGAAGTACGATTCGTTTTTTGTGTGCTCTCCGTAATGACGTGAGTGATATTCATCAAGACATTGTTACAGTGTATGAGGAAGGTGCCATGAGTGTCCAGATGGTTCACCGATGGGTTAAATCCTTCCAGGAGGGGCGAGAAGAGGTTCACAATTTGCAGCATTCTGGCCGGCTGTCTGACGCCATCAATGAGAACTCAATCACCACTGTTCGCGGGATACTGAGGGCATTCTTCTGGATGAATATAAATGGAAAACAGTAAAACCATCAATTCGTTATCTTACCAGGAGACTTTAAAAAACATAGATATGAACCCTAAACTGGATCGGCTGCTTACATTTAAAATGTATAGGAAAAAGTGAAGCAAAAAATCAGCCAATTGCAAATCGTGTATTTCCCGGGAGGTGAATGCAAATATATCTATGGAGGGCATGGCTTATCTTCAGAGGTGAAGAATTTTTGCTTCACGAGCAGCCGATCCAGTTTAGGGTTCATATCTATGTTAAAAAACCTCTGATGCGCAATTCAGAACAAATGACGAGGAAAATTGCAAAAATTGTGTCAAAAAGTGCTGCTGATTCACAATAACACCCGTTCTCACACGGCAAATGCCACTTAAGAGCCCCTTAAAATGTTTAATTGGGAAGTTTTTCCACATCCACCCCATTCCCCAGACTTGGCCCCATCGGATTATCACCTGTTTTGTCACCTGAGAGTCGAATTTGGAGGCGAACGATTCGAAAATGCTGCCGAACTGAAGAGCGCCGTGCACACATACTTGCAGAATTTGGCGGCACCACACTACCGCGCGGGGATAGAAAAGCTGCTCTATTGGTACAACAAGTGCTTAGAATGTAACGGCGATTACGTAGAGAAATAGAGAATTTCTTCAAATATATTATACTTTTTTTCTGAAATGTTTTAGTTATTTTTCGGTTTTTCTGAATATAGGGAAACTTACTTATTGAGTGACCCTCGTAGCTGGTTAGACTGGTATTTAACCAGACACCGATAAGCGGGTAGTGTAACCGTTTTCAGCTCTGGTACCTAGCTAGCTCGGATAGGCATTAGTCTGGATGTCTCTAGTACATACTTCAACCAATTCTAACACACACAGAGTACATAGCAAATGAACATAATATAACGATTAGGTACTATGTACAAGGTCTATTTTTATTAAAGTTTCAACAACATTCATCCTATGCATAATATATTAGATATTATATAGCATGTAACAAATGCGATTCATGTTAATAAATAAGGTAGGTATCAATAGAAGGTACAAAACTCTGCAGATCATGGCAATCAACTAACATTGATATCTTATTCAACTATATTTTTGCTATAATCAGATATGCAAAATAGGTTAAAACATTTGTAAGTATCAGATCATTCTCTTCTACTTACAATAAAATGACTTCATCAAGTAACTAGATTAGGCTATAATTAATTCAGTGGAGACACCACCATGTAAGTACCTACTTACCTAACACTGCTGACAGTCTCACCATCTGTATCCTTAGCTACCCCAATAATAGTGGCTGTTGCTGGCTGTGTTACTTTAAAGAGGACTGATAAACACACGCTCCAGTTTGTAGATGCCTGGGCACATCCCAAATTGGCCGAACAAAGTAACTGAACGTTAGATTATCCCTTTGGGTAAATCTAACTTGAAAAGATACATAAAACACTTCTGCTCCAATTGTCCAATTTAATATTGTGCAACAACGAAAAGCAATGTGACTTGAGAGTTGAGATGAATCCCTGTGGCATATCAATAAATAGAATTATGCCCAACTTCCTTTGTTGACAAGACTCCAGCCACCGCAAATAGCAGGAATCAAGTGATCGTGTGTAAGTACTTCTGGTCTTTGGCGCATAGTGCAGTAACCTTCAAGTAGGTATGTCCTCTAACACACCCAATATAATTTCCCACATTACCATGCATCTTTACATCATGGGATATAAACAGCATGACATAAGGAGACATTATTAGAATAACCACCTAAGCGGAATTGCGGTAAAGGCATATTGCATCATATCAAATGTTGTGCCCAAAATTCATTCCTGAAGATTTCCCGCATTTTAGATGCCATAGTGCGTTTGTCGACGTTTGCTGAATTTTTAAAAATCAGAAAATCAAAGGGTCCAAAAATAACAAAAAATGAAAATTTTACCAACTTTACCTGGAAAGCTGAAATTTGGAACATACCTACCTAACTACTCTATTTTATACCGCACAAATCGACTGGACATGAATGGTACCCTATTTCTCCCTCATTTAGAGAAGTAATATTTCCCAATAAGGGGAAAGGGGGATTCATGTCTGAATCACAAGTTATAAAAAAGTGATTTTTTAATAGGATGGTTTAAAATTTACACATTGAACATACACAACTATATACATTTCATTTTCAGTCGACATTCATGAATCACACAAATTAACCGAGCCATTTCATAAAAGCAGCAAAAAAATCCCTCGAAAATTTTTCATTCTTCGTAGTTCTGCTGTTCAGGTTGCGCCTCTTCTTCTACACTTTCAAGATTCTCCACTTTAACAACATCGTGCTCGTATCCTGGAAATTCATTAACAAAATAAGAATAAATTTTAATCAAAATGAACGTCCATTATTTTATTATAGCAGAATAAACGATAAAAACTTACGCACAGCGTGAGATCTGTAATACTTCAAAGCAAGGTAACCAATAGCACCGATAAGAGCGGCAGAGAGGATAATATTAATAATTGTTCCATACAGGGCTTGGTCACTTTTCATATTTTCAATACAAATTTCATACGCTGTGACTGCGTCGTTACTCAATTCTTGCACAGGGCAATTCACAGCTGAGTACAATACAAGAAAAAAAGTGGATAATTTTGAAAATAGGTAGGTACATATTTCAATAATCCAAAACAAACTAACCACACTCTAAATCGGTCGTTATATTATACTTTTTCAACCACGATTGCAGCCCACAGCACTGAATCACCAATTCATTCGAAGAAAGCGCAGTATCGTTTCCCAGACCGACCTGCTTCAATCTACAGAATGGAGCTATATCCTTGTACGTCAATTTCATCAACTCATTTTCACCCAATTCTAAATGAATCAAAGGAGCTATTGTAGCTACATTGGGAAGCTTATCTAAACCATTATCTCTTAAATACAACTCTTCTAATTGATGCAATTCTGAAAAATCCATTTCTTCTACGTCTGTCTCTCTTATGTAAAATCTAATTGGTTTAAATATGGTGTTCTCAACGATCAACCGTTTAACTGACGGAGGAAATTTCGCCGGAGGTTCGCCCAAATTTGAGCCGCTTAAATTTAATACTTGAAGTTCTGTCAATGGTTCAAATAATTTCACAGATACACTGCTAACACTCATCGAAGCCATTATTAGTTCTTTAAGCTTGGTAAATTCGACAAACTCGTTGTCTGTTAGCTTTTCTAGTTGATTTTGCGAAATGTTCAATACCTATTCACAAAAGGAAGATAAGTATGTAGATAGATGATACCTACTTTTAGATTGACTAAAAGTGAAAATTTCTAAATCATACCTCGATATCTTTTTTCAAATTTCTAAATCATACCTCGATATCTTTTTTCAAGTCACTAGGAAGCGAACTCGATCCTTCGGGTAGCTTATCAACACAATCTGCGTAGAGTTCTCCTACAATGATGCAGCCACTACCTGCGATCGATATCACATTTTTGTCCAATTGCAGCAATGCAAATGCTATTCCTTTGAATAAAAATCAAACACGAATTCAACCTGTTAATGTTTCTCTAGTTTTTGGCCATTGCTGTAGAAAAACAAAAACTTAGAAGATATTATGTAAGTACGTACCTATGAGCCATTTTGCAATATTGAACATTGTAGCACGAAGCGTGTCATTATTATAAATTTATATCGCATCGGTCATGAAAATAATTATAGCGGCTGTAAATCTTGATATTGCTCTTTATAGCTCAAAAATATTCATTCTTGCTTTCAAAACACCATCAAAACTGATAAGAATACAAGAATAATTTCCAATTTTTAATACTACTTCTGCAGTCAATAATTTTTTGGGCCTATATGGCCCATGGTCCATGATTAAAATATATGTGGCTGTTTATAAAAACCTCAATCGGGATATTTAATTGTGTTAGTACACTGTTATTTGTGATAATGATTATTGATTGATAAGAACTTGTGCCAAGGAAATTCATTTACAAGTATCTGATTGAAAAGTTTAAAGTAGGATAAAAATAATGACACTTATCTCAACAGAATGTTTAATGCTTTAGAATGGTTTGCAGGTAGGTAAATCTAAATTCTTGGTTAAATTATTATGTATAAATATACCTACTTGATTGCAAATAGGTACCTTTAAAATTGTGATTAAGTAATTTCCTTTTTATTAGCAATTTCATCACTACCTACCTACCTACCTACCTAATCGTAAGAATTGCAACTATTTTTAATTTTTTTTTTTACAGGTTTTACTTTATTACATCTGCTAAAAAACGAAATAATTAACGTAGCTGCTGATGATTCCATCTGCTCTGTCACTAAAACACCTCAAGGAAAACAATACGCCGATTGTTCAAACCGTCAATTGAAATCAGTTCGTCGTGGCTTGGGTGAAAAACTCGAGGTAGTAATGAATTAATCACCCATCTCTAAAATTAGCTAATCATTACTTTTACAGTTTCTTAATTAGATACTTACCTACCCACAATATTACAGATCCTTAACATATCATCAAATCCGATTGAATCGTTGCTTCAAGACGACCTGAAAGAATACTCTCACCTTAAAGAATTAGTCATGAAAAACTTACACGTTCGATCAGTTTCCGAAGCATTTTTATCACACTTGACCGAACTAACAGCGTTAGATATTAGCAAATCTACTCTGATTAAACCACCCAAGTTTCCTCCTTCTTTAACAATATTAATTGCGAATGAACTACCAGCATCTGCGCCTGCATCTGTAGAGAACTACGATTTCTCTGTTTTAAATAAACTGGTTGAAATTTACTTGAATGACAACAATCTTCAGCATCTTCCAAATTTAAATCGAAAAGCTCCCATCGTTTACATGTTCCTAAGCGGTCGTAATCAAATTACTCGTTTGGGTCAAGATGAATTAGCACAATTTTGTCAACTGCAACATCTGTCATTGGAACGTTTCAAACGTGGTGATCAATACGCTGATTCTTGTTGTTACGCTAGAGTGTGGCTGGATGAATATAGTATAGCTAGTGAACTGCAATGTGGTGAGTGGGTATAATTTTATAAATTGAACAGGTGTTTTTGACTTTGTAGCGCAATTTCGTTACAATTGAATTTACATTTTTTTTTCTAATTCTAGAAAAAACTTGCGAAAAAGAAAAATACCCCATAAATGCCACAGCTGTCGAGATACGCACGCAATGTATGCAACATGTAGGAGAAGGAGGAGGAGGAGGAGGAGGATCTTCTTGGACTGCATACCTGATTATAATTGTCATAGTCGTCGTATTACTTCTCATTTTAGGCATTGGTTATCTTGTTTTCCGGTATTATAGATCAAGTGCTGTACGTAAGTACCTACCATAACCCATTTTGTCAATTTTTCCCCCTATTTATAGTTTCTGCCATTTTGCAAACTTAGCCTAATATAATTTTGTCATGTAGAAGCACGTCAAAAAGAAAAAAATATGGAAAAAGGAATGGAAACAGACGATGGAAACGTTGACAAGGAAAACGATTCGGATGATGCTAACGTTGTTAAAGATGAAACAGTAGCAGAAGAACAGACGAATGAAGATTAATAACATCACAATAAACGAATTTTATTGAATGAGAACGCTTTGAAAAGGTGACAGAATGGAAGTACACCTACTCTACCTCTACGTACTTGCCATTGTTCTGAGTTGAAAATGGTTCGTTTTTAGATGTGCAATTTCTTCATTATCAATCAGAAGAAACCCCGCAGTTCTTCAAGGATTTCAAGTAAAGACGGGAAACTATCACTATTGCTTACATATCGTTTTTAAAATATATTTTTCTTTTTTTTGAAAGAAATAGATAACTATACCTACCTATGTACGTCTGGGTTTGAAATGTAGTACGTCACAAGAACAATTTACAACATTAGGCTACTTAATAAAAATATACTTATATTAAAACTTGAATTTTAAAAAAATATATTTTTTTATAAAATCAAACTTAAAAACATTCGAGATTAAGTACCTAATTTAAATTTTGTCTCGTAATTCATGATTTTGAAAAAAAAAAAAAAAAATAGTATAAAGAAATCAGATTTTTGTAAGCATTTTAAGTTGGATTTGATTAGATGTGAAAATTTGACCCCAATCATCTTGATGAGCAAAGTAAAGTTACTCATGATACGGAAAATTTTATGAGGAATTCACAAAAAATAATTTTTTAGGTTTGGATAAGTAAGTCATCAATCAAAATGTAAACAATGTTCGAAAAAAAAACTATCAGTCGGGGGGGGGGCACATAAGGATCACTTGCACCCCCCTGCCGATCCTCCGGGACAACTTTTTTCTTAAAGGGGAAGTCCTAAGGATCATTTCTAGCCCTTGTCCTAAAAAAAAAGTGGCCTTACAAAAAGACGGCCATTTTGATTGACAGGTCAGCCGAAATCGCAGATTTTGTGTTCCAACATAGGACTAGTATGAAATTTTTTAAACCGTACAAAGATAGATCGAAAGAGCAGTCAAAAATTCATCACCTGTCAAAATTTCAAGTGCTAAAGTGCCTTTTTCGATTTTTGGTGAATTTTCAAAAATCAAATTTTGGCCAAAATGTGAGAAAAAATCAAAATTATACCAAATTGACCTAGAAAGCTGAAATTTGGGATACTATATCCTATTTTCGACCTGCTAAATGGATTGGAAACTGTTTCAAACCGTTTTGAGCAGTTCTGGAGCCTCCAGCAGATTTTTGAAACTCGAAAATTGAAATCTCCCAAAATTTCATCAAAATGGAGACGGAAAGCCGAAATTCATTCTGCAAACTAATTTCAATACGCGGTGAAGTCAACTGCAGGTAAATTTCAAGTCGTTTTGGAGTCTCCAGCAATTTTTTGAAAATCCTGGAGCCTCCAGCAAATTTTTGAAACTAGAAATTTCCCTATAATTTCATCAAAATGGAGATGGAAATCTGAAATTAACAATGCACTCCAATTTTAACACCCTCTGAAGACGACTTCGGTTGGGTTCAAGTAATTTTGTAGCCTCCAGTGACTTTTTGAACGGTTTCATGGGGTTTTTACGAAAATTGAAATTTCGAAAAAATAGCTAGAAGCTTCAAAACCATTGACATGAAACCGTACCATGCAGTCGACTTCATATGATTGTATTGAAATTAGTCTGCAGAGTAATCGGAGTGCTATCCCCATTTTATGAAATTTTGGAGAAAATTCGAGTTTCAAAAATCTACTGGAGGCTCCAGTAATTTTCAAACAATCGCTGGAGGCTCCAGAACGGCCTGAAATTCACTTGCAGTCAACTTCATAGCGTATTGAAATTAGTTTGCATGATTAATTTCGGCTTTCCAACCTCATATTTGATGAAATTTTGGAGCGAGTTTCAAAAATCTACTGGAGGCTCTGGTAATTTTCAAAAAATCGCTGGAGGCTCCAAAACGACTTGAAATTCGCCTGCAGTCGACTTCATAGCGTATTGAAATTAGTTTGCTGAATTAATTTTGGCTTTCCAACTCCATTTGATGAAATTTTGTAGGAATTTCGAGCTTCAAAAATATACTGGAGGCTCCAGTAATTTTCCAAAAATAGCTGAAGCCTCCAAAACGACTTGAAATGTACCTGCAGTCGACTTCATAGCGTATTGAAATTATTTTTCAGAATTAATTTCGGCTTCCAACTCCATTTGATTAAATTTTGTGAGAATTTTGAGTTTCAAAAATCTGCTGGAGGCTCCAGAACTGCTCAAAACGGTTTGAAACAGTTTCCAATCGATTTAGCAGGTCGAAAATAGGATATATCCCAAATTTCAGCTTTCTAGGTCAATTTGGTATAATTTTGATTTTTTCTCACATTTTGGCCAAAATTTTATTTTTGAAAATTCACCAAAAATCGAAATGCCAGTCCTATGTTGGAACGCAAAATCTGAGATTTCGGCTGACCTGTCAATCAAAATGGCCGTCTTTTTGTAAGTAAGACCACTTTTTTTTTGAGAACAAGGGCTAGAAATGATCCTTAGGACTTCCCCTTTAAGAAAAAAACTGTCCCGGGGGATTGGCAGGGGGTGCAAGGGATCCTTATGCGGCCCTCCGACTATATTTTCATTTTTTCATGCCTTCTTCGCCATTTCGAGATCATTTTTTTAAAAGCTTGTATATGTATTTTAGTTTTTAAAATTTCAATTAGGTAAAAAAAACAAAAACAGGAAACGATAATCTCTTCGGACTTTTGTCATTTCTTTAGCATTATTTTACAAATGAATCAAAACAAATTAGGTTCAATTAAACTACGTATAGTACCTATCTTATGTATTTTTGTACCTATTAAAAAATTATTCATAACGATTTCCGATATGTTATTGAAAATTTTGTAACGTAGATAGGCTCCCGGACTCCCTACCAAATTACTTAGGTACCTATTTGATACAATTTTGAGGAAAATTGTCCAACAATAACAAGAAAGAAAATATTTTTAATAAAAATTCATAATATTTCAAGTAGTAGGTATCAAAAATACATTAATGACCAAAAGAAAAAGAAAATAAAAACAAAAATGTACAATATAAATAGTTATACACAGTCTATTTATAAGGACCTAGGTACCTCCTCTTATAATAAATGACTCAATTTTTTAAAAAAAAGAATAACATTAAAACCTTTGGAAGGTATTAAAAATTTAGCTATTTTTTGCTTTATCTAATATAGCTCTTGAAATGATCATTCTTTGAATTTGAGACGTTCCTTCGTAAATTTGATAGATTTTCGCATCTCTCATTAGCTTTTCGACTGGGTATTCCGTATTGTAACCATTTCCTCCAAATACCTGCAAAGCATTTTTATAAATCAAATTTAAAATTTATTGATTTGGCAGTTTTTTTTTCTAACTAGATGGTGTATACTTGAACTTATTAGGTATAAAAATAATTCATTTCGAAATTCTACGCACCTGTACAGCATCCGAAGCACATTTATTCGCAACATCCGAAGCAAGAGCTTTGGCAATCGAAGCATAATATGAATTACGAGCTCCTTGGTCTACTTCTAAGGCTGCTTTGTAATACACTAAACGAGCACTTTCGACACCAATTGCCATATCTGCCAAAAGGAACGCTATAGCCTACCAAATTGAAAAATTGTTTTTAAAAATTAGTAACTTTCTACTCCTCAATATTATAATTTTTTTTATCAAAATTGTAGGTTGGTAGGACGAACCTGATGATGAGCAATAGGAACTCCAAAAGTTTTACGTTCCAGGGAATATTTGGTTGCTTCGTCTAAACACCTTTGAGCTAATCCAACCGCAGCAGCAGCAACCTGCGAAAATTGTATACATTTTAAGAAAATTCTCTCATTAAAAATTAATCAAAAAAATATTACTTTTACTCATCGGTACTCACAGGTGTTCTCGTTTTATCGAAAGTACTCATAGCGATTTTAAATCCTGCTCCTTCTGCTCCCAAAACATTCTCTTTAGGAACTCGAACATCTTCGAAAGTAATACCTCGTGTGTCAGAAGCACGTTGGCCCATATTTTTTTCCTGGAAATTATTATAATGTTGGATAAAAATTTAACTACCTATTGAAATTCTACAAAAAATATTTTTAAAACATGGGAGCAATTTAAAACCTCCAGTATTCCTACCTTTCTTCCTGGAGTCAATCCTGGAGAATCTCTATCGACCACAAAAGCAGTGAATGCTTTACCAGCAGGGGCTTTTGGATCAGGATCTGTTCTAGCGAGAACGAAGTACCTTTAAAATGAAATAAAAAATTTAAAATTATCAAAAAATAAAAATAATTGGTGATTTTTTTTTTTTTTTTAATAATTCGATGCAAGTAGGTAGGTATAAAATACCTAATATAGAAGAAATATTTACCAGCTTGCTACACCGCCATTCGTTATCCACATTTTTTGTCCATTTAAAATATACTCATCACCTACTTTCTGGGCTTTTGTCCTTATTCCATTTACATCTGAACCTGCACCAGGTTCAGTGACGCAGTATGCCTTCAAAAATTTGTACAAAATTAATCTCAAAACTCTACGACTCAGCACAATCGCTGATCCGTGACCAATAATGAAAATACCTACAGCTACGATAGGTTCATCGATGCATCGTCCAAGGTACTTCTTTTTCTGTTCGTCATTTCCCGCAATTATAACAGGAGTTTGCTAAAAAAAAAAATTAAATGCAAAGAGATGTAATTAGCGTGTAATTAATTTTATCTCAAATTTCTTTCAAAGTATTCGCTATCGTCTAATTAAACTTTCATTATCGTGATTCACTGTTCAACAAGTAAGCAGAATTACAGACACATAAATAATAGAGTTCAAAGTATCTATCTATACCGAAACCGATGTTGTCGTTATAACATTCCAACGTCATCGTCATAACAAGAATAAATTAATATTACGTAGGTACGTATGCGAACTCTGACGTATGAATCATAAATATTTTGCTTATAATTGCTATCAAAGTACTCATTTCTGGTTTAATGTAACTGATAAAAAATAACTCAGGTACTTACTCCCAGTGTATTGGCTTTAATAGCTGTGGTGATTCCGGCGCAACCGTAGGATAATTCTTCACTAATCAAGCAACTGTCGAATACGTTTAATTCCATGCCACCTGGAATTTTTTTCAGAAAGATGTAATAATTGACCTGAGTTGTATCTAATTTTAAAATTAATACCTAACTGAAACGAATATCTAAGTAGGTTCTTACCGATACTGGCAGGTATGCTGCTGTTCAGGATACCAATTTCGTGAGCTTTCTTTACAATATCCCATGGATATTCACCAGTTCGATCGTATTCTGCAGCCTTTGGAATTATTTCTTCTCTGGCAAATTTCCTAACGAGCTCTCGAAGTTCACGAGATGTGTCTGATAATGCTGAAAAATTAAATTAAAAAATATATTTATCTACGTTTTAAGATAAGCATCACAATTATTTTAGACTTCAAACTTAACGAGTCTAATTAATTAATTTTATAACTTACTGAAGGATACTCCTGAACTTGCACTATCTGAGAATTTCTTGCTAAAAATTCTAGGTGCTTGTTGATTAATAGCATTTTGTAAAATCTGAAAAAAAATAGAAGAAAATACTAGTAAACAAATAGAGTCATAAGCAGCACCATATTTTTTTTTTTTTTTTTTTTTTTTTTTAAATTCAATTGTGATTCAAATAAACTAAATAATCAAGTAGACAGGTATTTGAAAATTCTACGAACTAACCTGTTTTGTTAACATCATTTTAGTTATTTTTTGAACAACCGATGACACGACGATCACAACGACGAATATTAAATTAAATTCTAAAAGTACTCGAATCAAGTATATCGTACAACTTCAACCGGTTAATGTATCACAACAACTGGTAAATATGAAGTAGTAAGTGCCAAGTTATATTCGCCCGAAATGAAACTGTTTACACGTGACGTGAAGTGAAGACGAAGGTCAAGTCGCCAACAAACTTACGTAGAATTGTAAAAATAATGCGATATCACGACTCCCAAGCAACGACATAAGGCGAAAAATTACTTTCATTCGGATATAGGTTAGGTTCTGACAATCATATCGTTCGTTTGATAATACCAATTGGAAATTTTGAATGAATTACGAATTCTTGTTCGATACTTATAATCAGCGGGGTCAAAAAGAACATTGTATTGTTTTAAGAGGTACAGGTAGGCAATTTATTTTAAAAAAATAGACTGCTATTTTCGAAATGATTTTCGAACATTAAAATGAAAAATTTTCGAGTCGATTTGAATGGAAAATTTTCCAACTTTGAACTACCTAATACCTATTGTAAAATATGTAAAACATTGCAATGAATTTTAGGAGATAATTTTTCAACTAATTTTACCCAGCTATATCTATAGGTACCGACTAAATGAAGTCCAAAATTAGAATTTGTAATTTCTAAATTTTATTTTAAAAATTGTGGTGTTATCGCGCACTTTCTGCAGAATTAAATTTTCAGCACTATTTTTGTTAAATAATCGATATTTTCGAGTTTTCTGTTCAAAAAGCAAATAAATATCAAATTTTCATGCTTTTCTCTTCTCACTCAAAAATAATTTTAGCTCATTATAAAATTTCACTGTTCAGCTTTCAATAAAGTTGATTTTGATTTTGATGCGTTTTTTTTTTTTTTTTTTTTTTTTTTTTTTTAAAATCCAACTAATTACTTTTATTTATATGGAAATACCTACTCAAGTATTATTTACTTTCAGAAGGAAATTTTCTAATTTATTCTATCAAATGATGTCAAAATCAGTGTTGCCACTTTCAAAAACCTAAAAAAATCGATTTAAAAACTTATAATTTAAATATAACCACGATCTCGGCGAGTAAAAATTCTGAAAAATTCTCAGTTTTAGTCCTTTTTGTGTAGAATAACATATCAACAAATTATTACAAGTTTGGCACTTGAGTTATTGCAAAAGTTATGAAAACAACATTTAGGCCAAAAATGAGGGAAAAATCAAAATCTTACCAAATTGACCAAGAAAGCTTAAATTTAGGATATACCCTATTTTCGACATGCCAAATTGATTAGAAACTGTTTCAAACCCTTCTGAGCAGTTCCGAAGCCTCCGGCAGACTTTTGAAACTTGAAATTCCCACAAAATTTCATCAAATGGAGTTGGAAAGCCGAAATTCATTCTGAAAATTAATTTCAATACGCTAAGTCAACTGCAGGTGGATCTCAAGTCGTTTTGGAGCCTCCAGTGACTTTTTGAAAATTACTGGAGCCTCCAGCAGGTCTTTGAAACTTGAAATTTACCAAAATTTCATTCAATAGAGTTGGAAAGCCGAAATTCATTCTGCAAACTAATTTCAATACGCTACGAAGTCAACTGCAGGTGGATTTCAAGTCGTTTTGGAGCCTCCAGTGACTTTTTGAAAATTACTGGAGCCTCCAGCAGATCTTTGAAACTTGAAATTTACCAAAATTTCATCCAATGGAGTTGGATAGTCGAAATTTACTCAGCAAATAATATCTTTTGGAGCCTCCAGCAAATTTTTAAAAATTACTGGAGCCTCCAGTAGATTTTTGAAACTTGAATTTCCCCAACATTTCATCAAACGGAGATGGAAAACCGAAATTTATTCTGCACTCCAATTTTTAACACTCTGAAGACGACTTCTGGTGGGTTCAAGCCATTTTGGAGCCTCCGGCAACTTGTTGAAAATTACAGGACACTCCACTAGATTTTTAAAACTTGAAATTCCCACAACATTTTATCAAATGGAGTTATCAAGCTGAAATTTACTTCGCAAACTAATTTCAATACGATATGAAGTCGACTGCATGGTGATTGGTGGTTTCAAATGATTTTGAAGCTTTCAGATCGTTTTTGGAAATTTCAATCTTCCAAGAAACACCATACAAGCTTTCAAAAAGTCGCTGGAGGCTCCAAAACGACTTGAAACCTATCAGCAGTCGGCTTCGTAGCGTACTTGAATTAGTTTGCAGAATGAATTTCGGCTTTCCAACTCCATTTGATGAAATTTGGGTGAATTTCAAGTTTCAAATATCTGCTGAAGGCTCCAGTAATTTTCAAAAAGTCACTGGAGGCTCCAAAACGACTTAAAATTCACCTGCAGTTGACTTCGTAGCGTATTGAAATTAGTTTGCAGAATGAATTTCGGCTTTTCATCTCCATTTGATGAAATTTTGGGGAAATTCAAGTTTTAAAAAAGCTACTGGAGGCTCCAGTAATTTTCAAAAATTTGCTGGAGGCTCCAAAACATATTAATTGCTGATAAAATGTCGGCTTTCCAAATCCATTGGATGAAATTTTGGTAAATTTCAAGTTTCAAAGTTCTGCTGGAGGCTCCAGGAATTTTCAAAAAATCACTGGAGGCTCCAAAACGACTTAATATTCACCTGCAGTTGACTTCGTAGCGTATTGAATTAGTTTGCAGAATGAATTTCGGTTTTCCATTTTCATTTGATGAAATTTTGGGAGATCTCAAGTTTCAAAAATCTATTGGAGGCTCCAGCAATTTTCAAAAAGTCGCTGGAAGCTCCAAAACGACCTGAAATCCATCTGCATCTGCAGTTGACTTCGTACCGTATTGAAATTAGTTTGCAGAATGAATTTCGGCTTTCCATCTCCATTTGATGAAATTTTGGGAGATTTCAATTTTCAAATCTCAAAAATCTACTGGAGGCTCCAGAACTGCTCAAAAGGGTTTGAAACAGTTTCCAATCAATTTGGCATGTAATTTAAGCTTTCTGATTGAATCTGAGCAGATCTGATCGGTTCCGTACATTCCCCAGATCCATTAGATCTGCCCCCAGATTGAATGAAATCAGAGTTTTGATCAGATTAGATCAGTTCAGACCTGATTAGAAATTTCAATGAATTGTAAAAACTTACATTTTTACTAAGTTAGCTTGATTTTAATGGTTACGTTTGTTGAGTTCAAAATTGAGTTCAGTAAAGCATGAAATGAAAAAAAAAAAAATAATGTCTAGAAATAAAATTTATTTGTTCGTTTTACAGAGAAAAATTTTATAATTCTTCCGATAGCTTCTGATTTCCGTCGAATCCAAAAAATTGAAACCGGGAAGACTTTAGTTTCAGATCTATTTTGAGTTGAAGATAGAAAGTCCTACCCAAGTTCATGATGGAAAAGTCACTTCTTCAAAACATTACATTTTTCACTGATTAAAAAAAAAAAAAAAAAAACTTTGAGAATTATTGAGAAATATTTGACCGCGTCAAATTTGCAGCTTATGAAATGAACAAGTTATCTCGTGGTTATATCTCTCAATAATGTGTTTTATTTTTATATTTTACAAAATTGAAACTCGATAAAAAAATTTTCAGGGACAAACAGGGTTTAAAATTTTCATCATGTCCAACGCTATTAATTGGTTGATAGGTAAGTTGGTATATTTATTCGTGAATTACTGACGATGATCCAATAGGGAGGTAGGTATGTATTTAAATTGAAAAAATACGCCGAATTGCATTATTATAGGTAGCTACCCATTTGTGTTTAAAATATTGATTAGAATTAATTTCGTTTAAAGGTACTATTATTGCTCTAATACAGATAAAAACAGTTTTAACGTGCGACATTACGAATACAACAGACGGAAAATTGTATGCTGATTGCACTAATCAATCCTTAAGAAGAGTTCCTTCATATCTGGGAGAAAAGCTGCAGGTAAAAATTCCTTTTGTCATTTATTTTAAAATCAAATCAATTGCTATGGAATATTTTTCAATTCGCGATAGACCCACCTATTTGGACATACACGTGTGACTTTTCAACACTCGATTGTTTCAGATTCTGAACATATCAAACAATCCAATTCGGATACTTAGCAACGAACATTCGAAAATATACCCCGACCTCGTAGAACTGATCATGAATTCTTTAATACGCAGTGGAGAATTAACTATTTTCTTCACGAATTTCTTACTACCGTTGCAGAAACTCGAAATATTAGACATTAGCGGTACATATCTGACAATCCCTCCACTAATTTTACCTAAGAGCTTGAGAAAATTAGTCGCCAACAGAATGCTGAGAGTATTCGCATTTTTTGACTTGTCCGAATTGAACAACTTAACCCATCTGGAGATGAATAATAGCAGTTTGCATGCCTTACCGATTAGTTTATCGCCGGAAGCGCCTTTGGTAGAATTGCATATAAATGATAATTATATGGATAAATTGAGGTATACCGATTTGGCTCCTTATTGCTTATTAGAACAATTATATTTGACGACGTCGACTTTAACCACTGATACGTTTTACTACAATCACTGTTGCGATATTGTGATTTGGTTGCATGAGAAAGACGTTGCCAATACAGTCGAGTGTCAGAAAAATTCCATCGGTAGGTAGCCCACACAGGATTATATTGTATCTAGGTACCTATATCTAAGATAGGTCCCCAATCTGTAGGTAGTAGGTACACTGAAATGAATAGAAAAATACTAGAATATCCATCATGTTTTTAATCGTATTATTGACTATTTTTTACAGCTGAACCGTGTGACCTGGAAGCTTTTAGGCCAGATTCTCGAGCCCTTGCAGCATACGATCAATGCTTAATTCGACATGGACGTTTAAAAACATCCACATTTTGGAAAATATTTATTATTTTCGTCTCTTTTATGGCAATTATTCTGCTACCTTACGGTCTTTATAAACTTTACGGATTCTATAAAGCTAGAAAAGCTGCAAGTGAGTTCAATTGGAATTAGATTTTATTCTAGATCTGAGTCAGATTGGTATTTTTAAAAATGTGATTTTTTGTTCCATTCTTAAGGAAATTCAAAACATCTCGAGGAAGAAGAAAAATCACGATGAGCTTTTCATTCACCTACCTGGCTGCTCGAGAGATGGAATGGATTTAAAATGAATTTATGGGTGATCGAAGTTTACCTGGGGTGTGTAAGGTTGTGTTATTTGGCGTACGATGATTTAATATTGATGAGTAGGTACCTACTTAGCTTTTTAGGTTTCAAGTTACCTATTTTAGAAATGGGCAGTTCATTGATTTTTACCACTAAACGTTTTGTACTGAATTCAAATTTCAAGCTGCAGTTGATTTTTGAAAAATTGTTAAAAATTCGAGCAAACGTCAAAAATAAAAAGTTTTTGTGTTTAATTTTATTTCATGAATTGAACTACTACTATAGGTAACATTTTTTTTTTTTGATTTCAAGGGAAATTTTCGAAGCAACATTTGGCGCATATTTTTCTGTATATTTTTAAGCTTCCAGCCAAATTTTGGGAACCTTTACTAACAAAACGGACCCGATTTTCCCTAAAGGTGAAAGGACCCTTAAAATAGTCCATTTGTTTCTTAGAGTTTGGGTTTAATTTCGAGTCATTCGCTAATTTTAAAAAAAATCAAAAAATCAAAAAATTCACCAAAGTGACACAGAATATTGAAATTTGGTTTGTACCTTATTTTAGCACTCCCGAGTCGATTGGTGATGGTTTCGAAGCGTTCTGAAGCCTCCGGCGGTTTTCCAGATTCTCTAGTTTTCGAGAAAACGACGCAAGTAAGTACGGTGAAAAAGAAACTCAGCGCAGATTTATGATCATTGTGACTCTTTTGATACATTTAAACACGTGTTTTCAAATTCGTTTAGTACCAGTTCAAATCCAAAATTTTCTACATGGATCGTTTTTGAAAAAAATAAAAAAGACGAAATCCGCTAAAGGCTCTACAACGGCTAAACACCAACTTTAATCGACTTTGGTAGTCGAAAATAGAGTATAAACCAAATTTCAGCTTTCCAGGTCAATTTGCTGACATTTTGATTTTTTCTAAATTTCAGCCATTTAAATTTGTCAAAAATTTGACAAAAATCAAAAATGAATTTCAGCACCAGAAATTTTGGCTTTTGGTATATTTTGGAGTCCTCTTTTCACGTCCTGTTTAAAAGTTTTTGCACCAGTTGGTATACCTTCCTTGTTGGCAAATTCGAGAAAAAATTGAAGTTTGAAATTATAGGGGTATTTTGACACTCTGGACACGAATCCAGCGTTATGTTTTTGAAAGAGAATTCATAATGATGCAATAAAGCAAAGTAGAACAAAATTGGACATTTTTTTCAATTTTTCAATTTATGTATTTTACCTAATTTTTTTAAACTACCCAAAAACGACAGAAAAATGTGATGTGCTGCTACAACTATTGGAATCGTCTGAAACTTGACTTGTGGCCAGAAAAAATGATTCCTAAAGTTGCAGCATGCCCAATTGCACTTTTTGACCATTTTTCTGAACATTTTTGGCCCAAAAAATACTTCAAAATTTTGGTTAAAGGGTACGGTTAAGGTTATTGATTTTTTAAAGTTACAGGGTTCGGGTTACGGTTATTGATGACCATTTTTTCCAGTTAATGGTCAAGGTTAAGGTTACAGTTTTTGGTGGTAATTTTTCCAGTTGAGCTTAAAATTTTTGTTAATGGGTAGAATTACAGTTGAAAATTTGAAAATTTCCAAAAATTCTCTTGGAGTTTGAAATTTTGAAGTTTAAAAAATTGGAAAACTGGTAACATTTGAATTCAAAATTTAACAATTTTTTCAAGAACAATTCTTTATCATCTCTTATCATTAAAATATCATTTAAAATTGAGCTTTAATAGTTTAATGACTAATGAGTATGATGCAACTATAGTTTCAAATTGTTTGAACTTTCTATTCACGTTTTTTTATTGTATCTTTTGATCATTTTTTTAAAAACAAAATTCCAAATCACTACAAATCACATTGAAAAAAACCTTACTGTTAGACTGTATATGAGCACGTATGGTAATAAAAGAGAGGATGAGAAATATTCCTTAGCAGGTGAAAGTTTGCCAGAAGCCTCATACGACTCTTTGCAATATCAAGAAGGAACTATTTGTACTTACCCCTTGCTAGCTCGGCAGTTATACTACTATAGTGTCGGATACGTCAACATAAATACCAACCAATGTATAAATTAGGCCCACTTTCACGGAATAATAACACATTCGTTAGTTTCTCCAATGTAATTGGTGTAACAAATTACATTCTCTTAATTATAAGGTTTTCTTCAAATATATACATTCACCAATATAAGATTCACCAAATTACGTAATTAGAACAGAGACACTATGCTCGACCGCCTAATCACGTATTATTCACCAAGAAGAACTTAATTAATCACAATTCCACGACAGGGCAACTAAGATGAAGTGGTTGATTGCTTTATTAGGCCCCGAATGAACCAATGAAGATGCAAATTAACCGAACCCTAAAAAGGGTAAACTGGGAAAAGGAATACGTTTTCAAACTATTAAGTCGAAGGAAAATGGACCAAATGCTCAAGTCCACCGATTCATAGATCGCCTAAGTACTGGTCTGTACTACACTCACGTATCTACGACTCGACGAACAAACAAGAAGTGATTTCGAGATCGAACCTAGCTAAAGTTATACCTAAAGCACCTAAAAGTTCCTAAATCGATCTCGAAAGCTGATAGGCTCGCGCTACTTTTACCAAAAGATGGGGGAAATATACTAACCAATCATAAAATAGATGTAATTATGCGAATTCTCCGTCCATATAAATAATATCGGCGCGGACCCCCTGGTGTGATGGAATATTATCCAGAACCCCCTGCTAGTATTCGATAATATTAGAATTCGCAAGTACCTACACTTTACCTTAATAAATCAAATGATCCCTAAGTTGTCAAGACCTAAAGGATGGATTTACCAAGTCCTATAGGATCTTCCCCAACTTAAGAATCGTTACGAGATGCACTGAGAGGCCAGTGAGGCCATAATGCCACCTTACATCACCACCTCAAATAGAAAGAAATAAAAAAACAGCAGTTTTCAATTTTTTGAAATTTTGTAACTGATTTTTTTCTAAAAAATTTTCGGTCAAGGTTATGGTTACAGTTCATTTTGATCTCAGAAAATGGTTACGGTTATGGTTAGTAATATTTAAAAAAAAAAAGGTTTTTTGGTTACGGTTAATTTTTTTCTGGTTAATTTACCGGTTAATTTGCGGTTATGGTTAATGGTTAAAAACTGGTTAACAAGCCTGCTTTGAGCTACGACCCACGGATCTATAAATAGTTCCCCACATCACCATAAAAGGGATATATTAATTAAATAACCGCTATAAGGCGATTAAGGCATATTTCCTCATATCAAAGTCTAAAAACTTTTCTGAAAATTTTTCGTTTTTGGTCAGAAGTCAGAATTTGTTTAAAATTTCAAAAACATATTTTCATACTTGGGTTTTTCAGTTTTTGACTTCTTGATTTTATTTTTTCAACTTTTGGGAAACTCTATACTTACCATGCATGAGGGCCATTTTTGTTGTAGGAGGGAGGCGAGGGAGTTTTTTCTTAGAAGGAGTTTGTTAGAAGGATTCTATGTAATCACTGATCAGAAATAAAAAAATTTCAAAAATTGTTTGGAGATTTTGAAATTTGTAATTTTTTTGTTTTACAACAAAGAGGGTGCTCCATACAAGTGGATCTACATTACTTGGAGGGCCAAGAAATGTTTTTTCAACTAAAAAAAAATTATTTAGAAGAACTTTGACCCAAAAAATATGACTTTTTTAAAAGAATTACCTGTGTGTGTGTGTCAAAATTCTTTTGATAATAAAAACCCTCCTTTTTTTAAAAGTTTTCCTTATACCTTAAAGTATACTTATGCTGATTTATTTGCATGTAGTAGATACAACCCTCTTCTCTACATTTCCCTGTTTTGAAAAATTAAAAGTTGGTTCTTCATTTCTGATAAGAAATCCTAAAAAAAACACTATTTTCAAGAAAAAGCGTTCCCGCCACTCCAACAAAGTATGGAGCCATGCAAAAGTTGAAAAAAAAATGAAATACTAGGAATGAAAAATTTTCAAAGAAGTTTTCAGACTTCGATTTTCTTTTTTCTAACTTTTTCAATTTTGGAAGCTTCAAACAAAAGCATCTGAATAACTACAGGTTTTATTTTGAAAAAACGTTTTTTTTTTCAAAAAAATCCTGACGCAAAAACAAAAGATTAACTTTATTGGATAAAATGTATTTTTTAAATTTTTTCCAAGTTGCTAAGGAGAAATGATCGAATTTAAATTTAATCAGGTCTTAAACGATTTTTTTCCTATCAAGACTCTGATCTGATTAGATTTTCTATGCATTAGAAATAATATTGCCAGATATTAATGTTCAATTACCTAACGAAGGGAAGTACCACAACTGGCGCAAGAATTTTTGATGCAGACTAAAGGAAATCGATAGAGGACTCCAAAATACATCATCAGCAAAAATTTCAGACTGTGAAATTCATTTTTCGATTTTTGACAAATTTTAAAAAATTTAAATTTGGCCCACTTCTCTTTTAAAAAAATCAAAATTTGACCACATTTACTTGAAAGGTTGAAATTTGCTATGCACTCTATTTTCGACCTCCGAGTCGATTGGTGAGGATTTCGAACCGTGAGGTGAGGGGGAAGTTCAGTTCAATGTTCATGAGCATCTTTTTTTTACCAAAAATAATTGCTGATACCTGTGTGGAATTTTTTGAAAAACAACATTCAGTCAAAAATTACTGGCTATGCAACACTTATCAAAAAATTTTTAATGTGTAAGAAATGTGTTTTCATGATAATAATACCCAACGAGTCTAATTTATTTTAAAATCGAACAATGATTACATTTTGAACCTACAGTTATGGCACTTTTTACATAAATTCATAATTATGAGGATATCGGTTTCCACATAATGTTCATTATTGCAGAATGGTTCACAGGTACCTATGTATTTACAATTTTCATGAAAATGATTACATGTTTAGATCATCTGATTATTCGTTGATGTGTTGGGAGGACTTGGACAATGGTTTTTTTTTTTAAACCAACTCTTATGGACCATTAAAGGTCAATTTTGGAGTGAAATATTACTCTGCTGTGTACCTTCTACACCTTCTTATCATTTGACTTGTCTCGATCTTCTAATATACGTCCCTTTTTTGTGTTTTCCTACTCCTGGATAAATTGAGAGGAAAACTTTGTCCAAAACCTCTCTGACCCTAGACTATAGATCTTCCCCTTCTTCCTCCAGTGCTAAACAGAATACTTAAATATTTCTTAAATAATTCAATTAAGTATACGATTACTTACCTCAAATGAATGCTCGTATTTTCTGATCATTTGTAACAATTTCGTTGAAGGTTTTGTAATTGCAATAACACAGGTGACAGAAACCTCCGCGATAATTCCTCCAGAATGTACAGAAAAAAAAACTGTGGCAGGAGGATTACTCATAGATTGTAGTTATGCAGGTACCATTGAAGAAGTGCCTCAACAGCTCGACCCTGTCCTCGAGGTAAACCACCTTTTTAAATTAGGTAATTCATTTCATAATTCACCACTATGTTCGACTCAGTTGATGGTTTTTATAACAGCATCTGGACATATCGTACATTAAACCGCTTACATCCTTCCATGAAGGCGATTTCAAAAGATATACCAAACTGAAAGTTTTGGTAATGAGAAGATTAGAAATAGCAAGAGATGGCATGCCGGCTGAACTTTTCACACCATTAATCATACTCGAGCAATTAGACATGACCGTAACGATCAATGGAGAGTACGAATTGCCAAAGTTCCCCGTCAGTATAAAAATTCTTCACTTCAACGAGCTGAATCGGGAACCAGACAAACAACTCGACTTGTCGACGTTGGTGAATTTAAAGGAGCTTTCTATGGAGCAAACGACGTCTAAACATTTTCCCAAATTGAATAAATATGCTCCGTTGACTAATATCTCCTTTCGGTTCAGTGACGCGTTGGACAACTTAAATCATAACGATATAGCTCCATTTTGTTTACTTCAAGAACTTGAATTAGATCCTCATGGGCGCTTGTCTCAACCGGAACACCAAAAACAATGTTGTGGTATTGTGGCCTGGATGGAACAATTCAAGATACAGGGTCTCGATGAAGAATTTCATTGTTACAGTAAGAATATTTATTTTCTACTAGAAAAAAAAACTGCTTAGGAGGTACCTATAGTTATTTTCTCATTGTTTTAAAAATTTATTTTTAAGCTGTTTGTAAGGAGGAAGAAAAGGATATAACTTCTGAAGCTTTGGACGAACGTCATGATTGTTTGGTGAGGAACGGACTTGCAAGGAGGACGCTGTGGAAATACTTGATAGGTGCTGTAGCTTTGATTGTACTTGCTTTGTTGGCTTACCTCGCGTACAGACTTTACAATCGATATTACTCATCAAGTAAGTGCTGAATCGATTAGGTAACTTTTTTTTTTTTCAAATCGATGTTACCCATCACCATTGAATACACTCAAATTTATCCTATGCTGATTTACACTATTAATTAATTCCATTTTAGACCTAGCACTGGATAAATATGTGGAAAAAGAAAAGATAGAGGAGGAAGCAGAAGAAGAAATAGATGATGAAGGTCAAAGTTTAAATTGAAAAACCACAATAGGATGCAGTATAATTCTTGACACACCTCACAATCGCCGTGTTGTAGGCACCTATATCGATAAATATTGGAACATATCAGATACATATTTAATGAATTAGATTTATGTAGGTACCTACTTGTAGACGTAGAATCTGTTTTTGAGATATTGTTAAAAAAATTGTTTCATGAGAAACTGAAACTATAAGAGAAGAATTGGAACAGCTTTGAAAGAATATGATGAATTGTACCTGTTAGCATAGATAATATTTTGTTATAATATCCACCTAAGTCATTTTGTGATTTTTTTTTTGATAATTGCAATAGAACAATTTTAATAACTTTCTATGGTTTTGTTTTGAATGATATTTTTTATGAGGATGATTTTTTGGTAGTAAAGGGTGAGAAGGCAGTAAAATTGCAAAAAAAAAGTTATTGTAAGTATTAGTGAAGTGCCTGATGCAACAAAAAAGTACGGGAAATCAAAAAATAAAAAATCGCGATTGTTTTCATTTTAGGACTTGAGGAAACATTCTTAGCTTCGTTTTAGTTTTTAAAATACCCGAAAACAGTTCACTTTTTTCTCCCTTTGTCCTCAAATAGGTTCATAGAACGATTTTCAGACCCACTGAAAACTCCTGTGAGAAGTGTGAAACGATTCTGGTACAATTCCCCCAAATCCATTTTTATATCATCAAACTTTTTTCCTCGACTAAGCACCTTTATAATTATACTGAATTCTCGAATCTGATTTGATCCGAATTAATATTCTTCAAAAACCTATTCCCTCGAATGAATTTTCCCCAAAAATAACTTTCAGTGTAATTTTGGGAAACAAAAAGTAAGATTAGAGGCAAATTGACAAGGAAAAAACACATCTTTTTTGGAATTTTGGCCAAAAAACTTGACTTCCTGGAAATTTTGACAAAAAAATGAAAAAACATCACCCAACCCAGTGTAGGGACATTTTTGCAATGCCATGTAAATATTACACTGAAATATTTGAAACAACAAATTGTAAAAAATGGAGAAAAAAAGGAAAAAACCAAAACTGAAACCGATTCCGTTGAAATCAAAATCTTTAACCAAAACTGGAACGAGAGGGATAATATTTTAAAAACCAAAACCTTTACTTTTTCAAAAAACATAAAACCAAAACCGAGAGTGATATTCAAGCCCTGCCGGTCGAGACTGTAGCCATGCCTTCCATTTTTTTCCAGATTTTTACAAGGTGTGGAGATAGATTCTGCACATTACAATGTACATATTATCAAGCACATCTCCATGTATAAGATTGTCACATGCGCTAGCTACCTACTAGAGGCCTAGTAGTACCTAGCTTCTGAGAGCTTCGTGGGTACCTGGCAACTTACAGCCTCGTTACCTAATTTTCAGACACTGAGTGTATTTATGTATTACAACACAGACATTCATCTTAATGATAATTATCTTACGAAATAAGAAAGATCTTCAGTTGTTATTTGTATCATTTATTTATCAAGTACAAAGTAACAACTTACTCAAGCTAATTATTATACTGGCCTGTACAGTATTACGTAAGGAGAGATAGCATAATTATTATGCCTTAGGAAGTGCAGGGCACATCACCACGGGGAACGGGAACAATACACGGATGTGGGAAGGTCCGTATATGTGACGTGACAGGACAAAATCGACTTTCGGACCTAAAAAATTATTTTTCACTTTTTGACGGATTTTTGGTACTCGGACATTCAAAAATCATTTAAAACCATCCAGAAGTCCCTATGATTTGCATAGCTCCATATATATGTACATGGTAATCCAGTCAGAAGTGTGCTCATTTTTTTGATGTTTTTGATTTTTTTTTGATTTTTTCATTATTTCAATTTTTAAATCGACTTGGAGGCGAAACAAAGCGTTCTACGAGAAAAATATATATCAAGCAAAGTTGTAGAGAATTAAATTTCCAAAAACCTATAAGAGGTTTATTTTTCTCCAAAATGCATAGTTTTTCCGTTTTTCTCAAAAAACTAAAACCTCATGATGATTACCATAAAATTTCTGTTTTTTGAGAAAAACGAAAAAACTATGCATTTTGGAGAAAAATAAACCTCTTACAGGTTTTTGGAAATTTAATTCTCTACAACTTTGCATGATGTATTTTTCTCGTAGAACGCTTTGTTTCGCCTCCAGATCAATTTCAAAATTGAAATGATGAAAAAACAAAAAAAAAAAAATTGAAAAAATGAGCGCAATCATGGCTGAGCCCCCTGTATCAATGTAAATAACCATTTTACCCACCGATGTTCACACAAAACAGGCAAGAAACGTTATCCAAGACTATGTTTAGCTCAGTTTAGCCGGAGAACCTGATTAGAACACAAGTGCTTCCACTAAACGAGCAGAACTGGACTGAAAACTTTAACCCCCCATAACTCAAAAACTTATTTTCGGCTCGAAGGTCGATTTTGTCGCATCGCGTCACATATGTTACTCTTTAAGAAGAGATTTACAATAAGGATCAACAGTTGTTTTACATAATAACTCCTGGACCCGAGTGCATCTGGTCAACTCATCAGTCTAACTGGAACCATATCTATTTCGAAATAGATCACTTGCAAATATCTTCACCAGTTCATATTTTGAAATATGACTGGGCTTACGCGACTTGTTTGACTACAAGATTTACGCAAACAGAAATAGGTAAGTATACTATTTATCTCCGGAACACTGATATACCATAGCTTACACCATGGGAGTCACCAAATGACTGGTTTCTCTAGCATATCTCTTCCAACACGAAGTTGTGAGAGAATTAATCCGCTAGATGTCATATTACAGAACTATTTCTAATGTTGACTAGAGGCAGAACGAATTTCTCTCACTTACGCGACCGAAAATACTGTACAATCTGTCTCTACAAAGGGACTGCGTATGATGGGATCAAAATAACTTTGGAGAATGAAAGACTTTTATCTTGGTATGATGAAATGGGAATTATACTTACCTATTTTAGAAGAATTCTGAAGCAGGAATAACAATTTTTTAATGAATTGACTTTTTTCTTTGTTTTTTCAAATTTGAAGGGCTCCCAACAACATTTTTGGATTTATGGTAGAGGAAAATCAAAAACAGAGAATTATTCTCTAGTAGTAAGTCTACTTACCTTATTATTCTGTTTTTTTTTTTTTTTTTTTTTTTTTTTAATAGGTAAAAGAATTGAAAATTAGATGAACTTGCGTATCAAAATAAAAAGTAGAGCTATTTGTGATTATAAATCATGCGGCTTCGAAAACATAAATGTTTGCAAAAAGGAGATGGAAAATTATTTGTAATGAGGCTTTTCGTTATTGTTTTGCAGGATAATTTTTTGTGTGATTTTCAGCTACATTTTTTTGAATACTTACCTAAAGTTTTGAATCGCGGAGATTTCGTATTTTTTTTGGATATACCTACCTACCTACATACCTTGAATAAGAACATCCTAAAAATAATAGGAAAAAAATCTGGTATAAATTAATCTTTAGAATAAATTCAATAAAATGTTGGCACAATTATTAATTAACGTAATATCTAACTTGACAAATGAACAAAAAAATAGAACTTTTTCATGGAATGTTTCATAGCGGTGGGATAGGTACCAAAAGTTGAAATGAATTATTGTTAGATAACTCCCAATTCGCATTTCAAAACTTCAACTTTTGATTTAAAAATTTTTAATTTTAATTTTTGGTTGATATTTACCAAACACCGCGAAAACAAATGCAATTGGCTGTGAAACAAAATGTAAACATGCTTCTTTTTTAAAATTTTTCATTCAATACCATGTTCAATGCGCTGATTGGTCCAATCTAGTAAACAATCTCCCCATCATGCGAAAAAAAAACAAAAGAAAAAGCAATCGAATAAATTGATAATTGATAATTTAACCGATTTTAACATCGTGTTTTGATGGTGAAGTTGTAATAAATAATTCGCCACTATTTCCGAAATAATGTAAATTTTACCCGCATGATGATCAATTTATCAAGATGTTTTACAGGTAAACTTTCCCTAATGTTTGATCTAATAATTTTTCATTTTATAAAAATTGAAACAGACGCATTATATCTTGTGGTATTCTATTTCTATTCAGTCAAGTATACTTTTACTCATTACGTAGGTAGCCTAATCAAAATCTTAAAAAAATCTTTCGTTATTTTTGTAGAATTGTTTGTAGCCATAGAACATACATTATTCTGTTTGGAATCATGTGCTTTGTGAAAAAGTCGATGACGGCGAATCCTCCACCCAAAGTACCAATTCAAGTAATTACTCAACCTCCTCCTCAGCAGCATCGTCCTCCTCCTGCTCCTCCTGCTGCTCCTCCTCCTCTTGCTCCTGTAACAATAAGCGTATTCACTTTGAGAACTGATCCACCAACTAAACCGCCCCCACCTCCTTGCGATGTTAAAAAACACGACTCGGGAAAATATCTATTCGCTGATTGTTCGAATAAAAATCTGTCGCATATTCCCCCAGATCTTGGTAAAGAAAATAATGTTCAAATTACGGTAAGATCATGCTCCGATGAATTCAGACTTGCGGGTTCCAAGAACCTACACTCGCAAGATACCTAATACCTACTAATTTGAAACCTTTCTCGTCTATTTCAGGTCATGGATCTGACGAATAACCCTTTCAAAGAGTTCAGAAGCACAGATTTAAACCGTTACACTCAATTAACCGAGCTCAAAATGAGAAACCTCGCAAATATAAAAGCTTTCCCAAAAGATTTCTTCTCAAAAACGGTATTCATAGAGAAATTAGACGTCTCTGGTACACCAATATCGGATTTCGGAGAAGTATCGATTTATTTAAAAAATCTAAACGCTACTAATATTCAAGCGAAGGAGATAAACGTCTCGCATTTAGTTAGCTTAGAAGAGCTGCATGCGAAGGATAACACGCAAATGGCACGATTTCCTCTTTTATCTAGCACAGCTCCTTTGAAAAAACTCGACGTAAGATCTTGCTCGATGGTCAATTTAACCTACCCGGATCTAGCACCATTTTGTTTACTGGAGTATTTTGGGATGAAATCGTTAGAATTTGAAAAAGTAAACACGACTCAATGTTGCGGTTTGAAAAATTGGACCACGTTTTTTAAAATTCCTGGTTCGGAGGAACAAGGCTGTGGTACAGGTGATGCTTACCTATTTACCTGTCGAATATAATTTCGGACTTCTGCAAATTCTGGGCTTTTTCATCAAACGAGTTTATTTCATTTTCAACACAGGCGATCCCTGTAAAAAAATGAACGTTACTTTGGACCTGGAAGTGGTAGCTGTACGTAACGAATGTCTCAAGAGGACTGGGTTTTTAAAATATTTGATCCTGTTGGCTGAAATTTTCCTCGGCGTAGTGGTCACCTCTGGAGTTCTTTATTTCTGTTGCATCAATTATATTCTCAAAAAAAGTAAGTACCTGGTGCTCAATTATGCCAAATCTCCACTTTTTAGGCGCCTGCGAACACAATTGACGAATTTATTTTTCGATTCGTTTAATTGCCAGAAAAAGATACATATTACGATTACGATTATGATTACGATTATTATGACGATGGAAATTATTACGATGCAGGTGATTACGATTATGACGACGTGGAAGAAGAAGACGTGTATTAGAAAAGATGGCGATGAAGGTTTCCATAAAAATGAATAAATATGCCCATGTTTTGTTTTTATTTGTGGTGTTGCATGTAGGTAATTAATTTTTTTCTTGTTGCATTATTTGTGTGAGAAATTAATCGAATATTTTTAAGCACCCTTGAGTACCTAATCTAAGGAATGTATTTTTTTTATGTTCGAATATCTAAAAAAGTTAATATTTTAAAGACTTTATCAGAGAGACTGATTTTCTGAAGAATAAAATAGTATAATTTATACGCATACAAAAACATATTTTTCGTGTTTTATTTAAAAAAATGCTTACAAGAATTAATATACCGGTACCTATTTTTATTACCTATTGTAATTTTTTTATAAAATTGCGTGCCCGCCTCGTTGGTTTTACAAGATAAATTCTATTTTTACATTTTGAGACTGTTTCCCAAATATTTCGAAAAATTTAGTTTCCTACTAGCAAAAAATTTTCAAATTCAACTATTGATCTCTTTTGTAAGTCCCATTTTTTTAAAACCTAAGAATTCAAAAATTATTCTCAAAAAATTGAAAAAAAAATGCAAATAACCAATGTTTTTCAAACTGCTTTCATTCTTAACTAGAAACCAAATATTCCAAATCACCCTCCCCACCTCTTAGTCTCATTTTTTCCTGTAAGTAAATAATTTTCAAAATTTAGCTAATCTTTGAAATAATCAAAATTCTCTAAAATTTGCAAAAAAAAACTGACTTAGGTATAGCTAATTTTTGGTGATGGTTTCGAACCATTTTCAAGCCACTAGCAAATTTAATGCCTCTTCCAATGATGGAAAGATTA
Organism: Planococcus citri; assembly: GCF_950023065.1. Classification (NCBI taxonomy): domain Eukaryota; kingdom Metazoa; phylum Arthropoda; class Insecta; order Hemiptera; family Pseudococcidae; genus Planococcus; species Planococcus citri. The sequence continues at coordinate 14,203,370 of NC_088678.1, read as the reverse complement.
AGAAGGCCAAAATGAAATTCAGCTCCCATATATAGCGTGCCCAGAAATATCAAGCACCCCTAAGAAAGTTTTTCATTAAAAATATAGGTTGGCATCGTGAAATAGCTAGATGCATATGATTGGTGGAATGTTATCTCTCCAGTCCAATAACCAATCATGTGCTATCATTATTATCATTCATTGAGACCAACCATAGTATTTTAGTAGAAAACTTTTTTAGGAGTGCTCGATATTTCTGGGCACCCTGTACATTGGATTTACCGTCTTTATGACCTATTCAATCAACGGGCAATGGTTTAAAAACTTTCAAAAATGAAGATAACTATCCAATACAAATTTTGATTTAATTTTTGATGATGATCTGTTGATATCTCCTTTTGCCATGGATTTTATAAAGGGAATAAAGCCACTATCTGGTTCCAGCGATTGGTCATCGTGGAAAGATAAAATGCTAGATGTACTCGCCCTATACAACGCGGTGGATATTGTAGAAGGTAAATCAACCTGCCCACCTGAACCAAAATCGACGGATGCAGCTGCCGAAACACATAAGTCAATTGCAACATGGCAAAAATCTTCACACCAAGCAAAGATACCTAGATAATCATTTCTCAAACAATTTCTCAAGAGCTGCATAGTCACATCGCTAGCAGGCTCTCCGCGCATGAAGCATGGTTAGTGCTCACAAAAGAATTTGATGATAAGGCTGAAGATCAATTATTCCGGGAGTGCCTTATGGAATGGAATGATATCGAAGATGCGCCCTCTGTGGTTGCGAGAATTAAGGCTATTCTCTACAGAGCACGTTCTGTAAGATTTTTTGATGAAAAAATGGTCAACTTTGGGCGGGGATTGTGCCAAAACTATTGAACGGATTTTTCTTGGGTTTGATTTATTTTGCTCAAAAAACATTCAAAAGCCAGAGTATGTAGAGATATTTTTGATTTAGGACATTTAAGGGGCTATAATAGGGAATTGAATGGAGGTACTTTAGATGTTCACATCTCTGTTGGAAAAGCAAAATTAGAAAATATAGCTACATACCCTCGATTTCATAGATAAAATATCAGTAGGTATTGGTGAAACAAAATTGGAAGAATTTTGAAAATTCATGGAGAAATCCCCGTCTGAAGTTTTGATGGGAGCGGGTCACAGGACATAAACACGACTTAATTCGTTCACTCGATTACACACAGTCTTATGAACAAACAATGGAAATAACGAACAAATCTGCTTCATATTTTGACCAGTTGTCGAATTAGAACGCTCTCTATAAGAGTAAGTATACCCTTAAAAATCAACATGTGATTTTTGAGCAGGCTTGGAAAATCACAAAATCGAGACAGTTGATAAGCTGTTAGAATTCTTGTTCGACACGCTAACATTTGCATTATGGCGATTTTCTACCGTTTTATTTTTCTGTAGGTACTAGTGGTCTGCGCGGGTCGGGCAAGCCCGCTGGCTTACCCGACCTGGCCTGAGTATTTGGGCTAAAAGCCCAACCCGACCCCACCCGACCCGAAAACCCGAAACAAGCCTGACCCGACAATAATTTTTCAACACTTCTGATAAATTTTGTTGCAACATTGGCGTGATGCGAGGAGATGGTTTTCCCAACAATGGGCATTGTTGTGACGTGAACACGGTGCTACACTTCTTTATTTAGGAGTACTCACAGCGCATGCGTTGAGTACCAGTTACATACTGAAACCCGAGCCCGAGAAAGCCCGACAAGCCAGGCCCGACCCAACCCAACTTTTATCGGGCTCGGCCCGCGGGCTTTCGGACAGGCCCGTGCAGACCACTATTAGGTACATATCTTGTATCGTGTAAATATGTTATTTTATAAATGTATTCCATTATTTCACACCATGCATGGTTTGCATTTTATCAAAAATTTTCCACCAAACGGGTTTAATCATCTCCAAAATTGAAAGAGTCATAATGTCATAAAAAGCCTCATTGAATGTTCATTTTAGATGGAAGGATGTTTTTACGCACATTATGTTGATATCTTTATGTATGGGCTATTTTTTTCAGTTTTCTATTCTCAACTAATCAACTACCTATTAATTTGTTGATTTAATAGATAGGTACTTATTTAAAAACAAAAAAAACAACAAGTAAAATGAAACTAATACAAAACTGCTGAGTACTTAAGTAGGTGTGGAAAAATTGGCAAGTATATACCTAAGTATAATTATTGAAAAATAATATTCAGTAAGGAATACAGATACACAAAAAATAACATTGATATAGGAATCATTGTTGAAATAACACATTAAAGCCAGTCTCGACCAATAAAATGTCACTCAATATCCAGAATGAAATCACATTAATATTCCCAACTCCATCATTAATTCATCGACTACTAAAATTATTATCAAATTCTGTAAGAGAAGCAGATGTTCAATTTCATCAAACTCTAAATCAACCAAATAAGTTGACAAATCGGGTCCAACTCGCGTAACTCCCAACAAAGATGAGCATCTGAGTCGTGAATCTTTAAATAAGTAGATCAAAATTATTCAACAATTTAGGGAACATGATTAATCGTGACCAAAATGATCAATTCAATTCAATTCATTTCGTCTTAAATCATTGAGGTTCTGGCGTTGAGATGTTTGAATTTCCATCCGATTCTGCTTCTGTTTCTGCTTCAATCACAGTAGAACTTCCGTCTCTTTGGGAACGACCTAAAAATATCATAAAAAATCCGTTATCCAGGTAAGTATTAAAGTTACACAGTCATTTAGAACCGAATCGGCCCAATTTTCTCGTGAAATTGGCACTTACTTGGGACTTGGAATTTATAATGATAATACAGCATCGACGTAGCGGTCAATATTGTAATCACTATTACAACGATAATTACAATAATCAAGAGTACCATAAACTTCTTGAACCCAATTCGATAGAAACAGTCTTGAAATTGTTGTACAGATGCTGCATCCAATTTCAAATTCAGCTCAATGCATTTTTTATCTAAAAAAAAAAAAAACAACACACAAATTAAAATTACCTACCAGATTTTTGTCTTTCAAAATGTATAATCCGTAGAGTTAGGTACTCACAACGAGCTCGACTACAAAGTTGACCCCTGAAACCTCTCATCTTCCACGCAATACCCCATTTTCGTAATCCGCAACATCGTTCCACGTGCTGATCCTCTTTCAATTTCGTGGAATTTAATCCGAAATAGGTTAGTAGACAGAAAGGCGCGATTTGAGAATAGTTTGCTTCAGTCAAAGGACAAAATTTCACATCGAGAACTTTCAAAGGCGCTTGAGGGGCCATCGTTGGAAACCGTTTTAAATTATCGCAATTTCTCATGATGAGTTTTTCCAAGTTGATCAACTGAGAAAGGTCGACTGATTCGGATTTTGACATGGAGAAATTGAGAATTTTGATCGAAGATGGTATCTCATTCAAGTTGGATATTTGTGTACTGCTGATGTTTAAAACTTCGATTGATGGAGTGTGTTTGAAAAATTGTTCGGGCAAATTTTTCACTGGTAAATTTATCATGAATAATGCTCGTAGTTTCGGATAGTTTTTCAGGTCATCTTTATCGAGAGTTGAAATTGAATTATTCGAGATGTCTAGAATCTGCAATAGAAATTTTTTAAAAATGTGATACCTATTTTTAGAGGGCTAGATGTATAAATTATAGTTAATAATAGAGAATACTTACTTCAATTTTTTCTCCCAAATCTTGAGGTATACGACTGATTCCTTTAGATTGGCAATTCCCTTTGATTCTTCCACCGATATCTGGACCAACATCACAACCACCAATTAATTCGGTAGATATAGATTTATGTTTCAATGAAATGATCATGAGTAATGTGAAACCTTTGAAATATAATAAGGAATTTTCAAAATCACAACACATATTTATTTACAAAAACAACAGCTTATATAGTGTAAAATGGTAGGTATAACGACAAAAATATCATTTCAAACGAATGGGTATTAATTTCATGAATGGATTAAAATTCCGACAGTTCTCACGATTATAGGAAGATACATTTTTCAGTATTTATCCGCAGTATGTATATCGATCTTTACTGATTATTGTTTTCATTTTATTTTGTTATAAAACGAAATTCTTATCACATCAAAAACACATTCTGCCCGATCATCATTTCTCAGCCAAATATTGTTAATTTGTGTAACAAGTATAGGTATTGAATTATTTGCCTGCGAGTCCTGCTAGTTCTTCCTGGCTGGTTACTTTTTTCTTCGGAGGAGACTGCCAAATCACAATCAATATTCATTTAACAAGAATTGGTAGGTACTCGATAGAAAAAAAAATCCTAAAATGAAAATCATAGGTATTAGGTACCTAGTTAATATCTAGGTATACCTTTTTCTCGTGTGCTCCATCAGCATCCTTTTTGTCATGGATTCCATCAGCATCTTTCTTCTCGTGAATTCCATCTGTAATATCTTCATCACTCTCTGGTTCTGCAAATCTTTCACCTGAGAACATTTTAAAAATATACAAATAGGTATAAACAATTTTTAAAAATTCATATTTTGGCTCTCCAAAATGATTTAGGAGAATTTTTGAAAAGTTCTCAGCTATATCCAGAGAACCACTTGAACTGATACACTTTCAATTCAATCAAACGAAATCGAGCTAAATCTTGAAAACTCGTTCATAAAATACCTTTGATCAAATTTTTATAAGTTTACTCAAAACACAGATTTTTGATTTTTTGGCAATTTTTTTTAAAATAAATGTTGGAAAATTTTAAAAATAGCTATGATAGCAACTTTTTAAAATGAGATTAGACTGATCTGAAACCTCCGGCGAATTTTCAATTTTCTTCAAGAATATCAAACAGCTCTAGAATAATCTTCAGCACCTACAGTCTGGCAAGTACATAGGTACATAGTTGGTTGGTGTTTATTGGGAAGCCTCATCTCGAAGTCACCAGGCAGTCAAATATGAATTTCCCATGTCTTGGTGATTTCTTATTGTTAGTGAAAGATTCACTAAAAGTCACTGAGATTCAACAGAAGTGATCCAGATTCACCAAAAGTCACCAAGTTCAAAATTGACCACAAATGGTTTCAGCTTAGTGAATCTGCCTCCAAGAAGTCATCAGACAGTTAAATATGAATTTTCTATGTTTTGGTGACTTCTTAGTGACAGATTTACAAGCAGTGGTCATTTGTGATCAATTTTGAACTTGGTGACTTTTGGTGAATTTTGATGACTTCAGGTGAATCTCAGTGACTTTTGTTGAATCTGTCCCCAAGAAGTTTCCGCACAGGGAAATATGCATTTTCCATGTTTTGTGACTTCTAGGTGACAGATTCACCAAAAGTCACTGAGATTCCCCAGAAGTCGCCAAGTACAAAATGGACCACAAATGGTCACTGCTTGGTGAATCTCTCACCAAGAAGTCGCCAGATAGTTTAATATGATTTTTCTATGTTTTGGTACTTCTTGGTGACAGATTCACCAGAAGTCACCAAGATTTATCAGAAGTCATCAAGATTCAACAAAAGTCACCAAATTCCAAATTAATCACAAATGATCACTGCTTATGAATCTGTCCCCAAGAAGTCACCAGACAGTGAAATATGAATTTTCTATGTTTTGGTGACTTCTTGGTGACAGTTTCAGCATAAGTCACCAAATTCAAAATTAATCACAAATGATCACTGCTTATGAATATGTCTCCAAGAAGTCACCAAACCATGGAAAATTTATATTTTACCGTCCAGTGACTTCTTGGGGACATATTCATAAGCAGTGATCATTTGTGATTAATTTTGAATTTGGTGACTATTGCTGAATCTGTCACCATGAAGTCACCAAAACATAGAAAATTCATATTTCACTGTCTGGTGACTTCTTGGGGACAGAGTCATAAGCAGTGATCATTTGTGATTAATTTTGAATTTGGTGACTTTTGGTTAATCTTGATGACTTCTGGTGAATCTCAGTGACTTTTTGTGACTTAGGACATGTTTACTTGATCTCGAAAAAAAAACTCTCAAAATTGAGGCCAAAATAGGGAAAAGGAGCATTTAGATGATATGCTAATTTTTTGGCTCCAAAACATAAAAAGTCACGTGATGTGAACATTTTACCGGCCAAAAATTTTGCCTTTAAGGTTGGGGAGAGGGTCAATTTCCGAATTCACCAGCCACATCTTCAATGAGATGACTTTCGTTTCGTTTTCAACTTGAAAATGACTTTTTAAATTACGTGAAAATGATCCTTAAAAATTGAAAATTTCCAAAAATTTAGAAACTCTTGATTCCGTTTAAATTGGTTCCCATGGGATCAAAATTATTCTCTGTGGTTAGCTAAGGATCAGGATATAACGAAGTATTGATTCTCAAAGGTTCAGTCTATTTTTTCCTTGATTTTGACTCTTCTACCCCTTCCCAACGATCTTTCTGAATTCAAAATTCATCGCAATGGAGCAAACGTGTCTGTATTTTAAATTTTCAAACCAAAAATATGACATTTCAACAAATTTGGGATTTTACAATACAAATATCGTTGAAGGTTCTAGAATTGCACGAAACCGTCTTCGATCGACTCAACATGTTAAAAAATTAAGATATAAAATAAATTTTTTTGATTTTTAAATTCATTGGGTAAAATTCTATAGATATTTCAATTTTCAAAAATCTGCTGGGCCTTCAAAACTGCTCAAAACAGTTTGATGAAACAATTTCCAATCGATTCGAGCAGTCTAAAATAAGTTGAATATAAAATTAAGTATAGGTTTCGAAGCCAATTTGTCAAATTTTGGATTTTTTCCAATTTTAGATCCAAATTTGTTTTTCAAAAATTCGCCAAAAATCGAAAGGCTTACTTTGGTGTTTGAAATGTTGACTGATAGGTAATGTGTTTGCATGTTTTTTCAATCTTTTCAATCTGTCAGTTCAAAAAATGTTGTCTGTTAAGATAGTATTTTTCCAAACATTTTTTGAAATTCAAGTGCCCAGATTTTTTGTGAAAAATTTAGAAGCAGTGAAATAATTTCATTTAGAAATGAGCAAACCGAGCGAACTGAGTATGAATTATTTAAACTTTGGGATACAGAAGTACATTCGTAGATACTTGGACTTACTTTTCTTGACATAGATTCCATAAAGATGATGTCCAAAAACACCTGCAAGCGTCCCAAGGAGCACCAGAATGAAGATACCAAGTACAACAATAATCAAAACTTTCAATTCCCGAATTCGGTAACAAGCATTATATTCGCTTATCGAGTTTTCATCAAAATCTATATTCAGACTGTTACAAACGGAGTCTAAAAAAAAAGCACACCAAATCAACGAAACAATATAAAAAAATCTGCATCCAACCGCTGAAAAAAAATCATCAATTCAACTTACAATCGGAGCCAGAATTATTACATCCTTGAGACTGATACCCAGATTTAATCCCCTGTTTTTCCGCCCACTTCCTCAATCCGCAGCATTGATTGACATGCTGTGCTTTCCTAAGCTCGATCGAATTACACCCAAAATACTCCAACAAGCAGAATGGTGCGATTTGAGAATAACTAGCTTCGATCAAGGGAGAATTTACCAAATCAATAATTCTTAAAGGTGCGTCTTTATGCAAGGCTGGGATTTTTTTCAACGCTCCGCTGTTGCTCATGTAAAGCTCTTCCAAAAACAATAGATGAGAAATATCGACGTGTTCTGATTTTGATAATGTGAAATTGAGAACAATCAAGGTGCCAGGTATTTCGTCCAAGTTGGTTATTTGAGTATTGCTCATATTCAACGTAGTAAGTTGCGTGATGTAGTCGAAAAACTTTTTAGGAAAAGATGTTATGGTTAGATTTATCATTATGATCGTCCTTAAATTCAAGTATTTCCTCAGGTCTCTAGTTTTAAAAACAGTTATGTTGTTGTTCGAGATATCTAAAACCTAAAATAAAAATAGCTCATTGAAAATAGGTACCTATGCGATTTTAAAGACAAAAAAATAATAGAAATGGAAATCGACTTACTTGGATGTTATCACCCAGGTCGCGAGGGATTACCTGGATTCCTTTATTGTTACAATTTGCTGCTAGCTTTCCAAATGCATCCTTTCCTACATCACATCCGTTAATTATTTTACTCGATACAGGGTTCCCTTGCAGATGAATGATGAAAAGCACGATCCCTTGAAATTAATAAACACGTACCTGATCAATATTAAAAAATTGTCTTATCGAGAAATAAAATTCTATCAAAATTCTATTCACCTGCAATATGCTTTACAATCATCGTTTATTTACTAAAAATTGAACAATTTTTCTTATCATTTTAAAACACATTTTCGTGAAAAAAGAAAAACTCATTCTTATTTTTTAACCACATATTTTTAGAAATTTCAGGACGGTTTTTTTTTAGAAAGCAAAATATTCAACTATATACAAAAAATGTGAGACCAATAATTAATTCCTTGAATATTTCATTTTAGTTGCGTATAAAAAAAAACCATAACCTCTGAATGAATATTTCACTGATGAAAAAAGAGTTATATGTTCTATTCACTTGTAAAACATTCAACAATTCTTATCAGTAATAATAATTTATTATTTATCATTCATTTTAAAATAAAATTCTTAAATATGCCAATCATTTTTAAAACACATTTTCTAATGATTAATAAAATTCATTATTCATTATTTCTCAACCAAGATGGTATACCTTTATTTATTTATTTATTTTTCTGTTTTAAATGTTATATTACCTATTCAATATTTGCTGAACAATCACTTTTACCGGAGAGGTTTATAAGCAACTAGACAACTTAACATATTGATAATACAAAATGCAATGATAAATACAGATAAATGCTAGGAGAAAACCCTGAGGGGAAAAAAACCTTATAAATTCGACAATATAAACAACATATTACGTGAACCAGAGCCAGCGAAGTAAATTTTTCTGGTGTGTCGCAAAAAATTTACATAGGTATGAGAAGCGTAGGCAAGATCCCCCCCCCCCATAAGCGTAACTGGACCTTCCAGTAGGGTGTGCCAGTTTCTCATGTGTGAAAAGAAGGAGGAGGGTTCAAATTTTAAAAATGTTCAATTTAACATTTCTTTATTAATTTTTAGTGAACAATTTAACATATTTGGGAGGGAGGGGGGTGTATCACATCATTTTGCCGACAAAAAGTCGTAATTTTGCCGGCGATAATCAAAATTTGAGTGTGCTGTGTTTAAAAAAATTTGAAAAGCTAATGAATCTGTTCAGAAAAAATGATAAATTTGCATTTTTCATGTGAAGAGTGATATTCCAAAACTCGCTTTGTCCATTTTCACAAGTTTTCAGGAAAGAGGAAAAACAGTTTCCCTTTAAACGGGTAAATTGGCTTTTTAGGCGAGTTTAGCACTTTATTTGGGTGGATTTATGATGTAGGAGTGTAGGTATATACTTCATCCACTAAATACTGCTGAAAAAAATTTCAATAAAAATGAACAAAGCGCGTTTTGGAACACTATTTTTTTTTTAATTTTTAGTGAATTGGCTATTTAGGTGAGTGCAACACCTCATTTTGGTAGTTTGATGATGTAGGAATGTGAGTTAATACTTCATCTACCAGGTACCGCTGAAAACTCAACTTTGATAAAAATGGACAAAGCGAGTTTTGGAATATCACTCTTCATGTGCTTTGAGTATTATGAGTTCCCATTTCTAGAATTTTTCTATTTGGTTTTCATATTCTTAAATTTTTTGAAATCAGTATCTTGAATTCCAGACCGAAGCAAGGCTAAAAGTTTTGGAATTTGTGTCTTGAAAAACAGAACATTGGCCCGAGGCTAAAGCTATCAAAAACTTGAAATTTCAAGAAGCAAAATACTTAGCTGTAATTTTGATGTGAAAAGTCAGTTTTTCACTACTGGCATTTTTAAAAGTCTAAATAAAAATACTTTCCAAGCACAATCATGAAGAATTTGAGAAATAGAAAATATTAATGTAGCCCGAGCGAAGCGAGGGTGCGAGGGCAAAAGCTTTTGAAAAAATGAGAATTTTGAGGACAGATTGGTGATTTTGTCGGCAAATTAACACTTTTGCTACCAAATTGACATTATTTTTCAATTTTTCAAATTTTCTCCTAATTGGCGACAGATTTCTGCTATGTCACACTTTGCGACATACGCGACAGTGCTAAAGCCAGCCCTGAGTTGTGAACATTGAAAACGTTGGAAAGAAAGGAAAAAAATAATAATACTAATAAAATGAATAGGTTACAATTTATGCAACAATAGCTTGGGTAGAATAAAGAGAATAAAAACAAATACCTAATCAAGATAGAATGATGATTTGATATCTCAGTAACAGGTTCAGAATGATGAGAAGCAGTTAAGTGTCATGATGTATGTAGATAACAAGTCAATGTTATAATCGGTTTATTTGAGATGTTGGGTCCCTTTGTCGAGAGCTTTCAGCTTTCCACATTTTCTTTACAGTTTGGTGAAGGTATTTTAGATGGTTTTCATCCAAAATGTTAATCAGAAGGTATGGGCGGTCTTCAGTGTGAAGGGGACAGGTTTAGATGGGTATACCTAGGTAAACCTATTATTAAAAATTCAACAGTTGTAGTTACAAATCTTCCACATGGAATCATATAAGAGTTGAAAATATCCTTCAAGTGTTTTTCAAAATTTCCAGAGAACATCTAAAATACTGTAATTGTTGACCCTCTGTTTGATCTGAAGCGAACCCAGTTGGGTGAAAATCTGCTCTTACGCGACATAAAAATGTGGGCAGGAGATTCAACACTTTACACCAATGCTTTTTCTGCCCATTAATCCGCGTGTATTTTATTTATGTGTAAAAATCTGCCATTGATCAATATTCTTGAAAAAATTTTTGGCACCAGCGGGGATCAAACTGAAGTCCCCGGATCTGTGAGCGGAATCCTTGCTACCTACGCCACCAGAGCACTTGGTAGAAGTGACTAAAGATTTATATACTAAGCTGAAACACATGCGCAAAATACCACATTTACACGCGTTTTTCAGCAAATATGCGAATAAATACGCTACGAAATATTTGCGTAGCGTATTTTTGTGGCTGTTTTTTTCAACGTGCAAAAATACGCCACATAATTAGAAGCATAACGGCTTTACGCGATAAAAATACACTACGAAATATTCTTGTGGCGTGTTTATTAGCAGAAATTTTTTTCTGCTGTGCAGAAAATGTGACAACCTAAAAAGTTGCTTCAAATTACGCCCGTGAATTGAAGCGCGATTTTGAAAACTGTAAAATTAAGCTGCTGCCAGGCAGCAGCTTAAAGTCGGGTTGAAGTATAAAACGCCAATCAAACTGCTCTTTACCGTGTATTTATTGGCAGAAGGGCAGATTTTCACCCAACTGGGAAGTCACAAGGTCGCTACCATTTCAGAGACACAATGCAGAATCTTTTGGCGCCCCACGTTGGGCGCCACCAACCTTGTGACTTCCCTTCAGATCGAACAGAGGGTCAAAGGTTACAATACCTAAGTAAGTATTCAAATTTTTGGATAATTTTGGAAAACTCTCCAATAAAATAAAAGTCAGAGTAAAACGCATAGATACTTTGCATAAGTAAAAATTCCATTATTTATAGGTACCTACTGTCTCATTAAAAAATCTCACTAAATCATTTCTGAGCAATATTGCAATTGGCTTTTGAAAGTTTTTGGAAAACCAACTTCCAAAGAACAAGATTCATAATAAAACACGACTCTTCTTCCTATTTTTATTCAGCTATTTTTTTCCTTTTTTTGAATGTTTTCCTCGATGCCAAGGGAATCGTTTGGACTGGCACTCTCCGATTTGAACAAAACTACGTGAACTAAATGGAAAGAACGTATCCTGAAACCCACGAAACCAAAATTTCAGATTCTAAAATTAATTTTCTGAACATTTTTGAAAATTGTTTTTGAAAATGCAAAAAAATCGTATTGAACAATTTTTGGATTTTTTTCACGAATGATGAATTTTTCAAACGAAGTGAACCAATGTGAATAATTTTTTCAGTTTCTACTGCTCATTAGCAAGAATTTTGGCCCTTTATGGAACCTTCACAGATTTTTCAATTTTCTACAGAAATTTCAAATCGCTCCAGTAAAGGCCAAAGATCAATTTTCAGCTCCTGTACCTTTAGTCGGTGCTTATTGGACATCCTGTCGACCATTTTAGATGGCCATCGAGAAATTTCAGAAGTGTGTGTTCAAAAGTAAATTTTTGACCAATTTGGAAATTTCAGAAAAAATTGAAAAAAAAACAAATTTTCGAAGAAGGTATACAACGAACTGTTTTTTTTTTAGCAAGGTAACGTCGGGTATGTCTACTCGATCACTCGACTCGAAAACAATCGCGATTTGATGAAGAATTTGAAAACTCGCCAGGGGCCCCAAGAAGTTTATATTGCGATCTTTTCTGAAGATTTGACTTTTCAAAAACATTTTCTAAATCTTCCTAATTGATCAAAAACTTCTGAGCTAGAATTTAAAAGTAGGAACACTTTTTTTTTCAAGCTTGCATGCCTCCTCCAATTTTAGAGATAACTACTAAAAATGTCCAAAGAACTTCTGAGTCCATAAAAAATACGTTTAAAAAAAAAAAGAGGGCCTTTGGCACGTTGAAAATAGGCAAAAAGTGAAAAGGACCCTTTTTGTAGGAAATTAACCGGTAAAATAAAAGTAGGTACCTATCATTTTTCGCATTTATCTCAAAATTCGAGTTTATAACGTTTTAACGTTATATCTAACAATGATTTTCGCTTCATAAAAATTCAATTCATTGTAATTCATTTTCAAATAAAATTCTTATGACTTAAAATACATTTTGTACGACGATAAAATCAAAAGAGCTTCATGGTTGAAAAATTAGAAAAATACAAATAAGTAAGTATTCGATAATGTTTCCAGTTCCCAATTAGTCGCAATTAATTGTTGTCTTCCATTTGCCCAATATAGGAATTAACAGCAGGTAGCTACGCTCCTATCACAATCGGTTTCACATAAATACACACTGATGTTGTTTAAAATTCTGTGAACTCCGCAATTGGATTTTTTTCAAGTTACTCAAAACTGAATTTGTTGACAAAGCTCAGCTGGAGAGAGAAGACCCTTACATGATACGTAGTTTTTATTCATCCCTCGTCACTGGCACTCTTCGTTGATTCAGCTTCTGCATCAGTTATACTCCCAGCATCTGGTTCACTTTCTGCTTCCACTTCGTCAGGAGACAAAGTATCATTTTCTTGTTGTTGTTTACCTGCAAACAGGCACCGATATCAGTTAGGTAGGTACTTGTGAACTCATAATTATAGGTAGGATGAATTCCATCACGTAAACATGGTAATGCTTCGAGTTAGGATAGGTAATTTGGTAGGTAAGTACTTACGAGCCTTCATTTTAGCTTTGACAACAAAATACAAAATAAAACCAACAAATGCTAAAAGAAGCAGAGCAATCAGTATCAAGCCCAAGATAATAAAAAATTGTCTCCTCAATATTGCTCTCTTGCAATCAGCATACAGGTTTAACGATGTTTGGTCTATGTTGAAGTCAAATACGGAAGATTTTTTAACTGGAATAAATATTAACATTGATAAGACTGGTGGAAAATTCCCATCAACAATTTTCTATCCTAGAAGTACACTTTCAAATTCTGTCATCAGGTCAGGTTACTAATTGTACTTACAATCTTCAGGTTTTTGATATGCAAATAAGCAACCGTCGACAGATCCATTACATTTCTGATTTCTATAACCTCTCTTAAAGTCGTGCATTTTTGACCATTTGATCAAGCCACAACACCTTTCGAGGTGATTTGGAGTTGAGATATCCACCGACTGGATTAAAAGCAATTCGAGCAGACAAAACGCCGCAACTTGCGAATAATTGGCTTCAACTAAAGAGCAACCTTTCAGATCAAGAAATTTCAAAGGAGCTGTGAGAGGTAAATCTGGAACTTTTTTCAATTTTGTGCAATTTCTCAAAGTAACTTTTTCCACGTTCTCTAATTGAGGTAGTTTAACGTATTCGAAATCACAGCGCGAATAATTAAAGTCTATCACAGATGATGGTATTTCATTCAAATTGGTTATCCGTGTACCGGTGATGTTGATCATTCTGAGATCTTTAGTGTATTGAAAAAATCCGTCAGGAAGCGATGTGATATGTAGCATATCTATCATAGTGAATGCCAATATATCCGGATAGCCCTTTAGATCATCTTTATTTAGAGCCATATTTGTGTTATCTGAGATATCTAAAGCCTAGAATGGAAAACTCCAATTTAGCTCCGTACAAAGTTTAAAACACATAATGTTTCACTTATAGGTAGGTATAGTATATGTAAATTCAAGTGCCAATAAATGAGGAGCGATATTCCAAAACGCCCTATGTGCATTTAAAAAAATTAATTTTTACTCTGGTAAATTGGCTATTTAGGCGGGTTTAAAACTTTATTTGGGTGGATTTATGATGTTAGGAGTGTAGCTATACACTTCATCCATCAGGTACCGCTAAAAAAAATTCAATAAAAATGGACAAAGTGCGTTTTGGAACACTTTTTATTTTCAAAAACGCAATTCGAAAAAAATGCACTAAGGGCGTTTTGGAATATCGCTCCTCAAATGAAAAAATCAACCTACTTCAATATTTGCACCGAGATTCTGAGGAATGCTGTTGATTCCGGTCTTCTTACAATTCGCTATCAGTATTCCCCGATCATTTTTTCCAACTTCGCAATTACCAATTTTATCAGTCAACACGGAATTCTTTTCCAGGTGGATTGCAAGAAATATAAAGCCTTCGAATAAATAAATGATTACCTGATTTAATTTTTTTAAAATTAATTTTATAGATATTTCCGAGGTGACAGTGGTGTAATTTACTCACCTGTAATATACTTTACAATGTTATTGATCATAATTTAGTTTACGATTCATATTATTAAAAAATTCTTATCTTAGTGACGATTATTCATTTTGAACTACTCATTTTTGAGTTTTAAATAAGAATTCTTATCAGTTCCTAAAAAAACACATTTTCGTTAGATCGGTTTTCAAATATGCCATCATTTTGTAGCCACTTATTACTAGGTAATCATTAGTAAGCCATCAATTTTTGTTTCAGTTTTTTACGATTTAAAAAAAAAATTTACACAGTTTTTTTTTTCTTTTTTTCAAATGTTTTCCTCGATGCCCAAAGTTCTCCCACTTGCAAGGGAAGGGCACCTCTTGGATTGGCACTCTCCGATTTGAACGAAATTACATAAGCTACATGGAAATAACGTAAGTATCCTGATGAAACCCACAAAATCAAAATGTCATCATTGTCATCAATCACTGTCAAATGTCAATCACACATATGAACAACAGGTGTCGAAGCTAGGGATGGGAAATGCTCGCGCATGTTGTTTTGCGTGCGCGCATGCGCGCATATGCGCGCATTTGTGTGTGTGTGTGTGTGTGTGTGCGTGCTCGAGCACGCGAGCATATTTTACTATTACGTATCCCCTTACTTGATACACATTATGTAGAAAGTCATTACATAAAATAAGTGTAATCTAATACAAATCACAACGAAGATCAAAAAGCTGAAAAATGCATTAAATATACCAAAAAAAGGCAAAAATATTGAAAATGAGTAATAAATATCCAAAATTTTTGAAAATTTCCTTATTTTTTCCTTGAAAATGCTCGTGCTTGAGCAAATTACTAAAATGCGTTCTCGCGCATTTGAGCAAATGCTCATCTTGCTGTTGCGCGCATTTGAGCATGCCATCCCTAGTCGAAGCGTAACTCCTCCCACTTGCGCATTATCAAGTTTTGGGGTGCCTGCGCAGACTAAGTGCCGAAGTGCGAAAAAAATCTGGTTGTGCTTGCTATATGCTACTATCTATACCGGAATCAAATCAATACCAACCACTAGGGTTCAGTACGCAGGTAAATTTGACGTAATTTACGTCAAACGACGTAATTTACGTCAAATGACGTAATTTACATCAAATTTACCTGCGTATTATTGCCCGTAAATTTCGCTTTTGTACTCTGAATATACGTTGGTGAATGCATCGTTGATGGTACCAACTGCAAATTTACGCTAAAGATACCACTGTAATATTGCAGTATTTTGAGCGTATTCAGAATTGTCATATTTACGACAATTATACTACAATTTTACCATGGTTATTTTGGCGTATTTCAGGCGTAAAGTACATCAGCGTATTATCAGTGTATCAAGGCCTCACGGGTTCGGGCATAATCTGAGAATATTCTCACATATTTGCGAATAAGTATTCTCAAATGCTTGGAGAATATTCTCTCAAAAAAATAAAAATCATGATTTTTTTCAAAAAATTGAAACCACAATTTACAAGTTTTACAACTAATTTTCTTTATAAATTTCCAATTTTCCTTAAGGGTATTCTCTACCTCTGCGGAAACGTTCAAAATATGAAGCCAATTTGTTTGTTATTTTCATCGTTTGTTCATAAGATTGTGTGCAATCGAGTGAACGAATTTAGTCGTACTTATGTCCCGCAATCCGCTCCCATCTAAACTTCAGACGGCGATTTCTCCGTGAATTTTCAAAATTCTTTCAATTTTTTTTCACCAATGCTAATACTTTATCATGGAAAGCGAGGATATGTCCCAGTAAGCATTGCAATGTCACTATAACATCATGCAATATCACTGAGGAGATATGTAATATTGCATTGTGATGTCCTATGACTTACTGGTGATATACTAATATTATAGTGTTGGGCAAATTCGCGAATATTCTTTTTTTGCTTGCGCATGCGCAAGAATATGCGCATATTCTTGCGCATATTCCGCAGATTCTTTTTTAAAAAAAAGAACATTATTGCTTAGTTTAGAGATAATAGGAAACTTTCCATGAAAAAGTTTCAAATATTGAGGAAAATTGAAAATTTATAAAGAAAAGTAGTGGTAAAACTTGTAAATTGTGGAAAATTGTAGAAAAATCTTCAAATTTTTGAAAAAAGTCATGATTTATATTTTTTTGAGAGAATATTCTCCAAGCATTTGAGAATATTCGCGAATATTCTCCGATTATGCGCATTGAGAATATTCTCAGGCCAACACTAGTGATATAAAATGTACCCAGCAAAATGGTCACCAAGACATCACTCACACCAGTGTGGTGACATTTTTACAATGTCACATAAATATTACACTGAGATATTTGAAAAAAAATTAAAAGCATAAAGATGATAGGGTACCTTTTAGTTCAGCAAATTGAGAGTGATGTAATAAAATAATATAATGTATTTTCTGCAAAAATACTCTCTTCTCTCAACTCCTGAAATTTGGAGTTGCAGATTTGAGTCTGTTGACGTAGCAATATCTTCTAATTTAGCTTTTCCAAGGGAGATCTGAGCATCAGTAGTACCTCCATTCAATTCCCAATGACAACCACAAAATGACATAAATCAAAAATATCTCGACATACCCTCGCTTTTGAATGTTTTCTGAGTAAAATAAACCAAACCCCATGAAAATCCATCCAATAGTTTTCACACAATCCCCCGTCAAAGTTTGTAGTTTTCATCAAAAATCACTACTGATAAGTGATAACAAGGGATAGAGAATAGCCTTAATAATTTGAAAGTTACCAAAACCTATTCATGGAAAGTTTCCTATCATCTCTAAACTAAGCAATAGGTAATGTTCCAATTTTTTGAAAAGAATCTGCAGAATATGCGCATGCGCAAGCAAAAAAAGAATATTTGCGAATTTACCCAACACTAGTGGAGACACCACCATGTAAGCAACTACTTACCTAACACTGCTGACCATCTCTCCACCTCTTTTCCTTAGCCTACCCCAATAATAGTGGCTGTTGGTGGCTGTTCTACTTTGATGAGGTACATATATTCACAGGCACCATTTGGAGGTGCCCGGGGTGATCCCAAAGTGGCTGCAAAGGTATAATGATGCCAAACTAAACTTTAGATCATCCTCTTTCTTGATAATACCAACTTAATTGAGTAAATAAAACAGGTCAGCACCAAGTGAGAGTTGGCCAAATTGGTAAATAGTACGACATGAGGTAAGCCCATGCCTCATACACATATACTTAATTACCACCAGAACATCATACTTTGACAAGGATCCTGCAGCCACTGCGAATAGCTAGAAGCTAGAACCAAGTGATGGTACATACTTAATCTGGTCTTTGGTGCATGTTGCATCGACCTTCAGTAAGTCCTCTAATACACCCTATATAATTTCCCACATTACCATGCATCTTTACGTTATGGGATATAAATAGAATGACATAAGGACGCATTATTAGAATGACGTAAGGAAAACAGAACTAAAGTTCTTCTAAGAAGGGCCCATTTGGTCGAATTTGTTTTTTCGCGGTAAATTCATTTCCAAAGACTTCCGAAAAAATACCCTCCAAATTATACTGCACCTAGTCACCAGTGGCAACATTTATACCATTTAAAAACACATTTTTAGCTAGCTCAAGAGGTGAGGGCTCAACTCGCACCTGGAGAAGAAACATTTACAATTTTTTTTTTACAATTTTTATTTTTACATGTTGAATTTTGACAGAGAATGTAATTAAATTTTTTTTTTTGCTTTTGAACAAAGTAATGAATTTTTATGCAAAATTTTAATTTATTGATCATTGTTTTGCAGGCTTAAAATGCTCATAAACATGAAAAGATTGAGTAAAAGAAATCGCTATTGCAGGTGGGTAGTAATATTTGACATCAGAAACAATAATCTTCAATTTTAGGTATGAAGGTTTTGGGATTACATGAAATTTCAGCTTTTTTCAGAAAAAAAAATTGAAGGTGATTTTCTCAAAAATTGAGCTTTTTAAATATTTAATTATGGATTTTTTTGGATTTTTTTTGCACTTTTTGGGCTTCTATCCAGCTCATATGATTGCTCCGGAGGTCCACTTCACCCCCCTCCCCCACCCATTACTCAATATCGACCAAATGGGCCCATTACCTGCGGAATGACACAAATGATGAGCAAAAGTATACTTTTTTTTCAAGTTTGCATAGAAATCTCTTTAAATTTTAGAGATTATTACCAAAAATGTGCAAGAAACTTATTTGTTTATTGATCTGAATTTTAAAATAAATGTACCTAAGTATACGTAGCACCAATAAAAAAATTGAATTAAAATTAAAAAAAAACTAGACAGCTGCAAAGTGCGCGTAGCTAGCTGCCTTTCAACAGCTATATAACCGCTATTGTGTACATATTGTCCCCAAATTGCAAAACGTTTACTCAATTTTAGGAATTCACATTGCCTCTAATTTTTCAGAATTCTCATTATCATCATATTACTAGTACAATATTTCATATCAGTTTTATAGTTCCCTGTGTCTACAAATTACAGAACTTTTAATCAATTTTTGGAATTCTCAGTGTCCCTAAATGACAAAATTTCATACATTTTTTTAGAATTTCCATTGTCTTCAAATTTACAAAATTTCAAATCAATTTTCAGAATTTGCCTTTGATTCTAGATTATTAAATCTTAAAATATGTTCAGAATTTGCATTGTCTTTAAATTACCAAAAAAAAAATGTGGGTAATTTTTCAAAAATTTTCAACTATTTTAGCACAATAATGGGATCCTATTCAAACACACTAAAAATAGGTTTTTGGCACAATTTAATATCTTTAAAATGAAAGGAGATATGCAAACTTGAAACGAAAAAGTCAAAAGTGAAAAAGACACGTCGCTTTTCTTAAAAATAATAATACATATGTCCCGAATAAATTAAAGTTCCATCACTATTTTTTTGAATTCTTCGAACAGCCGTAACATGATTGAATAAATAGGCATAAAGTGACGAGGATCTTTTCTGTCGGAAATCAAATTTCCTATAAGATAAAAGTACCATTTTTCGCACTTATCTCAAAATTCGATTCTATAACGTTATAACAATGGTTTTCTCTTGGTAAAAATTCAATTCATTTGTAATTCACTTTCGAATAAAATTCTTATGACTAAAAATTACATTTCGTACGACGATAAAATCAAAAGAGCTTCATGCCCGGAAAACCAGAAAAATACAAATGTTCGATTATGTTTCCACTTCGAGTTGATCACCTAATTGTTCGCAAATAATTATTTTCTTCCATTTGCCCAATACAGGAATTTCAATATGCTCCTATCACAATCAGTTTCACATAAAAATACACACCAATGCTGAAGAAAATTCAGTGAACTCCTCAATTGGATTTTTTTCAAGTTACTCAAAACTGAATTTGTTGACAAAGCTCAGCTGGAGAGAGAAGACCCTTACGTAATAGGTACGTAGTTTTTATTCATCCCTCGTCACTGGCACTCTTCGTCGATTCAGCTTCTGCATCAGTTATACTCCCAGCTTCTGGTTCACTTTCTGCTTCCACTTCGTCAGGAGACAAAGCATCATTTTCTTGTTGTTGTTTACCTGCAAACAGGCACCGATATCAGTTAGGTAGGTACTTGTGAACTCATGTAATTATAGGTAGGATGAATTCCATCACGTAAACATGGTAATACTTCGAGTTAGGATAGGTAATTTGGTAGGTATGTACTTGCGAGCCTTCATTTTAGCTTTGACGATAAAAAACAAAATTAAACCTCCAAATGCTAAAAGAAGCAGAGCAATCAGTATCAAGCCCAAGATAATAAAAAATCGCCTCCTGTATATTGCTCTCCAACAATCAGCATACGCGTCTTTCGATGCTTGGTCTATGTTGAAGTCAAATACGGTAGTTTTACCAACTGGAATAAATGTTAACATTGATAAGACTGGTGGAAAATCCCTTTCAACAATTTTCTATCCTAGAAGTACACTTTCAAATTCTGTCATCAGGTCAGGTTACTAATTATACTTACAATCTTCAGGTTTTTGATATGCACGTAAGCAACCGTCGACAGATCCATTACATTTCTGATTTCTAAAACCTCTCTTAAAGTCGTGCATTCTTGACCATTTGAGCAAGCCACAACACCTTTCGAGGTGATCTGGAGTTGAGATATCCACCGACTGGATTAAAAGCAATTCGAGCAGACAAAACGCCGCAACTTGCGAATAATTGGCTTCAATTAAAGAGCAACCTTTCAGATCAAGATATCTCAAAGGAGCTGTGATAGGTAAATCTGGAATTTTTTTCAATTTTGTGCAATTTCTCAAAGTAACTTTTTCCACGTTCTCTAATTGAGGAAGTTTAACGTATTCGAAATTACAGCGCGAATAATTAAAGTCTATCACAGATGATGGTATTTCATTCAAATTGGTTATCCGTGTACCGGTGATGTTGATCATTCTGAGATCTTTAGTGTATTGAAAAAATCCGTCAGGAAGCGATGTGATATGTAGCATATCTATCATAGTGAATGCCAGTATATCCGGATAGCCCTTTAGATCATCTTTATTTAGAGCCATATTTGTGTTATCTGAGATATCTAAAGCCTAGAATGGAAAACTCCAATTTAGCTCCGTACAAAGTTTAAAACACAATGTTTCACTTATAGGATAGGTATATGTAAATTCAAGTGCCAATAAATGAAAAAATCAACCTACTTCAATATTTGCACCGAGATTCTGAGGAATGCTGTTGATTCCGGTCTTCTTACAATTCGCTATCAGTATTCCCCGATCATTTTTTCCAACTTCGCAATTACCAATTTTATCAGTCAACACGGAATTCTTTTCCAGGTGGATTGCAAGAAATATAAAGCCTTCGAATAAATAAATGATTACCTGATTTATTTTTTTTTTAAATTAATTTTATAGATATTCCCGAGGTGATGTTGGTGTAATTTACTCACCTGTAATGTACTTTACAATGTTATTGATCATAATTTAGTTTACGATTCATATTATTAAAAAATTCTTATCTTATTGATGATAAATTCGTTTGAACTACTCATTTTCGAGTTTTGAATAAGAATTCTTATCAGTTCCTAAAAAAAAAAAACACATTTTCCTTAGATCAGTTTTCAATTATGCCATCATTTTGTAGCCACTTATTACTAGGTATTCAATAATAAACCAAAAAAAATTTTACACAGGTTTTTTTTTTCTTTTTTTCAAATGTTTTCCTCGATGCCCAAAGTTCTCCCACTTGCAAGGGAAGGGCACCTCTTGGATTGGCACTCTCCGATTTGAACGAAATTACATACCTAAGCTAGATGGAAATAACGTAAGTATCCTGATGAAACCCACAAAATCAACTGGAGTTAATTTTGGAGCAGTTTTAAAAATTATTTTTATAATTATAAAAGGTACTAAGTACCTATGTAACAAATGCAACCTCTTTTAATAAATAAGCTAGGTACCAGAGCAGAAAATGGTACTTGCTGACAGCGGGTAACTACTGTACCCATACTGTAAATTCTCGCTTCTTGCTAGTAGCTCACTATAGTTCACTGTCAAATGTTAATCACACATATGAACCACAGGTGTCAAAGCGTAACTCCTCCCACTTGCGCATTATCAAGTTTTGGGGTGCCTGCGCAGACTAAGTGCGAAAAAAATCTGGTTGTGCTTGCTAAGTATATGCTACTATCTATACCAGAATCAAATCAATACCAACCACTAGGGTTCAGCTGGTATTTCAACCAGATACTGGTTAGCAGTTAGCATAACTGTTTTCAGCTCTGCTAGGTACCAATGAAGGTACAAATCTTGGAAAATCGCGGCAATTAACAGACATTGAAATCTTATCAAATTATATCCTACTATAATTCTGATATGAAGGGGCGTATACACGATCCAATATATTTGACAAACCAGGTTTGTCAAATTGACATCGTTGATAAAATTTATCAACATATAATCAACATATATTTGGTTGCATGGAAAGTCAAATATATTAGATCATGTAAACGCTCTGATAATTTAAGTTTTTTTTCCAAATTTTCAACGTTTTGTTGATCGATGACACCAATTCTGAAAATAGAAATTATTTATATTTTCAGAATTATTTTCAGAGTTCTATGGTGTCTCCGATCAACAAAACGTTAAAAATTTGAGAAAGACATCATCAGAGCGTCCACACAACCGAATATGTTTGATTAAATTCAATTTGATTTGACAAATCGAGTTTGTCAAATATATTGGATCATGTGTACGCCCCTTGAGGTAAAGGTAATTACGTTTGTATTGAATCTTTGTCCAATACTCATGATAAAATGAGATCATCAATAGGAGCGTACACATGATCCAATATATTTTTGACAAACTTGATTTGTCAAATAAGATTGAATTTAATCAAACATACTCGGTTGTGTGGACGCTCTGATGATGTCTTTCTCAAATTTTTAACGTTTTGTTGATCGGAGACACCATAGACACAACTCTGAAAATAATTCTGAAAATATAAATAATTTCTATTTTCAGAATTGGTGTCATCGATCAACAAAACGTTGAATATTTGGAAAAAAACCTAGATTATCAGAGCGTTTACATGATCTAATATATTTGACTTTCCATGCAACCAAATATATGTTGATAAATTTTATCAATTTGACAAACCAGGGCGCCTATTCTTGAAATTCTTTATCCCTGTTATTTGTGCAATTTGAGTTATCCCAAAATTGTCGTTATTAGTGTAATCAAGGTTATCTAAAAATGGTATTCTTGAAAAAAATTTTTAACAAAAATTTTGCGTGCTAAAAATAGTTTATAAAAGCATTTATTTTTCACCTCTATGAATCCTTACAACATTTTCCACTTTAATCAGACCCTAAACTTCAAAACTGGAGTAAAAATTGAGTTTAAGCTGAGCTGAAATTTCTAAAATTCAAGATCTCCTTAGCTTATCACATTTTCACTGGACTATAGACACTGTACCTGCGGGAAGACAACGAACTGGCAGCCATCTTCGCTGAATTACGTGTGTCATGCCAATTTATCCCGCTGGGTGCTTTTGGCTGCGCTGGTGTCGAATTCTTGAACGAAGTACCATGCGAACTGCGAAGTACAGCGCGCGCAGCCAAGAGCATCACTACCATCCCTCTTCCCCGTTGCCTGCAAACTGACGTACAGCGCAGCCAAAATCACCCAGCGGGAGAAATTGGCATGACACAAGATTTTACTACCGTCCCTTTTCCCCGTTACCTGCAGTTCGGTGTCTTACCCGGAGGGCACAGGTACAGTGTCTATACACTGGACGACTCCACTTTCTGCACAGAAATTTTCTCATAGCCAACTGTCTTTACAAGAAATAACACTCATAACGCTCATAACGACACCTTTTTGATCTCGCTATCCGCGCTATTTATTGCACAGATAGCGACAGATAACCCACCATAAAGAATTTCAAGAATACCCCTATACAAAAAAAATAACACAAATTGCACGAATAACGGGGATAAAGAATTTCAAGAATAGGGGCCCAGGGTAGCTATTCCTGAAATTTCGGTATGTGTGATAAGCGAGTTATGAGAGTTTCAAAACGGTTAACAAACGCAGTTACCACAGTTACAGATCGGTAACATGTCGGTAACTTACTTACATTTACTCGCGTTAACTCCAAAATTAAGCTAAAAAACTAATGGTTGCGGTCTTGGAGATGTACGTAAATGAAGTTTCTTTATTGCTTCATTTTGTTTTAATTGCGATTTTTCAACTATTTTGATTAAAATGTAATTTTGCTATGGCACCTAAAGTATTAAGGTGCGTTTATGATTGTCCGTAACTCTTACGGCCTGTTACAGAAAAGTAAAAAATTTTTTACTTTTCTGTAATTTTCTTTGTTCTTTTCTGTAAAACAAAAAGTTACGGTTACGGACAATGTGAACTACGCCATAAGAATTCTTGTTATTTTACTTTTCCGTAACAGACCGTAACTTTTATTACGGTTAGTTACAGACAATCATGAACGCACCTTTAGCAAATGATGAAAATACAAAATACGGATTAAAAATGTTGGTTCAATTCAAAAATATGAAAATAGTTTATGATGGTATGAGTAGTGCCCATTCCATTATTCCGAAAACTTGTGGCTACTCATCAGTTAACGTCTACCGATAAGTGTGATAGCAGGGTGATAGTAAATGTTAATGCTGAACGTTATTTGCGGAACTTAACCATCATAACTGGCTTATCACGCTTACCGAAATTTGAGGAATAGCTACCCTGGGGTGCGTTCACTTTGCATGTAGAAATCGGATACACTCATAGATATTACACTAAATGGATACACAGCGTATAGAGAGGCGGGTGGGAAATGCAGTGCTCACGAAATTCACAGGGGAAAGGTGAGGTTATTGAGGCGCATCCGTTCGGCGCAAGTGATGTCCATCGAAACGTTTTGCAAGGGGGAAGACGCGATCAACTTCAAATTTACGCGGATCTACGTGGCCACCAAATTTGAATTCAAAATCAAAATTAACCAATCAGATACCATGCGCAGAAAAAAGTCGCATCAATAACCAAATAAGCCCCTAAGCTACGTCGTTGTTCATTGACGCGGGGTAAATGGACTTGCTGGGTATCCATTTAGTGTAATATCGATGGATATAAGGTCCATTTCCCCAGAACGACCACTTTCAGGTAGGGGGTTGAAAGTGGTGTCAATCGTTTGTGCTTCGTTTGTGTTCTTTTGTGCACTTCCTCTTCTTTTTTGTGCTCCCCGACGTCATATTCGTACTCAGCGGTATCGAATCATGCGAAAACGACAACCTACTCATTAATGGTTATTTTTCCCAAAATTCTCATTTTATTATTTTTATTGTAATTTCAGAAAAGGCGAGGTTTCTCAAAAAGGGAGGGGTTTGGGGGTCTGAATCTTTCCACGCGTAAGTCTCTTAATGGTACCCACCTACCACGCAAATTTCAACCCTAAACAACAACTTGCGTTGGATTTTTTCCCTTGTTTGGTATTTATAACCGGGGGGAGGTGAGTTCACCATTGTTGCGGGGGGGGGGGGGGGTGGAAAATGGTCGTAATATAATTCGTTGGAAAAGATATTCAATTCTGAACAATTTTTGTTACATATTGCAGATTTTTCTTCAACTTTGAAAATGTTCATTAAAAATGTGAAAAACATGATATTGATGTTTTGTGGAGGGGTATTTACAAAATTTGAGGGGGAAGGGTTGCTCCAAAACAAATTTTGATGAACTCAAATTGTAGATCTGATTTCAAGGAACAATTTTTGTTCAATAATTTTTTTTGTACAACCCATAGATTAGGAGATACACGAATTTCAAATGTTGGGGGGTGGACCCTCGGAAAAGGGGGAGGGGAAAAAATAGGCATACAAGCTAAATTTATTCGCTTTAGTGTGTAGAACAAGAATCAATCATAAAATTGCTTTTAGCATGAATAGCGAGCGGGAGCTTTTTTTTGTAAAATTGAGACCTGACTACTAATGAAATCGAGTATATCCATAGGTCCATTTCCCCAGAACAACCACTTTCAGGTAGGGGGGTGAAAGTGGTGTCAATCGTTTGTGCTTCGTTTGTGTTCTTTTGTGCACTTCCTCTTCTTTTTTGTGCTCCCCCCCATGCCCCTCAATTTTTAAAAAAACATTTTGGTCGAAATGGTCGACCTAGGGAAATGAAAATCGATGAAATCGACCACTTTGCATTAGGAGGGTGAAAGTGGGGTCAATCGTTTGTGCTTTGTTTGTGCTCTTTTGTGCACGTACTCTTCTTTTTTGTGCTCCCCCCTGCCCTCAATTTTTGAAAAATCGTAGTGGTCGGCCTGGGGAAATGAAAATCGACCACTTTGCGTTAGGGGGGTGAAAATGGTGTCAATCGTTTGTGCTTGGTTTGTGCTCTTTTGTGCACGTACTCTTTTTTTTGTGCTCCCTCCCTTCCATCTTTTTTTGAAAAATCATTTTGGTCAGCCTGTGTAAATGAAAATGGACCACGTTGTGTTAGAGGGGTAAAAATCGTGTCAATCGTTTGTGCTTCGTTTGTGCTTTTTTATGCACGTACCTACTCTTTTTTTGTCCCCCCCCCCTCCCCTCAATTTTTGAAAAACCGTCTTGGATCGATTACAGGGTGTTAGTCCAGTAAAATTTGCATCGAATAGGGAAAATCGAGGTGGCAAGCTGATTTTTGGTCTATTGGTCCATTTCGATGTCCTAAAAATGAATCCGAGGAGTCCCCTACTGTCCCGGGCGAGCTTCCCCCAAATTGTGGATCTTAGCCCCCCAAAATCGATTTTTGACCAAAATCTCAAAAAATATGGGCTCTAGCGCAAAAATGGTTGGAACAAAATATGTTGTTCTACGTCAAATTTTCTATCAGATGAGCCATGGCACTTCGAACATAAGGCGGTTTGGAGTAGCGCCATAACGTTGATGTTTAATAATGATCGTAATATTTTTAATCATTCAAAAATGGTATGGGGGGGGGGGTTCTCTTTGTTTTTCTCAAGTGCAGAGTGGACCACAGCGCCACTCCTCCCCCACCCCCTCACCATTCAGTTGTTTGCCGATATACATACATGAGGTGAATTGAAATGCACTAAAACATGTAAAAACATCGAATGGAATGTTTATACGAGTTTCAAACGCCAATTTCAACGTAGTGTGACCAATTCTCCCCCTTTGTAGATCCCAACCCCTCCAAAAAAATTTTCCTACCCATCCTCTGTAATATTGGTCCAGTTGGAAAAATTCTGCAATTGTCATGTCCTAGTTCGTGTACATTTAATTTTAAATCAAAGTACAGCTTAACACAGGGATGAGGCCCGGCTCAGGACCAGGATCCAAAACCCGAAAAGGCCACGATTATTTCCTTGCAGCCCGAATGTTCAAGCCCCAAAACCTTAAAAACTGTAACCTACAAAGCCCTGGCCCAAAGCTCAAAACCTTTTCCTCTGAAAAGCAAGCCCAGAACGTGAGCCCCGAAACCCAAACTGTGATCAGGGCTTTTTGGGGCTTTTTGGGGCTTGTAAATTTTGTAAATTTCTATTGTAATTACCGTTCTGTGCATCTCAAAAGTCAAAAATGATGATTTTCAAAAAAAAAAGTTCACAACTTCCGCAAGAAGTTTAATATTCCAACTTTCAAGGGGTTTTTGGTACATTATTTATATTCCCAAGCCCAGAACGTGAGCCCCAAAACCCAAACTGTGATCAGGGCTTGTGTGAATTTTGTAAATTTCTATTGTAATTTAATTACCGTTCAGTGCATCTCAATAGTCAAAAAAGATCATTTTCAAGAAAAAATTCAGAACTTCAGCAAAAAGTTTAATATTTTAAGGGGTTTTTGGTATTTTGGTACAGTAGGTATATATATTCTGTAGGTAGTTCATTGTTATTTGAAAAATGACACTTGAAAATAGAAAAAATTTGGACAGTAATTAAAAACTACAAAAAAATTCAATTCTGATTTTAAAAAAGCAGTTCCATTCAAATAATTTTGAAAAAAGCAATCGGAATCTGCCCTTAAAATGTTATTTTTTTTCAACAGAAAATCAAATAAGATTTTACTTTATTCTTCACTAAAATTGCAATTTCAAGCCCCAAAAAGCCCCGGAAAGCCCTGAACACTTCATTCAAGCCCTGGACACTGAGCCCTGAAACCTAAACCCAAAGTTTCATGGGCCCAAATCCAAGCCCAAGACCTAATAAATTTTTGATTGAAAGCCCAAGCCCCGGGACCTGAAACCTGAAAAAAAATCGTTCAGGGCATCATCCCTGGCTTAACATCAGCCCCTCCCCCCTCCCACATACATTTTTTTTGTATTCATTATTTGTAATTGAGGTCACTCGTTTGGTAACTGCAACATTTGTGTGGTGGGTGAGGAGGGGTATTTTCAACTTTGAATGATTTGAAGTCATAATTTATTTTACTACACCTGAGTGAGGTCAAAAATGATTTAAGGAACATTGTACGAGTATTTCATAATTATCTATCATGACTCGTAAGTCGTATTCAAAAATGAAAAATTCACATATTTGGTTGACTGCAAAGCCTTACTTACGAGGCTGAATTCCCCAATTTGGGGAAAGCTCATCCGGGACAGGTGGGTACACCCTAGGGCTAGTGTTCTTGGTATAAAAATAGGACAATGTACCAAAATTCGCTTGCCCCTGAGAGTTTCCCAATGGCCTAATTTTTTTTCACCGATTTTCTTGGGCTATTAAATTACGTTCATATGGGCTTCAATTGTACAGAACAGAAGGAAAAAATGTGAGCGGGTGGAGGGAGAGGCTGATGTTAAGCTGTACTTTGATTTAAAATTAAATGTGCATGAACTAGGACATGACAATTGCAGAATTTTTCCAACTGGACCAATATTACAGAAGATGGGTTGGAAAAAATTTTTGGAGGGCTTGGGATCTACAAAAAATATTACGATCATTATTAAACATCAACGTTATGGCGCTACTCCAAACCGCCTTATGTTCGAAGTGCCATGGCTCATCTGATAGAAAATTTGACGTAGAACAACATATTTTGTTCCAACCATTTTTGCGCTAGAGCCCATATTTTTTGAGATTTTGGTCAAAAATCGATTTTGGGGGGCTAAGATCCACAATTTGGGGGAAGCTCGCCCGGGACAGTAGGGGACTCCTCGGATTCATTTTTAGGACATCGAAATGGACCAATAGACCAAAAATCAGCTTGCCACCTCGATTTTCCCTATTCGATGCAAATTTTACTGGACTAACACCCTGTAATCGATCCAAGACGGTTTTTCAAAAATTGAGGGGAGGGGGGGGGGGGACAAAAAAAGAGTAGGTACGTGCATAAAAAAGCACAAACGAAGCACAAACGATTGACACGATTTTTACCCCTCTAACACAACGTGGTCCATTTTCATTTACACAGGCTGACCAAAATGATTTTTCAAAAAAAGATGGAAGGGAGGGAGCACAAAAAAAAGAGTACGTGCACAAAAGAGCACAAACCAAGCACAAACGATTGACACCATTTTCACCCCCCTAACGCAAAGTGGTCGATTTTCATTTCCCCAGGCCGACCACTACGATTTTTCAAAAATTGAGGGCAGGGGGGAGCACAAAAAAGAAGAGTACGTGCACAAAAGAGCACAAACAAAGCACAAACGATTGACCCCACTTTCACCCTCCTAATGCAAAGTGGTCGATTTCATCGATTTTCATTTCCCTAGGTCGACCATTTCGACCAAAATGTTTTTTTAAAAATTGAGGGGCATGGGGGGGAGCACAAAAAAGAAGAGGAAGTGCACAAAAGAACACAAACGAAGCACAAACGATTGACACCACTTTCACCCCCCTACCTGAAAGTGGTTGTTCTGGGGAAATGGACCTATGGATATACTCGATTTCATTAGTAGTCAGGTCTCAATTTTACAAAAAAAAGCTCCCGCTCGCTATTCATGCTAAAAGCAATTTTATGATTGATTCTTGTTCTACACACTAAAGCGAATAAATTTAGCTTGTATGCCTATTTTTTCCCCTCCCCCTTTTCCGAGGGTCCACCCCCCAACATTTGAAATTCGTGTATCTCCTAATCTATGGGTTGTACAAAAAAAATTATTGAACAAAAATTGTTCCTTGAAATCAGATCTACAATTTGAGTTCATCAAAATTTGTTTTGGAGCAACCCTTCCCCCTCAAATTTTGTAAATACCCCTCCACAAAACATCAATATCATGTTTTTCACATTTTTAATGAACATTTTCAAAGTTGAAGAAAAATCTGCAATATGTAACAAAAATTGTTCAGAATTGAATATCTTTTCCAACGAATTATATTACGACCATTTTCCACCCCCCCCCCGCAACAATGGTGAACTCACCTCCCCCCGGTTATAAATACCAAACAAGGGGAAAAATCCAACGCAAGTTGTTGTTTAGGGTTGAAATTTGCGTGGTAGGTGGGTACCATTAAGAGACTTACGCGTGGAAAGATTCAGACCCCCAAACCCCTCCCTTTTTGAGAAACCTCGCCTTTTCTGAAATTACAATAAAAATAATAAAATGAGAATTTTGGGAAAAATAACCATTAATGAGTAGGGTGTCGTTTTCGCATGATTCGATACCGCTGAGTACGAATATGACGTCAGATTTTCTGCTACATTCATCTAACCCCCTCCAGAGCCCCCTGACCCCCACCACAAATTTTACCATTTTTGAAAAGAATTACTTTGGTGATTCATCGTGATATTGGTATCGTTTTCATATGATTCGAACCTCCAGAGCACCAATATTGAGTCAGATTTTGTTTTACACTCATACAGCCTCTCCAGAGCCTCAGCCCCCCTCAATTTTCACTATTCTTGAAATACGGCTACTTTTATGATGGGGGGTCAACAATACATCCAATTGTGCCTATCAATTTTCATTATTAAAATGCATAAAAAACGCCATTTTGAGGGGTAAATATGCTGGGAGGGGGGTTGAAAATTTTCATGGGATGAGGATACCACTTATGAATGTCTACAACACACACTAAAAATGTGAAAAAATCAGTTCACATGGAGTTGAGAAAATTATTTTTATTGTATAATTTCGGGGAGGTTTCTCGAAAAGGGAGGGGTCTGGGGGTCCGAAACTTTCCATGCATAAGTCTCTTAATGGTACCCACCTACCACGCAAATTTCAACCCTAAACAACTTGCGTTGGATTTTTTCGCTTGTTTGGTATTTATAACCGGGGGGAGGTGAGTTCACCATAGTTGGGGGGGGGGGTGGAAAATGGTCGTAATATAATTCGTTGGAAAAGATATTCAATTCTGAACAATTTTTGTTACATATTACAGATTTTTCTTCAACTTTGAAAATGTTCATTAAAAATGTGAAAAACATGATATTGATGTTTTGTGGAGGGGTATTTACTAAATTTGAGGGGGAAGGGTTGCTCCAAAACAAATTTTGATGAACTCAAATTGTAGATCTGATTTCAAGGAACAATTTTTGTTCAATAATTTTTTTTGTACAACCCATAGATTAGGAGATACACGAATTTCAAATGTTGGGGGGTGGACCCTCGGAAAAGGGGGAGTGGAAAAAATCAGCATACAAGCTAAATTTATTCGCTTTAGTGTGTAGAATAAGAATCAATCATAAAATTGCTTTTAGCATGAATAGCGAGCGGATATGCAATTGAGACCTGACTATAGGTATAAACAAACTTTATGATGCACAAATTAGTTCAAAATTGGAAAATTAATTGGCTAATGATAAGCAAATTTCTCCAAATAAAATGAACATGTTTGGTATTTCATTAGTCAACAGGAGACAACCAACAATATTTTTGTTTTCTGAGGTAAATTTGACGTATTGTGTATGGATCATCGATATTACACTAAATGGATACCCAGCAAGTCCATAACGAACAACGACGAAGCTTAGGGGCTTATTTGGTTATTGATGCGACTTTTTTCTGCGCATGGTATCTGATTGGTTAATTTTGATTTTGAATTCAAATTTGGTGGCCGCGTAGATCCGCGTAAATTTGAAGTTGATCGCCTCTTCCCCCTTGCAAAACGTTTCGATGGGCATCACTTTGCGCCGAACGGATGCGCCTCAATAACCTCACCTTTCCCCTGTGAACTTCGTGAGCACTGCATTTCCCACCCGCCTCTCTATACGCTGTGTATCCATTTAGTGTAATATCGATGGTATGGATCCAAATCTGTCAAAGAATGAAAAAACCTGATTGGCTAATGCTTTGTTTATACCTAATAAAATCGAGTATACCCGATTTCTACATGCAAAGTGAACGCACCCCTGGTTTGTCAAATATCGATGGCTTGGTTTAAATAACACATAAGTCCAAAACAGTAAATTTTTCAGGAGAGCAAAAAAACGTTTAAATCATTCAGATGTTGTTATTTGCCGTTTTAGATTGCATTATTATATTTTAGGGGTCTTAATGGTATGGTCTGATGATATTTTATAGGTTGATCAATTATAAGTAGTTAATTAAGCGCTTTGAAAGGACATACGAGGTTTCTAAAGACAAGATAGGAGGTTTTCATCATACTCACAAAGGACTTACGTGGTTTTTAATGAGGACTTACGAGGTTTTCAAATTTAAAATTGATGAAATTTTTGTAGTTACGTGGTTTTTATAATAGAAACCTCGTAAGTCGGACTTACGTATTTTTCATTTATATTTTATTATAGAAACCTCGTTTGTCGGACTTACGCGTTTTTCAATCTTAGATTATCGCAGATTACAGCACTAGGGTGCATTTTCGACTTAAGAGGTTTTTATATTCAGATTCCTCGTTTTTTTTTACTAAAGAAACCACAAAAAAAGCATTTTCGAAAAACCTGGACTTACGTGTTTTTTAAACCAAGCCATCGATATATTGGATTGTGTGTACCAGCCTTAACTAATTTGGCTATAATTAATTGGTGGAGACTAGTGTTGGCCTGAGAATATTCTCAATGCGCATAATCTGAGAATATTCTCACATATTTGCGAATAAGTATTCTCAAATGCTTGGAGAATATTCTCTCAAAAAAATAAAAATTATGATTTTTTTCAAAAAATTTAAAGATTTTTCTACAATTTTCCCACAATTTATAAGTTTGACAACTACTTTTCTTTATAAATTTCCAATTTTCCTTAAGGGTATTCTCTACCTCTGCGAAAACGTTCAAAATATGGAGCCAATTTGTTCGTTATTTTCATCGTTTGTTCATAAGATTGCGTGCAATCGAGTGAACGAATTTAGTCGTACTTATGTCCCGCAATCCGCTCCCATCTAAACTTCAGACAGGGATTTCTCTGTGAATTTTAAAAATTCTTTCAATTTTTTTTCACCAATGCTAATACTTTATCATTGAAAGCGAGGGTATGTAGCCATATCTTCTAATTTAGCTTTTCCAAGGGAGATCTGAGCATCAGTAGTACCTCCATTCAATTCCCAATGACAACCACAAAATGACGTAAATCAAAAATATCTCGACATACCCTCGCTTTTGAATGTTTTCTGAGTAAAATAAACCAAACCCCATGAATATCTGTCCAATAGTTTTCACACAATCCCCCGCCAAAGTTCGTAATTTTCATCAAAAATCACTACTGATAAGTGATAATAAGGGATAGAGAATAGCCTTAATAATTTGAAAGTTACCAAAACCTATTCATGGAAAGTTTCCTATCATCTCTAAACTAAACAATAATGTTCCAATTTTTGGAAAAGAATCTGCAGAATATGCGCATGCGCAAGCAAATAAAGAATATTCGCAAATTTGCCCAACACTAGTGGAGACACCACCATGTAAGCAACTACTTACCTAACACTGCTGACCATCTCTCCACCTCTTTTCCTTAGCCTACCCCAATAATAGTGGCTGTTGGTGGCTGTTCTACTTTGATGAGGTACATGTATTCACATTTCACAAGCACCATTTGGAGGTGCCCAGGGTGATCCCAAAGTGGCTGACCAAGTGAGAGTTGGGCAAATTGATAAATAGTACGACACGAGGTAAGCCCATGCCTCATACACATATATACTTAATTACCACCAGAACATCATACTTTGACAAGGATCCTGCAGCCACTGCGAATAGCTAGAAGCTAGAACCAAGTGATGGTACATACTTACTCTGGTCTTTGGTGCATGTTGCATCGACCTTCAGTAAGTCCTCTAATACACCCTATATAATTTCCCACATTACCATGCATCTTTACGTTATGGGATAAAAATAGAATGACATAAGAACGCATTATTAGAATGAGGTAAGGAAAACAGAACTAAAGTTCTTCTAAGAAGGGCCCATTTGTTCGAATTTGTTTTTTCGCGGTAAATTCATTTCCGAAGACTTCCGAAAAAATACCCTCCAAATTATACTGCACCTAGTCACCAGTGGCAACATTTATACCATTTAAAAACACATTTTTAGCTAGCTCAAGAGGTGAGGGCTCAACTCGCACCTGGAGAAGAAACATTTACAATTTTTTTTTTACAATTTTTATTTTTACATGTTGAATTTTGACAGAGAATGTTATTAAAAAATTTTTTTTTGCTTTTGAACAAAGTAGTGAATTTTTATGCAAAATTTTAATTTATTGATCATTGTTTTTCAGGCTTAAAATGCTCATAAACATGAAAAGATTGAGTAAAAGAAATCGCTATTGCAGGTGGGTAGTAATATTTGACATCAGAAACAATAATCTTCAATTTTAGGTATGAAGGTTTTGGGATTACATGAAAGGAGGAGTATCGATAAGGCCATTTTTTGGGCCCGGACAGTTATCGACTCGACCTTTCTTAAAATGTTGTAATAAATATACCAAATACAAATCTGTGGTTAGTTGACCCAAAATGACCTTTTTTTTTGGACTCCAGGGGTTCCCAAAGT
This sequence comes from Planococcus citri, assembly GCF_950023065.1. Taxonomy (NCBI): domain Eukaryota; kingdom Metazoa; phylum Arthropoda; class Insecta; order Hemiptera; family Pseudococcidae; genus Planococcus; species Planococcus citri. The sequence continues at coordinate 14,168,109 of NC_088678.1, read as the reverse complement.
TGCGAATAAAGAAATAATTTTAGGAACCACTGACTATTATTTTCAAAAAGTTTTTCAGCGTAATATATCTGTTTGAACCTTATAAACGTCATGCGAGATGATTTTTCTATTTTTGACCCTCGAGGGCAGAAATTGAGAGGCTTTGATTTTTTGAAAATTTTGGAACCAGAATTTCGGAACTAACTTACCCCTTTGAGCCCCGCTAAAAAGCTTTTTACAGTTAATTAATATCTGAAAGACGTCCATGTTACCAAATTTTGAGCTCAATAAAATTTTGCACTGGTACTCAAAAATCCAATTTTTTAATTTTTTGCAATTTCGATATTTTGGGAACCCCTGGAAAACTAGAAACCTGCAATTTGCGCCAAACGTAACGTTTTGAGGTATATATTCAATCATCTAAATGAAAAAGTTTAATTAAGCTCCCTGCATATTCGTAATTTTGAACCCTTATTTTAGAGCCCCCCACTTTAGGCACCCCTAAAAAAGGCGTTTATGCATATTTTTTCAAATAATTTAAAGAATTTACATTTGAAACACACTAGCAAGTACTTGATAATTTTTCATATGATTTTTCCTGTAACTTTCAAAATTGAGCTATTTGGGGTCAAATTCTGACATTTCTACTACGTTGAAATCGTTAAAACGTTATTTTCACGTCTTTTCGAAGAGTTAAATCTCAGAATTTGACCCAAAATAGCTCAATTTTAAATGTTACAGGAAAAATCATATGAAAAATTATCGAGCACTTGCTAGTGTGTTTCAAAAATAAATTTTTCAATTCATTTGAAAAAATATGCATAAATGCCTTTTTTAGGGGTGCCTAAAGTGGGGGGCTCTAAAAAAGGGGTTCAAAATTACGAATATACAGGGAGCCTAATTTTACTTTTTCATCAAGATTATTGAATATATACCTCAAAACGTCACGTTTGGCGCAAATCGCAGGTTTTTAGTTTTCCAGGGGTTCCCAAAATATCGAAATTACAAAAAATTGGAAAATTGGATTTTTGAGTACCAGCGCAAAATTTTATTGAGCTCAAAATTTCTTAAAATGGACTTCTTTCAGATACTATTAACTGTAAAAAGCTTTTTAGCGGGGCTCAAAGGGGTAGGTCCAAAATAGTGGTTCCAAAATTTTCAAAAAATCAAACCCCCCCCCCCCCCCATTTTTGCCCCCGAGGGTCGAAAACGGAAAAATAACCTCGCATAACGTTTATCAGGTTCAAACAGATATATTACGCTGAAAAAGTTTTTGAAAATAATACTCAGTGGTTCCTAAAATTCGTTATTTATTCACAAGTTTGGGAACCCCTGGACCCCAAAAAATGGTCATTTTGGGTCAATTAACCGTGGATTCGTATTTGGGACATTTATTACAACATTTTAAGAGTGGTTGAGTCAATAACTGTCCGGGCCCAAAAAATGGCCTTATCGATACTCCTCCTTTCAGCTTTTTTCAGGAAAAAAATTTGAAGGTGATTTTCTCAAAAATTGAGCTTTTTAAATATTTAATTATGGATTTTTTTGCACTTTTTGGGCTTCTATCCAGCTCATATGATTGCTCCGGAGGTCCACTTCACCCCCCCCCTCCCCCACCCATAACCCATCCATTACTCAATATCGACCAAATGGGCCCATTACCTGCGGAATGACACAAATGATGAGCAAAAGTATACTTTTTTTTCAAGTTTGCATAGAAATCTCTTTAAATTTTAGAGATTATTACCAAAAATGTGCAAGGAACTTCTTTGTTTATTGATCTGAATTTTAAAATAAATGTACCTAAGTAGGTATATATACGTAGCACCAATAAAAAAATTGAATTAAAATTAAAAAAAAAAACTAGACAGCTGCAAAGTGCGCGTAGCTAGCTGCCTTTCCAACAGCTATATAACCGCTATTGTGTACATATTGTCCGCAAATTGCAAAACGTTTACTCAATTTTTGGAATTCACATTGCCTCTAATTTTTCAGAATTCTCATTATCATCATAATATTACTAGTACAATATTTCATATCAGTTGTATAGTTCCCTGTATCTACAAATTACAGAACTTAATCAATTTTTGGAATTCTCAGTGTCCCTAAATGACAAAATTTCATATATTTTTTTAGAATTTCCATTGTCTTCAAATTTACAAAATTTCAAATCAATTTTCAGAATTTGCCTTTGATTCTAAATTATTAAATCTTAAAATATGTTCAGAATTTGCATTGTCTTTGAATTACCAAAAAAAGTGGGTAATTTTTCAACAATTTTCAACTATTTTAGCACAATAATGGGATCCCATTCAAACACACTAAAAATAGGTCTTCGGCACAATTTAATATCTTTAAAATGGAAGGAGATTTGCAAACTTGAAACGAAAAAGTCAAAAGTGAAAAAGACACGTCGCTTTTCTCAAAAATAATAATACATATGTCCCGAATAAATTAAAGTTCCATCACTATTTTTTTGAATTTTTCGAACAGCCGTAACACGATTGAATAAGTAAATTAGGCATAAAGTGACGAGGACCTTTTCTGTCGGAAATCAAATTTCCTATAAGATAAAAGTACCATTTTTCGCACTTATCTCAAAATTTGATTCTATAACGTTATAACAATGGTTTTCTCTTGTTAAAAATTCAATTCATTTTGTAATTCACTTTCGAATAAAATTCTTATGACTAAAAATTACATTTCGTACGACGATAAAATCAAAAGAGCTTCATGCCTGGAAAACCAGAAAAATACAAATGTTCGATTATGTTTCCACTTCCAGTTGATCACCTAATTGTTCGCAAATAATTATTTTCTTCCATTTGCCCAATATAGGAATTTCAATACGCTCCTATCACAATGAGTTTCACATAAAACTACACACGAATGCTATCGAAAATTCAGTGAACTCCTCAATTGGATTTTTTACAAGTTACACAAAACTGAATTTGTTGACAAAGGTCAGCAGGAGAGAGAAGATCCTTACATACGTAGAATGTATAGTTTTTATTCATCCCTTGTCACTGGTACCTCTCGTTGATTCAGTTTCAGAATCTCTGATACTTCCAGCTTCTGGTTCACTTTCTGCTTCCACTTCGCTAGGAGACAAAAAATCACTTTCTAGTTGTTGTCTACCTGCAAACGGACACCGATATCAGTTAGGTAGGTACTTGTGAACTCATAATTAGGTACGACAAATTCCATTACATTAACATGGTTATCCTTCGAGTTATAGGATAAGAAAGTTGGTAAGTACTTACGAGCCTTCATTTTAGCTTTGACGACAAAATACAAAATAAAACCAACAAATGCTAAAAGAAGCAGAGCAATGAGTATCAAGCCCAAGATAATAAAAAATCGCCTCTTCAATATTGCTCTCCAGCAATCAGCATACACGTTTAACGATGCTTGGGTTATATTGAAGTCAAATATGGTAGATTTACCAACTGGAATAAATATTAACATTGATTAGACTGGTGGAAAATTCCTTTCATCAATTTTCTATCATATAACTAGTCTACACTTTCAAATTCTGTCATCAGGTCAGGTTACCTACTAATACTCACAATCTTCACGTTTTTGATATGTAAAAAAGCAACCTTCTTCAGATCCATTACATTTCTGGTATTTATAACCAACGACCTCAAAATTGTGCATTTTTGACCATTTGACGAAGCCGCAACACCTTTCGAGGTGATTTGGAGTTGAGATATCCTTCGAGTCGACTCCAAAATATTGGAGCTGACAAAACGCCGCAATGTGCGAATAATTGGCTTCGATTAAAGAGCAATATTTTACATCAAGCACTTTCAAAGGAGCTGTGATAGGTAAATCTGGAACTTTTTTCAAATTTGTGCAATTTCTCAAATATACTTTTTCCGCATTCTCTAATTGAGGAAGTTTAACGTATTCTAAATCACAGTACGAGTAATTGAAATACAGAACGGAGGACGGTATTTCTTTCAAATCGGTTATTCGTGTACCGCTGATATTCACCATTTGGAGATCTTTAGTGTACTGAAAAAATCCGGCAGGAATCGATGTGATATGTGTGTTTATCATAGTGAATGCCCATATATACGGATAGCTCTTTAGATCGTCTTTATTCAGAGCCAATTTTGTGTTATATGAGATATCTAAAACCTAGAATGGAAAACATTAATTTAGCTCCGTACAAATTCTGAAACACAATGTTTCCCTTATAAATTCAAGTCCCAGTAAATGAAAATCAACCTACTTCGATATTTGCACCGAGATTTTGAGGAATGCTGTTGATACCGGTGTTCTTACAATTCGCTACCAGTGTTCCCCGATCATCTTTTCCAACTTCGCAATTACTGATTTTCTCAGTCAACACAGAATTCTTTTCCAAGCGGATTGCAAGAAATATAAAACCTTCGAATTAAATAAATAATTACCTTAATTGTAATGATGGTCTTCGGATAATTTCTGAAGTGACATTGGTGTAATTTACCTACTCACCTGTAATGTACTTCACAATGTTATTATTATTATTGATCATAATTTAGTTTACGATTCATATTAGGAAAAAATCCTTATCATTTTAAAAACATGTTCCCGCGAGATGAAGGCGTCAATTTTACTTTCTAACCACCTATTATTCAATGTGTGGCAAATGGGCGACTCGAATTTTTAAAAATAAAAAAATGAAATAAATCGATGTTGGTGAGAATTTTTTGAAAAATGTCTGCATCAAAAATTCTTTTGAATACTAGCACCTCTTTTTAAAAAAATGCCCCTCGATCTTCCAAATAATATTGGTTCCGTGTCGGGGGGGGGGGTCATAATAAGGTCTATTGAAACACCCCCCCCCGCTGGGCGATCCTCCAGGGCAAACTTAAGTGGCCGTACTTACAAAATGGTGGCCATTTTGATTGACAGCTAGGTCAACCGAAATCACAGATTTTGCGTTACAACATAGGACTTGCGCGAAGTTTTTTAAACCGTACAAAGATAGATCGAAAGAGCAGGAAAACATTTATCACCTGTCAAAATTTCAAATGCTAAAGTGCCTTTTTCGATTTTTGGTGAATTTTTGAAAATCAATTTTGGGCCAAAAATGAAGGAAAGTATCGAAATGTTATCAAATTGACCTAGAAATCTGAACTTTGAATTATACCCTATTTTCGATCTGCCAAATCAATTGGAAACTATTTCAAACCATTTTGAGTAGTCCTGAAGCCTCTAGCAGGTTTTTGAAACTTGAAACTTTCACAAAATTTCATTAAATTGAGATGAAAAGATGAAATTTACTCTACATAACAATTTTAACGCCCTCTTAAAACAACTTCAAGTGGGTTCCAGTCATTTTGGAGCCTCCAGCGACTTTTGGAAAATTCCTGGAGTTTCCAGCAGATTTTTAAAACTTGAATTTCAATCAAATTTCATTTAATGCTGTTGGAAGGCCGAACTTCATTCTGCAAACTAATTTCAATATGCTATGAAGATGTCAACTGCAGATGGATTTTAATTTCAGTTTTCTATTAGGTCACTTTGGTAAAATTTTTATTTTCTTCAATTTTTGGCCCAAATTTGATTTTCAAAAAATTCACCAAAAATTGAAAAAGGCATTTCAGCACTTTAAATTTTGACAGGTGATAAATTTTTGCCAGATCTTTTGATCTATACCTTTTTGTACTTACCTACAATTTAAGACATTTTGTGGAAGTCCTATGTGTTGGAATGCAACATTTGTGATTTTGGCTGACCTGTCAATCAAAATGGCCGCCATTTTGATAAGCACAAGGGTCAACGCCCTTGTTCTTTCTTTTCTATTTGACCCACTCTTAGCATGGTAATTATTTAGTGTTTTTGTAACATGTTAATAATTTTGATTATTAATTATGGCACTTTTGGATACATCCCTGATTAATCCGGACATGGGGAGTGTTTTGTGCAAATACACATAAAAATGAAGTAAAAACTCAATTAAGCAAACTTGCTATACTTACATGTATACATTGTATAAGGATAAAAGTGGACTGTTACAAGAACAGGTAAAGTATGTACAGAGATGAGAGTTTGGTAACTAGAGTGATAGAGAGCGCAAAAAGTATCTATCCCGTACAACAATGACCATGCTAATTTTGATGTGAATGTCGACCCATCCACAACCGTCACTTTTGGATGCCACATGTCGATGTGAATTTCGACCCTGTGTCAAGCTAATTGTCGATGTAATTGTCAATTGATGTTGATCTACATTAGTGTCGACAATTGGCTCAACACAGGGTCAAAATTCACATCAACATGGGGCATCCAAAAGTGATGGATGTGGATGGATCGACATTCACATCAAAATTTATGTCGACCTCTTCATAAAGTTATAAAATTTGAGTTTAAAAATTTTTAATTTTTTTTCCAAAAATGATTTCCTCTGATGTGGCTATAGGAACTTGACAGAGGTGCGCCGAGCTAGTGTCGCCTTGGTTCTGATTGGCTGATGAAAGGTCCCCGAATAAACATTGGAATGTATAGTTGTGAAAATTGAAGGAAAATTGTTGAAAATTGCTGATAACAACGGGACCTTTCGTTAGTTCTGGTGTTTTTTACTACAATTTCCTTGAGTGTGACAGTTGTCTTGTCAAATCCCTATTGCTTGTGCTGAAAACAGCATCAATGCTAAGTCCACTTCCAAAGAAGTACAGAAGAAAAGTCTATAAATAATCAAAAAGTTGAACAGAAATTCCTTATATCAAAGATGGTGCAATACTTCATCTAAGAGTACTAAACTATAACGACATGTCAATGTTAATGTTGATGTGAAATTTCACATCAACAAATACATCCACTATATCAACATCATATCATCTACAACTCCAAACTGTGGAAAAGTGAATAATTTCATCAATGCCCTAAAAAATTTGTTTTCCTCATTGAACAAGATCATATTTTTGAATGTTTATTAAACTTTTAAACACTAAAACAGAAATTTTAATTCTGAAAAATTGGTCGACATAGTTGTAGATGTAAATTTCAAGCATCGAATTTTACATCTACATGTTGAGATGGCATGTCAAGGTTTCAGAAATAATGAGATAATTTCGAAAATTTTCATTTACCTGGCTTTTGTACAGACAGAAGATTCCTATTAAATAATTAATTGATCACTTTTCCATCATTATGTTGGAAAACAATGTAGTCATAGTGTTGGGCAAATTCTCGAATATTCTTTTTTTGCTTGCGCATGCGCAAGAATATGCGCATATTCCACAGATTCTTTTCAAAAAATTAGGAAAACTTTCCAAATTTCCATGAAAAGGTTTCAAATTATTAAGGAAAATTGGAAATTTATAAAGAAAAGTAGATGTAAAACTTGTAAATTGTGGAAAATTGTAGAAAAATCTTCAATTTTTTTGAAAAAAGTCATGATTTTTATTTTTGTAAGAGAATATTCTCCAAGCATTTGAGAATATTCTCAGGCCAACACTATCAATGTGAATGTCGACGTCGACAATTGTTGTGCGGGATACAAAGCTCCCCCAGGAAGACCAAGGGTCTTAAGTAATAAAGTAAATATAATTAAACTAAGCTATATATTGAACGAAAATACGATTACATAAGATTATTTACATCGAGTGGGTAAAAAAAACAAAAATTACAATTAACAAGTAAATAAAATTCAATATTTTACATTGAGAAAAAAAACAATTATTTACATTATTTGAAAATTACTTTCGAAACAATTTTCGCGACTATACAATATTTGATTCAACTGGAAGTTTGACCAGTTCTTGCTCTTGGACACCTTGTTGGAAAATTGATCCTTTAGCTTTTACACTGACTTTTTGTAAGTGGCCTTTGGCATCCAGTTTGCTATCAACAATTCTTCCAAGCGGTCATGAACACGGCGACAAATTCTCTTTTAAGATGACAATATCACCTATTGACAGATGTGGTTCGGATTTTTTCCATTTTGAGCGAGTTTGAAGTTTGGCTAGATAACTTTGATTTCAGATTATGCCAAAAGGATTCGATAATCTGATGTTGAAGCGTCAATCTTTTGCCTAATGTATGCGTTATTTTTGACCCTTCTTCCCTAATTTGAAAATTTTGATAACTTACACCAGAAGTGTATTCAAGTACACTAAGTTCAATAAGCCATCAACTTTTGCAAAAAAAAGTTAATCCCCTCCCTTAATTACTGAAAAAGAGAAATTTTGTCCATAGGCATGGCCAACATTTTTTGTCCATCGTTGTGTTTCTGCTTTTTAAATAAGAAATTAGGCACAACAAAAGACTGATTGACACAACGACAGACATTTTTGACATTGACAGTCATCCATGACATCGATTGCTTGTTTTATCCGCTATCACAGGCTCTCGTCATGTCAAACATGTCCATCGTCGTGTCAAGCATGTCCATCATCCATCATCGTGTAAAAAAAGAGCCCCCTCGCCCCTAATAGTGGAGCTCCTGCTCCGGAAACATGCTCAATGGTCTCCACCAACTCAACATTAACAATTTTGGCCAAAAAAATTTTCAAAAAATAATTTGAAAATTTGAAGAAGTGTCAAACATGTCCATCGTCATGTGAATCATGTCCATCGTCGTGTAGAAAAAAGTGCCCCCTCACCCCTAATAGTGGGGCTCCTGCTCCGGAAACATGCTCAGCGGTCTCCACCAACCCAACATTAACAATTTTGGCCAAAAAAATTTCCAAAAAATAATTTGAAAATTTGAAAAATTTTAGATGCAATTTTCTCACTTCACGCGGAATGACCCCCTTATAACTCCAAACAACTTGCAATGTTGTTGAGATTTTGAGTTAGGCCATTTGGGTTTTTTTACATGATCTAAATATTGTACCCAACTCAAAGTGTAATTTTTGGTTGAGGGGGGTCATACAAACCCCAAAAATGCAAAAAAATCAAAATCAATTTTTTTTGAGATGTGACCTTATTACTCCCGAGGTGCGATGTGAGCCATAGCTCGCATGACATTATAGAATAGCAATTATTTTATATGAGTCCCTACTTAGTATAAAGTAAGTATCTTTAATAAAATCCAAAGATTTGGTCAAAAAATGAAAATAATGTTGGCCATAGCTGAGTTTTTTTCTGTGAATTTGGCTGAGAAATATCAATAGCATCAGAGTATAATCTACATGTGAGGGTCTGAGGTGCAGAAATTCTGAAGAAATAGAGACGTGATGTGTTACTCAATCAATAAAATTAAAATTCACCGAATAATCTTTCATACGTCTTGATCGTTATTGGTTGCTAATGAGGTAGGTACCTGCTTTCTTCAGTTTTCCTTAATCATATTTTTCTCTAAAAATATTTATATCAAATGCATAGGATACGATATAGTTAGGTATCTCTCTCTACATGAATTAAATCAGTTCAATTGTAAAAAATTCAACACTTCGTATAATTATTTCATCACATACTTACAGGTAGTCTATCATTATAGTGACTGAATGTATCAAATTTATTGATAAGCAGGTATCGATTATCTAATGTTATTGTTGAATTGAGTAATCTTATCCTAATGAACATCAATACGTGAAAGACAAAAAATACATTCACATTCACGATTGATCACTACATTGAGCACTAAAAGTCTCAAATGACCGTAACTTTTGCAGCATATTCCTCAAATGGATGATAAAAATAGAAAAAAATCCTATTATGAAAAATGAAAATAATGTGAGGAGGTAGATTTTGACAATTCAACTTTCAATACTCGTGTCTCCTTCAGCTTCAGTAATCACGTGTTCTTGATTCGATATCTGTGATGGAGTCGTAGATGAACTTATCATGTCAGTTGTTTCACTTTTACCTTGGAAGAAAATAACGAAGAAAATAAATAGGTAACTTTTTAATACTGTCTTATGTACATAAAATTTTTTATTTGATAGGTATATACATAGGTATCTAGGTAATTATGTAGGTAAGGTACTTACGTTTAGAACGCGACTTGCGATAGAAGTACAGTGCAACTCCTATTGATGCTGCGATTAATGATAAACTCAGGACGAGAACCACCATTACGATGATGAATTGTCTCATCCCTAACCGCGCATAACAATCACGATATTCTTGTATAGCTGCATCACTAATGGTTACAAAATTATTACATTTGGGATCTGAAAAAATGAAAATAAAAGCAAACCAAAATGGAAATATCTCTAGGTAGGTTAATATAGGCGAGATAAATTGAATTAAAAATAATAGGTACTTACGTGTTTTATTTTTATAACACTGTTGCTGACCAAGTCCGCGAATATTCCACATTCTACCCCATTCTTGTAAACCGCAGCATTCCTTCGTATACTCAGCTCGTTTCAGAGCTGTCGATTGTATTCCGAAATAACGAAGTTGGCAAAATGACGCTATTTGAGTATAATTAGTCCTCGTCAATGGACAATCCCTCACGTCGACAAGTTGCAAAGGTGCTAGTTTAGGTAACGTAGGAAATGTTTGCATATATTTGCAGGTTTTTAAATTCAACACCTCTAGATTGTTCAAATGGGAGAGATCCATCGCGTTAGTTTCGCAGCTTTTAAAATTCAACGCTTTGATGGTCGCGGGGATCTCCTTCAAGCTGGATATTTTTGTCAGGCTGATGTTCAACACCTCCAGCTGAGTTGTGGGTTTGAAAAATCCGGCGGGAAAAGATTTCACGTTCGTGAGGTTTCTCATTATCAAGGCGTGCAGATTTCGGTAGCTGTTTAAATCATCGCTGTATAGAGTGAATTTTGGGTTATTATTCGATACGTCTAAGACCTGCGGTGAAAGTTAAAAAATGGTGGATTATTCGATTGAAAATCGCCAAGAGAATACCTACCTATACAGAAAATTTTGGAACATTTCATACAACATGACGTAGGTAAATTGGGCCATGAAGCTTTTTTTTTCCTTATTAAACTGCTCTTAACATATACGAGTACCTACGTAGTATATTATTAAAGCTTTAGATACCTACATGTGGAGCACTACAGAACCTAATCCTTCATTTTCAATGTTTTATTTAGGTATGTATTAATAAAATAAAGTACCAATAATACAAACCTACTTTGACATTTACACCTAAAGTTCGAGGAATACGATCGATTCCTTTATTGCTACAATTTGCTCTGCGGTCGCCATTTCCATCAACTTCAACATCACATTCGGCTATTATTTCCGCGGACGTATGATTCCCATACACAAGAAATGTGAAACCTTTAATTAAATGCGGGTAGTAATATTATCTATATAGTTAAAACGACGATAAATTTATAAAATGTCTGAAATTACCTAAGATACATTTTACAATATTGACCATTATCGATTCATTTACGTATTATCAATAAACGCTTCTTATCAGTTTAAACACGTTCCTCTTGTTAAAAACAAAACAAAAGAAAAACAATTGAAAAATGATGTTTTGTTAAAATACCCATCTACCTAACCACATAATTTCCAAACTCTTTTGTTTTTCTTTTTTTTGTTCAGATTTTTGAGTCATGATTTTCTTCACCAAAAATTTCAAACTCAGTTTCAAAATACATATTAAAAAATTGTTCGTAGTCCAAGGCTGATCTAAACTCATCCGAGAGAGATGGCCCAATGCCTCATGCGGAGATTGAGAAATTTTTCAATATTTATTTTGCTTTGCAGCTTTCCTTTATAGGAAATTCGAAAATCGAAATTTTAGAAATTTCTGAATCAGTTTCTAAATTTGGGTCATGACTAGAACTGGGATTTCTACGCTTTGTATATTTTTCTATGGGCTAGAAAAAGTGCATAATTAATAAGATCTTCGCACAAATCATAAAATTTCCTGACGGATGAGCCCAATATCATTTTGCATAATTTGCATACTTCAGACCGAATTGCATATTTTGGCATATTTTATGATGGTAAAAACCTACGTATTGTTGTATTTTTGAGCATGCAAAAATTGAGTATTTTAAGACCTTTTCTATTCAAAAAATTGCAACTCTGCTATAATGTCATCAATAAATCTTTTTCCGACAAAAAATTTATGAATTTATAAATTACTTATTTTACCTGTTTTTAAAAAGAAAAATGTATTATTTGATCACTGCGGGTTCATTTTGTTTTGAATTGTTTTCATGTTTATTAGCTAGAAAAAATTTTTTTTTCATCACGCTTCTGGAATTGAAAATTATTTGTAGTCCCTTCAATTAGAAAGTTAGGCAGAAAGTCATAATAGGTCATTTTGTTCATTTTTCAAAATACCTTCTACCGATTCCCCCCCCCCTATTTCGCATTATGAGATGTCAAATTTTGAGATTTGGGATTATGAGATTTATTCGGATTACTTACATAATAAATGATTTCAAAATTTGAGATTTGAGATTTTCAGATTTCATATTATTTTGAGCTTTTAGATTTTGAGATTTCGGATCATCAGATTTCAGATTTTGAACTTTTGGATTTTGACAATACCCATTATGAGATTTCATCCGATTCTGAGATTTGAGATTTTGAGATTTGAGAGAGGATTTGAGATAGGTATTGAGATTTCAGATTATGAGATTTCACATTTTGAGATTTTGAATTATCAAATAAGGTTTCAGAATTTCAGATTTCAGATTTTCCGAATTCAGATTTCGGTTTTTCAGATTTTGAACTTTTGGATTTTGAGATTTTAGATTTTGACATTTTGGATTTTGATGTTTGAGATTTTGAAAGTTCATATTTTGAGCTTTTAGACTTTGAGATTTTGAGATTTCAGATATTGAGGTTTCAGATTTTGAGATTCCAGACTTGAAGATTTCAGATTTTGATCTTTTGGATTCTGAAATTTTAGATTATGAGATTTGAGATTTTGAAATTTTATATTTTGAGCTTTTAGATTTCGAGATTTCAGATTTTGAAATTTTGGATTTTGACATTTGCTATTATGAGATTTCAGATTTTGAGATTAGAGATTTTGAGATTTGAGAGAAGGTTTGAGATAGGTATTGAGATTTCAGATTATGAGATTTTATATTTTGAGATTTTGAATTATCAAATAGGGTTTCAGGATTTCAGATTTTAGATTTTCCGAATTCACATTTAAGATTTTTAGAATTTGAACTTTTGGATTTTGAGATTCTGAATGTTCACATTTTGAACTTTTAGATTTTGGGATTTCAGGTATTGAGGTTTCAGATTTTGAGATTTCAGATTTTGAACTTTTGGATTCTGAAATTTGAAATTATGAGATTTGAGATTTTGAAATTTCAGATTTTGAGCTTTTAGAATTTGAGATATCAGATTTTAAAATTTTGGATTTTGACATTTCCTATTATGAGATTTCATCCGATTCTGAGATTTGAGATTTTGAGATTTGTTAGATGATTTTGAGATAGGTATTGGGATTTCAGATTATGAGATTTCACATTTTGAGATTTTGAATTATCAAATAAGGTTTTAGAATTTCAGATTTCAGATTTTCCGAATTCACATTTCAGATTTTTAGATTTTGAACTTTTGAATTTTGAGATTTGAGATTATGAGATTTTGAAAGTTCATATTTTGAGCTTTTATATTTTGAGATTTCAGGTACTGAGGTTTCAGATTTTGAGATTTCATACTTTGAGATTGCATATTTTGAACTTTTGGATTCTGAAACTTGAGATTCTGAGATTTTGAAATTTGAGATTTTGAGCTTTTAGATTTTGAGATTTCAGATACCTATCACGGTATCAGATTTTGAAATTCAGATTATGAGATTTGAGATATTCAGATTTCAGATTTTGAACTTTTGGATTTTGACATTTTGCTTGTAAGATTTCAGATTTGAGATTTTGTGATTTATTGAGAGGATATTTGAGATATTGAGATTTTAAATTATGAGATTTTGGATTATATACTTACCTGTGGTTGCAGAATTTGAGATTTGAGATATTAGATTCCAGATTTTGAACATTTGGATTTTAAAATTTCGGAAGATGAGATTTTAGATTTTGAGATTTCAGATTTTTTTAGATTTTGAGATTTTGGGTTATGAGATTTCAGATTGTGAGATTTCAAATTTTGAGATTTCAGATTTTTTTAGATTTTGGGGTTTTTTGGTTATGAGATTTCATTTTGAGCTTTCGGATTTTGAAATTTCAAATATTGAGGTGTCGGATTTTGAGATTTCGGCTTTTGAAATCTTCAGATTTCAGGTTTTCAACCTTTGAATTTTGACATTTCGGATTATGAGATTTAGATATCCAGATTTCAGATTTGAGATTGGAGATTTTGACACCTGAATGATTTGAGATATTGCATGAGATTTCAGATATTCAGATTTCAGATTTTGTGATTTTGGATTATAGATATGAATACACGTACCTAGTACCTTGTGGTGCCCGGGTCTTTTATGGTAATTGTGGTGCCCGCGTACATAGAGGATCATATATATATGTATGATAAAGGTGTTTTAGAGCAGTTTATTTTTTTTAGGGTTTTTAGTCATAGTGGTGCCCGTTATATAAACTTGGTACTTGTGGTGCCTGCCTCAAAATTTTTTTTTTCACCTTAGAGTGCATTTCATGAAATTCTACATCGTTTTATATAAAAAGACCTTGTGGTGCCCGATTTGGGCGCCACAAGCCCAAAACCGGGCACCACAATGACTACGTATACTTAAAACGGGCACCACAATGACTAAGTTTAAATCTAGATATATAAGGTTTATGAATTTGAGATTTCAGATTTTCCAAATTCCGATTTTCAGATTTCAGATTGATTTTGAACGTTTGGATTTTGACATTTCGGATAATGAGATTTTAGTCTATGAGATTTAGGATTTTGAAATTTTGGATTTTGAGATTTCAGATTTTAATACCTATTTTGGATTATTGATTTCAGAATTTCAGATTTCATATTTTGAGATTTCGTATTTTGAGGTTTTAAATTTTGAGATTTGGATCATCGGATTTCAGATTTTGAAATTTTGGATTTTGGACATTTCCTATGATGAAATTTCAGATTTGAGATTTGAGAGAAGATTATGAGATTTCAAATTTTGAGATTTTGGATTAGGTATCAAATAAGATTTCAGAATTTGAGATTTCATATTTTCCAAATTCTCATATTTTTAGATTTTCAAATTTCAGATTTTGAACTTTTGGATTTTGACAATATACCCATTATGAGATTTCATCCGATTCTGAGATTTGAGATATTGAGATTTGAGAGAGGATTTGAGATAGGTATTGAGATTTCAGATTATGAGATTTCACATTTTGAGATTTTGAATTATCAAATAAGGTTTCAGAATTTCAGATTTCAGATTTTCCGAATTCAGATATCGGTTTTTCAGATTTTGAACTTTTGGATTTTGACATTTCAAATTTTGAAATTTTGGATTTTGATATTCGAGATTTTGAAAGTTCATATTTTGAGCTTTGAGACTTTGAGATTTCAGATATTGAGGTTTCAGATTTTGAGATTCCAGACTTTCAGATTTGAGATTTTGAACTTTTGGATTCTGAAATTTTAGATTATGAGATTTGAGATTTTGAAATTTCATATTTTGAGCTTTTAGATGTTGAGATTTCAGATTTTGAAATGGATTTTGACATTTCCTATTATGATATTTCAGATTTTGAGATTAGAGTTTTTGAGATAGATATTGAGATTTCAGATTATGAGATTTCACATTTTGAGATTTTGAATTATCAAATAAGATTTCAGAATTTCAGAATTTGAGATTTCATATTTTCCAAATTCTCATATTTTTAGATTTTCAAATTTCAGATTTTGAACTTTTGGATTTTGACAATATACCCATTATGAGATTTCATCCGATTCTGAGATTTGAGGTATTGAGATTTGAGAGAGGATTTGAGATAGGTATTGAGATTTCAGATTATGAGATTTCACATTTTGAGATTTTGAATTATCAAATAAGGTTTCAGAATTTCAGATTTCAGATTTTCCGAATTCAGATATCGGTTTTTCAGATTTTGAACTTTTGGATTTTGACATTTCAAATTTTGAAATTTTGGATTTTGATATTCGAGATTTTGAAAGTTCATATTGTGAGCTTTGAGACTTTGAGATTTCAGATATTGAGGTTTCAGATTTTGAGATTCCAGACTTTCAGATTTGAGATTTTGAACTTTTGGATTCTGAAAGGGTACCCCCCGATAAGATAGGCAAAATGCCCTTAACCTCAGATTTCGATGAAACTCACAGGGTATGTTTAGTACCCCCAAAAAATAATTTTGGGCCCATAGCCCGCTCCCCACCCCACCACCCTCAGCCAGGGGGGCCAAAAAACGCGTTTTTCAGGGGAAAAATTCTGTATCAGCGCGTAATTAAGATAAATTGATTCTGTAAACGAATATAGTTAGAAGATACATGGGCGTACCTCCCTGAATTTTTTCAGAATTTTTCATCACACGGGGAGAGAAGGGGGGACAAAAGAAAACTTTAAATCGACATTACTCCGGAACGAAAAAACATACCAAAACGATTTTTTTGTCAAATATGTATCTTTAGGTCTACTTTCTATAGAAGTCATCACCCGGCCATTTGGAGTGATGGGTCAAGCTCAAAAGCTCAAAAAACCACGTTTTTTGCGCTTTTCTCCAAAAATATGGACAAATGGCGGAAATCTAAGAGAACCAAGTTGTTCAGCGTGAAATTTTACCTCAGAATTGTGTAATTGAAAATTCATTTACACCGCATGATCGTAAAACTACATGCGCAGAAGTATTTGTGCTTACATCGAGATAGCTGAAAGGGCATTCCTAGGTAAAATTTCTGAAATTTTGATGAAACATAGTTGGGTACCATTAAACAAATGTCGGAGGCAAAAAATCCCCCCCCCCACCTCCCCTTGCTCATAATAGCGAAAAAAGAGCCTTTTTCGGGGAGAAAAAATCCATGCTTCAACGAGTTTTGACAAAAAAATCTGTATTCACTCAAAATATGTGGAGGAGACAGTATAATAAAAGTACCTACATAGGTATTTGAGATTCTGCGCCAATCCATGCTATTGCCATCAAAATCCAAGGCCAATTTTGGGGTTCTACTGAGAAAATTGAAAAGTAAATCTTTTTTTTTTTTTGGAGAGGGGGTATTAGTAGTTGGTGTTTTGAAAATATTTTCTTCGCAAAAGTTTCGCTATAATGACGAAAAAATATTGAAAGATAATATATTTCTGAAACTGAGGAAATATTTTGGAACGCAGTGATGACAATATTTTAGGTTTCAAAAAATTGATAAAGATTGGCAAAAATTCCTAAATTTTTGTTGATTTTTCAAAATTGACAAAAACAATTTAAAATAATAGCATAGAATGGACGCAGAATCTAAGATATATTCATTTAGGACTGGGTCGATCGTCATTTTTCTCAAAACAAATTGGGTACAGGGGCTACAGTGAAAAAACCGTGTTTTTTCGAAAATACTCCCACTTTAAAGGCACATGTTTTCCCTTTAGGGGCACTTCTGAGCCAGAATTTTTCTGTACAACTTTCAACTCAAAATGACAGTTTTTGCTAAAATTGGTAAAAATCCAGTTTTTTTTCTTTTTTTGGTGATTTACCCAATCTACTACATAGTACGTAGGTAGGTAATACCTATGTTTTCAATGTACTTGGTAACTCACATAAAAATTTAATCATCGACACCAAAAAGAAACCTTTCTGATAGTTTTGAGTTAGATACCATGTACTTGAAAAGTAGGCTACTTGTAATTCAAGAAAACCTTGATTAAGAAGTTGCATGGCGTAAATAGCGCTATAATGAAGCATTTTTCACAAAAACTCTAATTTTTGGGCAACCCCTCTCCCCAATGTGGTCGTTGGGAGGGTCCAACTGCAAATCAAACTTCATATTCATGTTCAGCGAGTTCGGTTCATATGATAATGATACCCATATTGTCTGTCTACTTTCGCCCTAAAATTTGAAGAGGGGGTGCCTATGGCCAAAAAATTGGAGTTTAAGGGTATACTCTGCGGAGAGCATTCTAATTTGACAACCGGTCGAAATATGAAACCGATTTGTTCGTTATTTTCATCATTCGTTCGTAAGACTGCATGTAATCGATTGAACGAATTTAGTCGTGCTTATGTCCCGCGACCCGCTCCCATCTAAACTTCAGACGGGGATTTCTCCGTGAATTTTCAAAATTCTTCCAATTTTTTTTCACCAATACTGATTCATCTATGAAATCGAGGGTATGTAGCCATATTTTCTAATTTTGCTTTTACAACAGGGATGTGAGCGTCTAAAGTACCTCCATCCAATTCCCTATTATAGCCATCAAATGTCCTGAATCAAAAATATCTCGACATACCCTCGCTTTTGAAAGCAAACCCTAGAAAAATCCGTTCTATAGTTTTGGCACAATCCCCGCCCAAAGTTGACCATTTTTCATCAAAAAATTAGAATAGCCTTAAAGAAGTTAGTTGGTTTTCTTATTATTTTTGGAGGCCAGCATCCAAAATTACACTAGGCAACGGCATATTTGTGTTCGGGTTGAAAATGGGCTTAATCGATAGTTTAGACCCTAAAACAAAAAACAGAGTGGGGATTTTCAATTTGAGTTGTTTTTGTAGTCAGGAGAGATGATCAAAGTTGCAAAAATGGCCGTTTTTGCCCTATTTCACGAGTTTGTGGAGACATCAGTATTAGGTTTCAAAAAAAAAACAAGGTCATATTCGGATTCTACGCACTTTTTTAAGTAAACAATTTCACCGGATTTTTGATTTTCGAAGTTTCAAGCGCATACGGAAGATTTTTGTTTGTAACATATTTTAAAACTTGGAGTGAGAGCCTCGCCCGCGCGAACATGGTTCCGAGCCACGATTACGTCGTGGAGTAACGCCAGCGTAGCGCGCTCCGAGTTTTAAAATATGTTACAAACAAAAATGTTCCGTATGCGCTTGAAACTTCGAAAATCAAAAATCCGGTGAAATTGTTTACTTAAAAAAGTGCGTAGAATCCGAATATGACCTTGTTTTTTTTTTTGAAACCTAATACTGATGTCTCCACAAACTCGTGAAATAGGGCAAAAACGGCCATTTTTGCAACTTTGACCATCTCTCCTGACTACAAAAACAACTCAAATTGAAAAACCCCACTCTGTTTTTTGTTTTAGGGTCTAAACTATCGATTAAGCCCATTTTCAACTCGAACACAAAAAAAAGGTCAAAAATTGTTGCCTAGTGTTATGGATCGCTTTTTTTGGTGGTGTTGTGACAAAAAAACACAATTTTGAGTGTTTTTTGAGTTTTTGAAGATGGCCTACCTGGAGGGAAAATTTGAAAAAAAAATACCAATTATAGTGCTCATGCAGATACATTTTTGAAAAAAAAATTTCATGTACTTAAATTAGGTTCGGAGATACGGCGGTTTCAAATTTTCTTTTGTCAATATATCTCCCCTGGGGGGCCCACAATTTTTGAAGAAAATTCAAGTTGCTAGAATCATATCTCCTTCAAGTATTTTGAGTGAATACAGATTTTTTTGTCAAAACTCGTTGAAGCATGGATTTTTTCTCCCCGAAAAATGCCCTTTTTTCGCTATTATGAGCAAGGGGAGGTTGGGGGGGGGGATTTTTTGCCTCCGACATTTTTTTCAATGGTACCCAACTATGTTTCATCAAAATTTCAGAAATCCGAGGACAGGGACATTTCACCTATTTTACCCAGGAATACCCTTTCAGCTATCTTGATGTAAGCACAAATACTTCTGCGCATGTAGTTTTACGATCATGCGGTGTAAATGAATTTTCAATTACACAATTCTGAGGTAAAATTTCACGCTGAACAACTTGGTTCTCTTAGATTTCCGCCATTTGTCCATATTTTTGGAGAAAAACGCAAAAAACGTGGTTTTTTGAGAGTTTTTTGAGCTTTTGAGCTTGACCCACCACTCCAAATGGGCGGGTGATGACTTCTATAGAAAGTAGACCTAAAGATACATATTTGACGAAAAAATCGTTTTGGTATGTTTTTTCGTTCCGGAGTAATGTCGATTTAAAGTTTTCTTTTGTCCCCCCTTCTCTCCCCGTGTGATGAAAAATTCTGAAAAAATTCAGGGAGGTACGCCCATGTATCCTCTAACTATATTCGTTTACAGAATCAATTTATCTTAATTACGCGCTGATACAGAATTTTTCCCCTGAAAAACGCGTTTTTTGGCCCCCCTGGCTGAGGGGGGTGGGGTGGGGAGCGGGCTATGGGCCCAAAATTATTTTTTGGGGGTACTAAACATACCCTGTGAGTTTCATCGAAATCTGAGGTTAAGGGCATTTTGCCTATCTTATCGGGAGGTACCCTTTTAGATTATGAGATTTGAGATTTTGAAATTTCATATTTTGAGCTTTTAGATGTTGAGATTTCAGATTTTGAAATTTTGGATTTTGACATTTCCTATTATGATATTTCAGATTTTGAGATTAGAGTTTTTGAGATAGATATTGAGATTTCAGATTATGAGATTTCACATTTTGAGATTTTGAATTATCAAATGAGATTTCAGAATTTCAGATTTCAGATTTCAAATTTTCCGAATTCAGATTTCAGATTTTGAGATTTTGAGATTTCAGACTTTGAGATTTCAGATTTTGAACTTTGGATTTTGAGATTCCGAACGTTCATATTTTGAGCTTTTAGATTTTAGGATTTCAGGTATTGAGGTTTCAGATTTTGAGATTTCAGATTTTGAACTTTTGGATTCTGAAATTTAAAATTATGAGATTATTTTGAGATTTTGAAATTTCAGATTTTGAACTTTTGGATTTTGACATTGGTCAAAATTGGATTTCGGCTCTTGGATTCTGAATAATACGTATTTTGCCCTTTCAATTTTCAAAATGGGAAACTTGTTTATCTTACGTTTTTTTTACTCATACTGGGTTGTAATATGCAAATCTGAAGTAAGTACCATCCATTGAAATCGAGTTGAAAATTCGAGTTAAAAAAATAGATATAGGTAGGTATTTTCCAGTAATCCGCCAGATGTCAGCCACTGCTTCAATTCGTGAATTGTTTTTTCACACTATTTTACAGGCCAACAATTTGCAGAATATTTTCATCGACAAATCTGTGACTATCATCTGACTTGAAAACAAACCCCGAATTATCGCGTCACCTTGTGTACAACACATTCAATATTCGATGCGTTTTTTCAATCCTTCAAAATGTCATGTGATAATTACATAAATAGTAATGAAAAGTGGCGTGTACTTGTTTATTGGTAATTTCATTCACACTTTGTAACTCTTCGATAGTCATAATACCTATTCAGTCTACAGCTAATGTGCGATTTCATGCAGGATGCATAGTATCAGTATTGGTAATCAAAACGAACGAACAAGCTTATGGTTTTTGTTACCCGTGGAGCAAGAATGATCAGAAAAAATACTGGTGCGATAAATCAGGAGCAACACCTGAACGTGGTCCCCTCCTTCTTCCGGATAGTATACCCTCCGACATTGAGGTACCAAGTCATTAGTCTGCATTAATACTATAGTTAATTGAGCTATATTTTTACGTAGTGTTTCCAAATCATTTGGTGACACCTGCTCAACTTCTAATATTTCTCGCCATCTTTCACGATGATAATTCTGAATAATTTCAGGTATTGTTTTTAGACAAAGGTGAAAGCTTAATTCAAATCCCATGGCTTATCAACAGTGTAAATTATTTTCAACGTTATCCCGAACTACGCAACTTGTCAATCGGCGGCCTCGTTGAATTTTCTCGAGAACTGTTCGACACAAAAGATAAATCACGCGATCTACGAGAGAAACTATTCGATTTGACCAAATTGCTAGATTTCAAGTGTATCGGGTGTGGATTCAATAGCAGTAATCATGTGTGGAAAATACCGTGGGAAATTACGAGATTAGTGTTGGCCAACAACTCTTACGAAAATTATACTTTTCCATATAGTCCATACTTGGATGAAATAAATCTCGAATGGAATAATCTGACGAAAATGCCTCAATGGCACGACAAAGCATCGCCTGTGAAAGAACTATACTTGTATGGCAATCCTCGTCTTCTGATAACTTTCGACGAGATAGTGAAATATTGCCACCTGACTCAAATAAGTTTTGATGTCGATGACTCTCCTATTACGAAATCGGACCACCATTGCGACTGCTTCAGGATCAAAAAATGGTTAAAAGAGTTAGAAATAAAACTCGTTATAGGCAGTACCGATTTTAAAGGTGAAAGAATGCTCGTGTTGAATTGTTCAAAAGGTAGGTATAAATATTATCCAAGTATCTACTATCTATTTACCAAGCCTTTTATAGTAGAATAAGTCAACACATTTTGATATTATTTTTTTTTTATGTGTAGGATGAGTAAAAGGTATCATTTTTTAATTGTTATCCTATTCTTCTGTTTTAAGCAATTGTTTGTGGAAGACATTTAACTGAAGAGTATATAAAAAAAAAGGAAGAATGTGTGAGGCAGCGGAAGCTGAAAGAGAATCCTCCCAAATCCAAGCACAAGCCGCCATTTAAACCGTCCAAAAGACTCTTGAATTCGGTATTTATATTAATATTTGTTACGTTTTGTCTTATTGCTAGTGGACTGCTGTTGTTTGCGAAACATAAAAGTCGAGTAAGTTGTTTTCAAAGTACCTAACTAATTTAACATGAACTAGTTGAATAAACATCCAGGTCATTCTATGTCAAATCGGTCCGGTTTTGGGTTCTGCAGTCTCCGATCTTGCTTGAAATTTATTGTAGGATGTTCCTCGTACCAGAAAAAAAAAAAAAGAAAAACTGTCATTTTTGTCTCCTCGATTTTTTTAAGGTGGGTGGGACCTCAATTTTTAAAAGCTTACTAAATTTGAACTGAACGATAGGAAATCAAATTTCAGGTACTGAAATTCATTTTTCAATTTTTAACGAATTTTCGAAAAATTTTAATTTGGGTAAAAAATTATGGATAGTGAAAATTTTACCGAATTGATCTAGACAGCTGCAATTTGGTTTAAACGTGCCTACTCTATTTTCGACCTCTCGAGTCGATTGACAACGGTTTCAAAGCGTTCAGAAGCCTTCTGTGGATTTTTGGATTTTCCAGTTTTCGAAAAAAACGCTATTAGCAGGGTCAAAATGAAATTCTGCACGTATGGTCTCGAATTTACCAGGGTAATTCTCAAAAATTTGGCAAATTTCAATATATGAGAGGCGTTTTGCGATAAGGGCCCTTGTGGTGATATTTCGATTTTTTCAGGAGAGAGAAAACATCGAATCGCTTCGATTTTTTCGATTTTATTTTTTTTTGATTTTCGGGTGCAGTGTTGTCTTGCGCATAGTTTGGATGGGAAATTTTGACGAAATTCGTTCAACATCGCCTGATATCCGTGATTTAGAAAAGGGACCTTGTGGTGAACAGTCGAATTTACACAACGTTACAGACTACCCCGCAAAAAAATACCGAGAAATTCGGATTCCCCATGAAATTTTACATAGGTAACAACAATAAAATAATTTCTCCATCGACCTTTTTTTATTTTTTTAAAAAAATCAAAAACAAACAAAAACTTTGTTTTTCAATTTCCCGAAAATGTGAATTTTTGAGTATTGATGTTCAAGTAATTTTAAAACGAGAAGTTGATGAGATAGGCGAAATCTGATTGCACCATTCGATTTCTCGTGAAAAAGTAAGTCGGAATCGCCAATAAAAAAAAAAAACATCGAATCACCACAAGGACCCATATCGCGAAACGCCTCTCATATATATTTTTTTCAATTTTAAACATTTTAAAATACACACTTTTTTGAAATTTGCAAAATTGGACTCATAAATATATGTACATACCCTCGACCTCATTTTTGGTATTGGTCTCAATCAACCCCCCCCCCCCTGGGGAAGTGGGAGGGAAGGTTTTAAGACTTCTTAAAGACACGACGAGGAACAAATTATGCAGGGAAAATGTGAGAAAATCTCGAAAAAAGGGCATTGGAAAATATCATTCGATGAAATTTCTTGTATCAATGTAACCGTACATACCCCTTAAATATTTGTATACTTGTTTTTGGACAGAAAGCCGAACATTACCGCGAAAATATTGAGACACGACTATGGAAGTTGAATTTGAGACATGTAAAAATTTCGCATGCATTTCGATTTTTTCACGAGCTAAATTAATTGGCATTCGTCTTTTGAAATGTGGATAGCACTCTTATCAACCATTCGAATCGGTGTGACCATTTATCCACATAAAAAAATATTTTTAAACTGGTAAAAAAAATCTGAAAAATGAACACGGCGATGGACATTAAAGTCGGGGGCAGACTTTGAACCCTCTGTAAAGTTATTTAATAAACGTTTTGAGTTCAACTGATAGCGTCAAAATGTAGAAAATTTCATGTAGAACAATTTTGTATCCTTTGGTTTTTTTGATAAAATGCATATTAATTTGTATAAAAAAAAACGGGATTGAAAAAAAAAAACCTGCGCTCGGACAGCACACAACTAGGAACTTTTGGCCATTCAAGCAATTCCATGTGGGGAGGGAGAGGGGGTCTAAGCATGTTTAAATAGTTAAATAGAATACCCGGTGGTATTGAATCAAGTCCTGAAAAAAAAAAAACAATACCATCAAAATCTCACTTTAATCACAATCACAAATCATATTATTCAACACCACAAAATTAGTTATAACAAGTTGAAAATTTTTGGTGATGAAAAATGGTGAAAAACAATTTTTTGATCATGGAATTTCTTTATTTCGCGAGTTTTGGCTTTACAGTGGCTGGGAATGTCTCAAATTAATTGTCTGTGATAGAGGAACATGTTTATACTTATCACTTTTCAATAGGTAGCGCTAATAAGAGACAAGATATACATGGTGGTTGGGATTAGGCACTGGGTCATCAACTGGGTGGAATAGGGGTATTTTACCCTTACATGAATATTTTGTAGTGTACTTTTCATGTGTAAGGCCACAGCGCTTTCAAATTACGTGGCATGTTTCTTTGCACTGGAAGAAACCAACTACAAAATTTGCCACTAACCTGTTTTTTGGTGTATTCTTTCACATATTTGTTAAATAACACGCATAAATGCGGTATTTTACATCAATGTTTTAGCGTAGGTAGTATGCTTAGAAATATTTGCATTCATTTCTTCACATGCCCTGGTGGTGAGGTAAGTAGAAAAGTCGCTCTCCAACTCAGAGACCCAGGTTTGATCCCCAGCAGAGCCAAACAATTTTTCATGAATATTGGACATTGGCAGAACTTATTGTGTAAAAAAATATGCGCGCTGATTAATGAGCAGAAAAGTATTGGCAGAAAATGTTGCAATTCCTGTTGCGTTTTTTGTCGTGTATCATTGGCCGATTTTCACCCAATGGCTGGGTTGTTTCCTCCATCCTTTTGACATGATTTCTCCAATCTTTCCTATGCTTACTTTTTTATCTTCTTTGTGACTGGCTTCACTCCGAGATCTGCTGTTATTTTCTCAGATGGGATGGGACTCTATTTCTGAGAGTCGTCCCTGCCATTCTCCTCATGAATTTCATCTCTGCTGCCATTAGGCCCATTCTTCTCTTATCAGATTTCTTCAATGCCCATACCTTGCTTCCATAAGTCATCATCGGTATTGTGAGGGTATTGTACACCTTCATGACTCACAGGAATTTTGCAATCTTTCCACCAACATCTACTTCTCCCTGGTATGATATTGTGTTTCCCAGGTATTTGAAATTATTGACTTGTTCGATGATTTTTCCATTTATTACTATCTTGCTTCTTACTGGCTCTTCTCCTTTGAAAGCCATTGTTTTTGTTTTCTCTGATGATATTCTCATATCATACTTTTCCGATGTCTTTCTTAGGTTGTATGTACATTGATCTCTGTAGATCATCTTCTGCTTTGGCTAGTACTGCTTGATCATCTACAAATAGTACATACTGTTGATATTTCCTGCCTTCTGTCTGTTTTGATTCATTTTGGCTTAGTTTTCTGCCACTCTTTTACCATCTCACGCAGCACAAGCGATGCCAAAGTTGATGGAAAAGATGAGATCTCTAATCTGTCACTTGTTGACACGACATTTGCTGACACCAATGTCGATACATGACGAGTGAGAAGTTGATATCGACTGTCGTCTCCCTTCATTTTCTGTCTCGACAAGGTCTCGACATTGGTGTCATTTTTTCATGTGTAAAAGAGGCAAATTTTGATTGAAAATGTGTGAAATGTGTCCATAAAACTCTTTTTTTGATTCAAATGAAGTTATTCTCAAAAATATTTCACCCTAAAAAATTTTGCCTTCAGTAGGGATTGAACCCAGGTCATTGCTGTCCTACTTGCTTCTGTCATGTTCTCTAACCACTAGACCATTGCCATTGTTGAGAGAAGTTGCCTTGAAAGAATATTTAGTCCATCTTATTTTGGACTTGGAAAATTTTTCTTATTGTGTTGTCGACTCGAGACATCGGCAAATCAGTCTGCAACACTTTGAAATTTCTAAAAATATTTTATAGATCTTGTAATCGACATCAACTTCCTCATCAATATATTAACCAGATGATTGATGTCGATTACAAGATCTACAGAAGCATCTACTCGATGACGACATTTTGTAGATATTTTTGTAGACCCTATAATCGATATCAAAATTCAGATCGTCTTACCAATGGCAAAGTTGATGACAATTATTAGATCGACAAAAGTAACTATACAAGATCAAAATTTTGTAGATGATTTTGTCGATCTTATAGTCAACATCAACTTTGGATCAACAAGCCGACCTGAATTTTGATATCGATCTGGGTCTACAAAGGTATCTACAATATATCGAAATCTTGCACATGACTGTAGATACAAATGTAGACAGCAATGACGACCATCAGCATTTCCATCATAATTTTTGAAAATACTTAGTGTCAATTTTTAATAAATTATTGTAAACATAGTTAAGGTGCACCGGGGCAAGTCAGAATGATTTTTCGCAATTCCAACTTTGACCAGCTGTTACTCCCCTTCTAATGAACCAATATGGATCAAATTTATTATGTAGGTTCCCATAAGGGTTCTTAACCTATGGTAAAAATTTGAGCGCGATTGACACAGTAGCTTTCGCTCATTGGAATAAAATATAAACTGTCCTGACTTACCCCAATTGGGGGAAGTCAGAACAGCTAAACTTTGCAGAGGCGTAGATCACAAACCGAGCATCCTAGAAAAATTGCACAAAAACAAAATTGTAGAGAATTTAATTCTCTTTGAGATCACTCTCATCAGATTTTCACTAGGACGCACGGTTCGTCCGCTATATGCGAAAAACTAAGAAATAGAAAGTCTGTATTTTAGACCAAATTCAAAATAAGTTCAAAACAACAACAAAATACAATTGAACCAAAGACATCTAAAATGAAACTGAATCGCGAAAATTTTTATGCCGTGATGAAGTAGGGGTAGTACCCTCAAGTCACCTTTAGTGGCACTTCACCAGATATAAATCCCTAGGCGCTAGAGCAAGTTTTCTAACTTACCCCGAATTCCAACTTCCCCCGGTGCACCTTAGATTAATCCTTTTGTGGATAATGTTCCGACTTTTTTCAATCAGCAATCATGTAAAATCATGTCGATACTTTTGTCGAGGCCACTGACGATCTCATCAGTGCTATGCGGGATGTGATCCATGTAGGTACATGAACATGTTGAACAAAACACAAGACAGTGGACATCTCTGGCAAACTTCTCTGTTTATTTCTGCTTGTTTTGAGAGTTTATTTCCAATTAGTACTCTTATTCTCAATTTCGAAAAAAAAGAAACATTTTGTAAGTTTTTCGCTATTTTTCTCGATTTTTTGAAATTGACAATAATGACCAAAAGATTAGCACCAGCACACCACTGCCTTAAAAATATTTTTCCAGTCTCAGAATGGGAAATACTTACAAGTATTTGAGAAAAAAATTCCAAGAATACGAATTTACCCAAAAATAATCGATTTGCAACTTTGCAACTGCTCAGTAGAAGTCAAAAAATGATCAGTGATTCTGAATCCGTATCCAGGGCATGTCCGGAGCTAACAATATTTTTTGAGTGATTTTCTACTCAAAATGAAAGTCCTCATTGAATTTTTTCTTCAATTTTTAAATCATACCTAAAGTCCCGAAATTTGGCACGCTTTTGGACATTCGGCTTTCAAAAGCAGCCCAACCTTTATTTTGAAATATGACACAGATTTTCTCCAAGTTGCACAATTTCTGAGCAATTTGAACTCCAAAGTTGGGATAAAGATGTAAAATTTCAATCGGTGAAAAAGAAACAAATCCCACCTCGCTTGTAACGAGGGAAAATATAAAAAAAATTCGAGTAAAATCGCTAAAATCGAGCCAATTTGACATACTCGTAGAATGGGTCAAAATATAATTTTGCATGTGATTTTTCTTTTGCAGAAGAAACGAAAAAAACATAAGAAGAAAGCTGAAGATGGACATTGAGCGAAATTCTATAGAATCTGTGTATGCGCTGTTGTACGCTTAGGAAGAAAATAACTCTTATTTTTAAAATATTAAATTTAGATTTTGTTCATGTTTTAATAAACTTTTTGAAACTCGTCATCCTTAACAAGATATGTAACAACCTTCAGCAATGTTTTTAAATGAAAATATAATTCATGTAGGTACCTATTGAATTTTCAAAATCTCACAAAATTTCAATTTCCAAGTTTTCCTAGGTATGCCTAAAGCTTGAACAATTCTTTCCAAAAAGATTTTTGTTATTCTAATTCCAATCCAAATATTGAAAATATTTTTTTGAATTTTCTCCATCAGTTCAATACTGGTGACTAGGTACAGTATAATTTGGAGGGTATTTTTTCGGAAGTCTTCGGAAATGCTTCGGAAGGATTCGTATGACTTGGAGTTTTTCATCTTCGCCCGGTATTCGGGATCACATCGACACTCGTGTATTGATATGAACATTCAATCAAATTCAACATTATATTATTCATATCCTATTGATGTACTTATATACGTAATTACTTATTTCTTGATCTTGATTCTTATGTTTTCGTTTTTACAAAAATGTTGTGTAATTTGGTATCGTACACATACACATTACATAGTACATAGAGTATCATTTTTATTTTCAATGCCAAAAGAAAAAATAAATTACTACCTACTCCATTGAAAAGGAGAAAGGAAAGGACCCATGTAAAATACATATGCATATGTACCTACATAGTACATAGGTACTCTAATGTAATTAAATTAAATATTAATTAATACAAATTCAAATATCATACTGGAAGTGGAATATCAACTCTCAAGCTTCAACGTGAATTCAACTATAATACCTCATAGGTGCCCTTTTTATTACCATCATGATTATCAAAATACAACGTTAAAAGATGCGAAGATTTACGATTTTCATTTTTCAATTTTCATTCCCACATTTTTGGATTTTAATTTTTCAACGCTAGGCAACGTATAATTGACTGAAATGGCGCACCAAAAAATCTTTACATTTAATTTTAAAACATAAACAGGTACATTTTTGATTTTTCATATTTTATTTCCATTTCTATTTAATTTCATGACGAGTTGAAAGACGTAAAATTAAAACTGCATAATTAGATGAATGCTGAAACCGGACGAAAATGAAAAAATTCAAGTCATACGAATCCTTCCGAAGCATTTCCGAAGACTTCCGAAAAAATACCCTCCAAATTATACTGTACCTAGTCGCCAGTAAATCAATCGGTGAAATAAACAAAGCATTAAACATTGTTGGCTAATAAACAGATATTTTTGTTATCGAATTACCTTCAGAAACAGTAGTGTAATCGACCGTCGAAAAACAAAATGCGACATGTGATAAGCGATGAAAATAGGCGTATATTTTTTACTCGGTAAATATTTCTGTATATTTTTAAAAACTCGTTCAATTATTTTGGTTTTGATAAAATTTCTGAATTTTAAACAGGAACTATCATCTCATCCATATTTAAAACATCTTGCGACGATAGCACTGCTACAGATCATTGTGCAACCACCACCGATGATATTGCATGGTGTTATAAAAACGACCAACATAAAACTCCTTTTATTCCTGGCAATATTCCTTCAACCATAAAGGTAAAAGTTTCTCCGAAATAAACCCATTAAGTACATTAATTTTCTTATGACGTTCATCGTGGAAACAATTTTAAAACTTGTAC
This sequence comes from Planococcus citri, assembly GCF_950023065.1. Lineage (NCBI taxonomy): Eukaryota > Metazoa > Arthropoda > Insecta > Hemiptera > Pseudococcidae > Planococcus > Planococcus citri. The sequence continues at coordinate 14,138,009 of NC_088678.1, read as the reverse complement.
CTAACGTTGATATTTTTTTCATCAACAGACAATCGTATTATATCACGAACATTCCAACACACCTTGGCTAATCCAAAGTTCAGAGACATTCAAGAAATTCAAAGATTTAAACAATTTAATTATTCGTAGTTCGATGCAATTTTCGCCAGTATTTGAGACTCCGCAGCAAGAAAAACAAATAACGAACGAACTGTTTAATTTATCAACGTTGACCAATTTGACTGTTTCAAATTGTAAATTCGAAGGTGTACGTGATGCGGTATTTACATTGCCTTCTACTCTAGAACGTCTCACTTGGAGAAATTCTTCGGCAGCTGAATTCAAATTGAGCAATTGTCCCAAACTTCAGCATTTGACGATCGAGTATAGTGATTTGAAAACCATACCGAAGTTATATTTCGCTCCACCGCCGCCACTTCGTACGCTGGTGGTGAAAAATAACCCTTCTCTCCGTTTAAAAGTCGACGACATAGCGAATCTGTGCAACTTGAGTCAAGTATCCTTCGACGTGATGGGAACGTATCTGGGAAGTCCTGAAGGGTACTGCGAATGCATTAAGTTACAGAATTGGAAACGGTGGTTGAATGATTTCAATAGGAGTTCTATTTTTGATCCGAAAGAGTGGAGGTGTTCGTCATCAGGTAAGAAAGTGGATCTACATCTATTTTCGATTGCTTATAATTACCTGGGTAAAGTGAAACATTGTTTCTTTTGAATTACATTACCTATTTATTTGTTCACATTGAAGCTAGAGAGTGCCTAGAGAAAGATTCGTTGGAAAACGCCAAAGAAAATTATGAAAAGCAATGCTTAGGAAAATATGCGCAGTCAGAAATAACTGAACAATTAAAGAGGCTTATAGGTTTATGGGCATACATCATACCTGCAGTAATAATCATTCTAACGGTGATTCTGGCTCTAGTGATGACTGCATTTGCGAGGGTTAGTATAATTCTTTTTTCAAATAAGGTACCTATTTACAAGGGATACTGTATCCTGATTGACAGAAAAATTTGTGAACTGGGCAAAATTGAATCGAAGACCATGTAAAAGTACATCATCCGCCCAAAGAGGAAAATTTTTCAATTTTTGGCATCTGTGAAAATCTTTGAACTAAAAATGAAAAAAAATAAATAAAATTTTACCAATTTGCTTTAGAGAGTTGAAATTTGGCATGTGCCCTATTTTTGAACTTCCAAATTGATTGGAAATAATTTCGAACAGTTTTGAGTAGTTCTGAAGTCTTCAGGGTCATTCCATGTTAACTCAACCAACGTTTTTGAGTCATGTCTTTCGATTTCGCTCAATTTTTTTTTACAATATATACCCACCCAGTGAGTAAGAACCCCCCAATTAGTTTGTTCTCAGCCCCTCAGGGGGCGGGCGGGGGGGCTTCCATTATTTTCACATTGTCTTGAGCTACTCAATTTCAGCAGCCCATTCCTCCAAAACTAGGATACTTTGATCAAAACTGATTTCATAGTTCGAAAGGGCATTGCATTTAGAACTTTTTAAGCGTTTTGAAATTTTCAAAAGTTGAAAGTTGAACTTTAAAATTGAAAGTTCAAATTTTAAAATGGCGCTGTAAGTGGGAGCTACCATTTCAAATTTTGAAAAAATTTCCATAGATGTATCTTTTGATGCTTTTTTGAAATATTCAAGTTTCGAGATGGGATCTCTCAATGGAGGGGGAGCACTTCCACCCCCAATTTTGGGCGAAACTTTCGAAAGAAAATCTGGGGCATGTGATATACCGAATTCTATGTTTTTGGTGACGCTGAACACGAATATGATGTCAGATTTTTGATAGGACCCCATCCATGGTCCCCAGCACCTACCCAAAGGGGGTAAAAGTTCAAAAAAGTGTTTTGTTCGTGTGACACATGGAATAGTATGTTTTTGGTGACGCTGAACACGAATTTGACGTTAGTTTTTTGATTGGACTCCATCCACGGCCCCCAACAATTTTTTTTAACTTTTACCTATTGGGGGAGGTTCTGGGGGCCATGGGTGAAGTCAATTCGGAAAACTAAGGCAATATTCGTGTTCAGCGATATCAAATACATACCTACTATTTCATGTGTCACACGAATGTTGTAATATAATATCTAACACATGCTGCGTTAGGTAAGGAGGCGAATCATTACCTGTTGGGGGGTGAGGCCAGGAAATACCACTTAGACGGAATAAATATACCACTACGTGGACTTACCTGTTTTGCACGTATAGCTCAGGATACACAGTACGAACGAGATAGAATATTGCAGATATGACGTCAATAAACACGATGTTACGAATAAAAGGTATTTATTAACAGTACCTAATTAACACGAAGAACTCCCTTAAAGGGTATATTTACACAAAAGACTCCCACGATGGGGTATATTAAACATTAACCGAACTCCCTCGATGGGGTATATTAACAACACTCCCGCGAACGGGTAAATTAACTCATTTAAATGTATGAAGAATGGTAATTAAACCGAAGGCGGATGACGAGCTGTCCTTTGTCCTCTTGATCAGGGAGAACGAGCTCGGAGCAACACGTTGGTGTCTCTCCTAGATGGGATATTATTGATATTTCGGGATATCGATATCGTCAAAATATCGGAGGTCTAATATCGATATATATTGGATGTTTTTGATGTTCATAAAAAGACCATAAAACAGCTGATTTTTGATGAAAAGAGAAACTGAATCATCTCTAAGCTGTTTCTATTCCTTATTTTTTTGCTTTTTCAGTACCCGAGCAGCAATTGAAAATATTTCTGCGTGTGACGTTTCCGCGGCAGATCACACGCAGATCACACGCAGATCACCCGCAGATTGCCCGCAGATCCGCGTCTTATGTGTAAACCTGGACTTTCCCCCACGTTTCTGCATAGCGTTTCTGCATATGCGTTTTTAAGATATCGACGTATGCATTTCTGCCTGTACATTTACGCGTGCGTATTCGCTGCAGAAATGCATGCGTTTCTGCAATGCACTTTCGCACAGCTTATTGGACCAGCGAAATGTGTTTTTGTATGTACATGATGCGTAGGAATGACTGATACAAGATCGTGTTATCAAAAAGTAAATAAATTCAGGCTAAAATATCATTCAATTTTTTTCATCAGTTACTTTAGTTGATATGTACCTGAAATTGATAAAATAGTTTTTTACCCACAAAAAGTTGTGTTTGCTCGTTTTTCTAATTCTAATTCAGATTCAATGAAAAAGTCACCTACAATATAGGTATCCATAATTTGACAGTGATTCGTATGTATTTTCCTCCCTTGAAGAAAAAAAAACATGGGTTGTAACTTACATGATTTTCATTTTTGGTTTTGGGTTGAATTTTGGATTTTGAATATATGAGAAAGCTCACTTTTTTTGTTTTTTTTGGCTGTTTCACTTTTTAAAAACAATTTTCAAATTGATTTTTGCCCAACTCTACTATCTGCAGTTTCTTGTGATTTGAAGTGTTTTTATTGCTTTCATTACTTGATTTTACAGGAGATTTTAACAATCTTTCACACAATTTTGATGAAATTTTACCCGAATTTATTCTTTGCAATAAATGTAATGATTTATTTTATTCATGCAAAAAAAAAAAAAAATTAAGTGAAAATGAAAACGAACCAAAATTGAACTAGAAAATTGTTTGTGTTGTTAGATAACCACCAAAACATTCAAGTTCGTTAAGTGGTCCTGTTGACCACAAGAAAATAAAAAATATTGGTTTTTGGTTTTATTAAAAATCAGGTACATAGTGAATTTGGTTCATTTTAGGTTTTTCAACACTAGAAAAATCATAATACCTATGCATAAACATGTGCATACTTTATACACTATGAAAATACAAATTATTTAAGTTTCGAAAAATTATTTTGCCCTCATAAACTTGTGGTACACTGCTTGAAAACGTCTCAAAAAACTTGAAAAATCATGTTCCACTCATACATATTTTTTCAAGATAGAAAACTCAAAACTGACAAAAAAAAATTATCTCCTGAAACAAGGATCTGTAGGTATATATTCAACGGTACATTTCTAAACCAGCTCTAGTGGCGTACTCCTGTAATCGTATGTCAACCAGCATCCCTGTTGCGAAGGGTAAGAGGAAAGCAGCAGAGGTGAGAACAACAAACATCATTAGTAACGCAGCATATCCTACCAGCATACAGTACACATTTCGCAGTGACAAAGGAACAAAGGAAGAAGCAGAGCAAAGCAAGGCAAGGCACCAAGAACTGGTTTCTGTGTTGCCATTCGATGGTGGGGTGAGGGTGAAAGAGAAATACACCTACCTTCATAAACAATATTCTAGTAACCAGTACCTGTCTGTGTATGCAAGATGAAGGTGTGGGGAAGGGGGGAGGGTCTTCAATGGATTTGCAGTTGTGGTGAGATGAAAAAGAAAGAACAGCCCTTACTGATTTTTTTTTAAAAATTAGGTATTCATTTATTTTGGTTATATAATTGCTCTGTAGTAAATGCAGGACATTTTATTGAGAATTCGTATTATTTCCCTCAAATGAAAAAAAAAATGAACCCATATAAACACTGTGAACAAAGACGCATGCATAACTCACGCGTAAACGCATGCAGAAAAATTCATTTCTAGTCCAGAATTACGGCGGCGTTTTGCATGCAGAACACAGGCAGACTGCAGGCGTTCTGCATGCATTCTGCTATGCAGAACGTATGCAGAAACTTAGCTGAAAATTGCTGCTCGGGTATCTAGCTACCTATTTGGAGCTTTTTAAAATAATGATGACATTGATGACGTAATTGTCAACATTTCATCATTCTACAGATATGGCCCATGGCTACCATTAATAGCTGTGATAATCACTATTTTACTCTAAAAGAGTCTGAAAATGCTAAAAAAGAGCAAAAAAATACCTCGCACAATTTATTTGCAGGATTTTTGCATAATTTTTAAAAATTTTCCGATAATCGATTATCGGCTTCAAAATATCGATATATATCGACGGCGGCAAATATCGATATATATCGATAATATCCCACCACTACTGGCAATGTTCCCTGTCGCGTAGCTCTGACGGAGCTCCGCTTACGAGGACGGAAGCAGTGTTACCACGAGTAGTAGACCCTAATTGTACGTTGACACCAGGTGGCCATATGCACTATCACAATGTAACCATTTTTTTGGCGGGTTGCACCCTTTGGGGAGGTGCTGGGGACCGTGGACGGGTCCAATCAAACATCTGACGTCATATTCGTGTTCAGCGTCACCAAAAACATACTATTCCATGTGTCACACGAACAAAACACTTTTTTGAACTTTTACCCCCCTTGGGTAGGTACTGGAGGCCATGGATGGAGTCTTATCAAAAATCTAACATCATATTCGTGTTCAGCGTCACCAAAAACATAGAATTCGATATATCACATGCCCCAGATTTTCTTTCGAAAGTTTCACCCAAAATTGGGGGTGGAAGTGCTCCCTCTCCATTGAGAGATCCCATCTCGAAACTTGAATATTTCATAAAAACATCAAAAGGTACATCTATGGAAATTTTTTCAAAATTTGAAATGGTAGCTCCCACTTACGGCGCCATTTTGAAATTTGAACATTCAATTTTAAAGTTCAACTTTCAACTTTTGAAAATTTCAAAACGCTTAAAAAGTTCTAAATGCAATGCCTTTTCGAACTGTGAAATCAGTTTTGATCAAAGTATCATAGTTTTGGAGGAATGGGCTGCTGAAGTTGAGTAGCTCGAGACAATGTGAAAATAATGGAAGCCCCCCGCCCGCCTTTTGAGGGGGCTGGGACCAAACTAATTGCGGGGTTCTTACTTACTGGGTGGGTATATATTGTAAAAAAAAATTGAGCGAAATTGAAAGACATGACTTTCAAAATCGCCTTTTTTTTGGTTGAGTTGACATGGAATGACCCACCAAGCATATTTTTGAGAAGGGAAATTTTTGTAAAATTTTACCTAACAAAAATTGAAAGCTGAAATTTACTTTATATCCTAGTTTCAACATTCTGAGCCGATCGGAGTGGTTTTAAGACGTCCTGAAGCCTATAGAAATATTTTGGAAATTCTAGATTTTCAAAAATGGTGTATATGATCTTTTTAGCATGTAATTAGCTTTCCAACTTCATTGAGTGAAATTCTGAGGAAATTTCAATTTTGAAAAATCTGCTGGAGAATCCAAAATTGCTCAAAATGATTCGACATTGGTTCTAATTGATTAAGGGGGCAGAAAATAGGCTACATACCAAATTTCAGCTTCCTAGATGTCAATTTAATGAGATTTTGATTTTTTTTCTTATTTTTTGTCCAAATTTGACTTTTAAAAATTGGTTGAAAATCAAAAAATGCACTTAAGCTACTGAAATTTTGGGTGATGTAAGTATTTTTGTCCAGTTCAAAAATTCTTTTGGTAGTTAGAACATCTCTCACGTTAATAGGTACTTATCCGACTTGAATTTCAAAAAATACCTAATTAAGTTTCATCTGATTTAGATGAAACCACTTCCGGAACTGGCAGATGTCGATGATGAGGAAACTGAAGAAGTTGAAGAAGAGCTTCAACACGAACGTATCGAACCTTATGTTCTGATTTATTGATACAATATAGATACGAGTAATTGGGCTATTCTGGAGAAGATACTATCGGTGTGAAAAAAATATCTGTCATTTCTTTCGTACGATGTTTATCATTTTGTTGTTTTAATTATTATTTTGTTTTTGCTGTTAGTCCCATGTGGTTGAAATAATTATGTATCTGACGCCTGCAAATGTTTTAGTCGTACCACTATAAATACCTAAGTATTTTTTTTATGTATCTGCATTGCAGCATGTTTTAATTGATATCAGTAATAGTGATCTATCTGATACTCATTTTTAAAAATAAATTTTGTGATTTGCAATCAAATCTATGTACTGGGTGTCCATCTTATTTTATTCAGCCCTCGAGAAACTTTTCCCTCAAAATAGGTTGGTAGTTCTCGTTGTCAACTTGTATTTCTTCGCGAAAATTCCTGAGGATGTAGATTGAATAAAGACCCGGTAGGCTGGTGCGCAGTTTTATTTCTGTTTCTGGGGCAGGTGTCGAATAGCTTAGGGCAGAAAAGTTTGAGAAAAAAGTGAACTTTTCTCTGAACATTTTTTTTCATCATGAAACAAAAAAATGTAATCTGTAGGTAGTAAAAAATGTTTTTTTAAATGGTAAATTTGTTTCAAATTCAAAATCGCATACACTTATTTTAAAACAGCCATTTTGAGAATTCTCGATTCTACAAAAAAAATGAACTTTGAGCTCTTCTAACGGTCTAAACATGATAAAGGGCAAGTATTAAAGACACCGAGAAACCACTTGAACCATGAAAAAAAATTTAAACATTTTAAATCTGAAACTTATCTTCAAACAGATTTCAAAAAAATAAAAAAATACCAATGATTTGTGGATTAAAATAAACGAACGACCTTTGTATCAACATTTCAGATATGGTCAATAATAATTGGCTATTATTATTAGTACATACATTATTTTGATACATTTGCAAGTGTTTTTGTTATTCCAATATTTGCCCTCTTTAAATGTCGCCATGTGATAAGAAATGAAAAAAATTGCGTATTCTTTACACTTCCTGACAGGTACGGAAGAAATAATTCTTAATTTTTTTCAACACTTTATATTTTTAGATTTTAGATTTGTTTTTATAATTAGTATTTCGATTCATTTGATTTCCAGTAAGTCTAAGAATTAGCATAGTATTGAACTTCTTCAACAGAATAGAAGCAGTAGAGGATAGAGATTGTTATTACTTGGGAGTAAATTCCTATGAGGTTACTTGCGTTGTAACTACAGAAGGTGACATTAGCTTTGTTCCGGATTATATATATTCAAATGTAACGGTAAGGATTATAAAACAGAATGATCATAGAGCATAGAAATAATTTTATTGTATTGGCCTTCCCGAAAGAAAAAACAAACAAATAAACAAAATCATAGTCAAGTGTACCTAAAAGCCATAAGCCTGGTATAGACGATCCAATATATTTGACAAACCAGGTTTGTCAAATTGATAAAATATATTTGGTTGCATGGAAAGTCAAATATATTAGATCATGTAAACGCTCTGATAATCTAAGTTTTTTTTTCAAATTTTCAACGTTTTGTTGATCGATGACACCAATTCTGAAAATAGAAATTATTTATATTTTCAGAATTATTTTCAGAGTTGTGTCTATGGTGTCTCCGATCAACAAAACGTTAAAAATTTGAGAAAGACATCATCAGAGCGTCCACACAACCGAATATGTTTGATTAAATTCAATTTGATTTGACAAATCGAGTTTGTCAAATATATTGGATCGTCTATACCAGGCTAAACTCTTTTGGGTTATAATTCGTTCAATCTGAACTGATCTGTTTTCATAACAACAAATTTATGTGTATTATGAATAGGTAGATACCTACCTAGGTGTGATCAGTTAATTTGATGAAAAAAAAATGCAGGAGGATTATGTCAAAATTCAGTACCCTAAAGACTTTCATTTTGAGTTGAAAGCCACAAAAAAATTTTAACTTCGGAGGGGCGGAGGACAGATACCAGTTCTTGAAGAAGGGGCATTTTCGCTCCACCTCCCACTCAACCGGTTTTGGTAAAAATAGCCTAGTTCCATAAAATAGTCTGTATTTGAAATTCTGCGTCGACCTAGACCATCACATTTAAAATCGCCTCCAAATTTGGACAAAACGTTCAAAAAAAAATCTGGGGCATGTGATATATCGAATTGCATTTTTTTAGTGATGCTGAACACGAATATGATGTTAGATTTTTGATTGGACCTCATCCACGCCCCTAGAACCTCCCCAAATGGGGTAAAAGTAAAAAAAAATTGTTTCATTCGTGTGGAAATGTTTTCGATATCGCTGAACACGAATAATTATAGCCTTAGTTTTTCAAATTGACTTCATCCATGGCCCACAGAACTTCCCCAAATGGATAAAAGTCCAACAAATAGGTAACGATTTCCATATAAATGGGGTCCGATCAAAAGTCAGACGTCATATTCGTGTTCAGCGTCACCAAAAACATACTACATATTATGTATTACATGTGTCGCACGAACAAAATACTCTTTTGAATTTTTACTTCATTTGGAGAAGTGCTGGGGGGGGGGGGCGTGGATGGTGCCCAATAAAAAAATCAGACGTCGTATTCGTGTTTAGCGTCACCAAAAACATGCAATTGATATATCACATGCCACAGATTTTTTTCTAAAGCTTTGCCCAAATTTGGAGGACGGGGTACTCTCCCTTCACTAAAAGATCCCATCTCCAAAATTGAATATTTCGAATAAGCATCAAAATGTACATCTATGGAAATTTTTTTAGAATTTTAAATGGTAGCTCCTACTCACAGCGTCATTTTGAACTTTGAACTTTCAACTTTTGAAAATTTCAAAATACGTATTTGAAAAGTTCAAATTACAGTGCCCTTTCGAACTGTGAAATCATTTTTGATCAACATATCATAGCTTTGGAAGCATGCGCTGCTGAAGTTGAGTACCTTCAGACATGTGAAAATAATTAAAGCCCCTCCCCCACCCGCTCCCTGAGGGGACTGGGACCAAACTGATTGCGGGTTTCTTACTTATTGGGTGCGTAGACTTTGTAAAACAAAATGGAGCGAATTCGAAGGACATGACTCACCTAAATGAGGTGCATGTCCACGGCCCCCCAACCCCCACCGCTTGACTTCAAAAACATGTCATTCGTTTGTGCTACGTTTGTGCTGGATTGTGCTGAAATTTTTTTCGTTTGTGCTGCCCCCCTTCCCGAGATATTTGGAAAAACTTTTTGGGGGGCCGTAGAAACGGGAGCCCCCCACTTTTAGTTAGGAGGCCCGAAATGGTGTCAATCGTTTGTGCTACGTTTGTGCTGGTTTGTGCTGAAAAGATTTTCGTTTGCGCTGCCCCCCTTCCCGAGGTATTAGACAAAACTTTGGGGGGGGCATAGACACGGGAGCCCCCCACTTTCAGCTACGGGGTCCGAAATGGTGTCAATCGTTTGTGCTACGTTTGTGCTGGTTTGTGCTGAAAATATTTTCGGTTGTGCTGCTCCCCTTCCTGTGGTTTCGAGGGGTTATTTGTGGGGAGGCCGTAGACATGAATTTTAAAAAAGGGGTTAGACGAAAGTTTGAAAAGAGAAAAATGGATGTATCTATTGTGCTTCGTTTGTGCTGGTTTGTGCTGCCACCCGTAACCCTCTAACCCCTCCCCTCCCTGAAATAGGGCTTTTCACCATTTATCAAGATTTTCAAAAAAAATCGAAATTTGATTTATGCCTCCTAGAGGGCTGAAATTTTGCCCAGCTGTTCCTAAAGGTTTGAGCAGACAACTCGATTTTTTTCGACCTCAAAATTCAAATTTAGCTCCCCAAGTGGACCCCTCCCCATTCTTTTGGACCCCTTACAGGTACCTTACTAATGCCCCCCGGTCCACATCGAAGAATCTTTCAATTGAAACCTCGAGGAACACTTCTACCAATTTTCAGATTTTTTCGACAATTTTTTGAAATTTTGTACTTAGCCAAATACAGTCTGAAATCTCTCCAACTCAGAATCGATTTTTTTGAAAATTTGAAAAAACCTAAATTTGATCTATGTCTCTTAGAGGGCTGAAATTTCGCACAGCTGTTCTTGAGGGTCTGAGGAGACGACTCGATTTTTTTCGGCCTCAAAATTCAAATTTTACCCTTCCATTAGGGGTACTGAACATTTGGACCCCCTCCGCCATCCAGGAGTCCGCTCGTGGTTGAAATTGAGCGGGGCTAAATATGAATGAAAAATGAGCTCTGGAGAACAATTTTGACATCCATCGTACCCATGATAGGGACTTAGGGAATTCCATGGGAACCACTGAGGTCAGAACTGTTCTTGAGTCTCGCATTTCTTACTCACAAGATCTAATCTAAAAAATTTTCATACCCAATTTAAAAAAAATTGGGACACATGAACCCCTTTCCTCTAAAAAAAGGGTCACACAGGGTCAGAATGCGATGACAAAACATACTGAAATCACAAAAAAAAAACGATTTTCAAAATTTTGGAGCATTTATAACCCCGCTTCTTCTCTCGCTCGTAAGTCTGTCCGAAGTTCTTCGTATCTCAAATCCAATTATTTGAGTATTTACTTCGACTTTTAAGTCAGAAAAATTCTGAAATTGGGCAAACTTTCATAATTGAAAAAAACTTGGACACATTTATGTACGACATTGACTTCTTAGATCTTGTGAGTAAGAAATGTGAGACTCAAAGAACAATTCTGACATCCGTGGTTTCCACGGAACTCCCTATCATGTGTACCATGGAGGTCAAAATTATTCTCCAGAGCTCATTTTTCATTCATATTTAGCCCCGCTCAATTTCAACCACGAGCGGACTCCTAGATGGAAGAGGGGGAAAATCTGAAAATTGGTACTCGTAGAAGTGTCCCTCGAGGTTTAAATTGAAGGTTTCTTTGATGTGGACCTGGGGGGTGGGCATTAGTAAGGTACCTGTAGGGGGTCCAAAAGAATAGGAGGGTCCATTTAGGGGGCTAAATCTGAATTTTGAGGTCGAAAAAAATCGAGTCGTCTCCTCAGACCCTCAAGAACAGTTGTGCGAAATTTCAGCCCTCTAAGAGACATAGATCAAATTTAGGTTTTTTCAAATTTTCAAAAAAATCGATTCTGAGTTGGAGAGATTTCAGACTATATTTGGCTAAGTACAAAATTTCAAAAAATTGTCGAAAAAATCTGAAAATTGGTAGAAGTGTACCTCGAGGTTTCAATTGAAAGATTTTTCGATGTGGACTGGGGGGGGGCATTAGTAAGGTACCTGTAAGGGGTCCAAAAGAATGGGGAGGGGTCCACTTGGGGAGCTAAATTTGAATTTTGAGGTCGAAAAAAATCGAGTCGTCTGCTCAAACCTTTAGGAACAGCTGGGCAAAATTTCAGCCCTCTAGGAGGCGTAAATCAAATTTCGATTTTTTTTGAAAATCTTGATAAATGGTGAAAAGCCCTATTTCAGGGAGGGGAGGGGTTAGAGGGTTACGGGTGGCAGCACAAACCAGCACAAACGAAGCACAATAGATATATCCATTTTTCTCTTTTCAAACTTTCGTCTAACCCCTTTTTTAAAATTCATGTCTACGGCCTCCCCACAAATAACCCCTCGAAACCACAGGAAGGGGAGCAGCACAACCTAAAATATTTTCAGCACAAACCAGCACAAACGTAGCACAAACGATTGACACCATTTCGGACCCCGTAGCTGAAAGTGGGGGGCTCCCGTGTCTATGGCCCCCCCAAAGTTTTGTCTAATACCTCGGGAAGGGGGGCAGCACAAACGAAAATCTTTTCAGCACAAACCAGCACAAACGTAGCACAAACGAATGACATGTTTTTGAAGTCAATCGGTGGGGGTGGGGGGTCCGTGGACATGCACCTTCAAAAATGGGAGTTGAGAAAAATAACACGATTTTTTTCGAAAATATCCCATGTCCCTTCTTAATTCAAGGACCCATATCTCCCTTTCACCAACACCTTCGGATCTGATATTTTCTCCGAGTGACTTTTAATTCAAAATAAAGGTGTCTGCTGAATTTGGTCAAAATTATCCTATTTTTTTTTTTGCGATCCACCCTGATGAGTATAGGGTGATAGGGTGCTGTACTTAATGTAACCAATAAGACTGAGTAGTCCTCCTTCAAGCAGATGAGAAGGTCAAGATCGTGTTCTTAGGGAAAGAGAGAGGAGTGTGAAGTGTATAATCATCCCTCAAGGCCAAAAAAAGGTTCGTGAAAATTGGATTTGAAAAAGTACAGAAATGAGCAATTTTTTTGCTTTTTTTTAACATCTTCGTGAAAGCCCAAAATATGTGCCTAGAGTGGACATTGGACAACCTATAGCAAGTGGGTGCCTAATGTGTTTTGCAAGAATCGACGTTTGATTAAGAAAAGCTGAGTGTGTTATGTAATACATGATTTTTTTTCAATTTTAATTTTGTCGAACTAATTCAACAGCCACTCAAGAACCACAATCATGTTATATTTTTTTTTTTTTTTTAAAAGTTCAAAGATTTCATGCGAGCTTTACTCAATCCCCTCCTAATCATTAATGTCTAACAAATACATATATTGCTGCTCAGGATGATTTGCCTACCTACTCATCTGCTTGAAAGATAAGATAATTCGTCATGTACCTACCTGATGAAAAACACGACATTTTTATCTGAATTTTTTTCCAACACAGAAGATCAATTTGAAAAACCAACATCGCACCAATGCAGCGCTGATCACGCAAATGAAGCCTTTCGAGAGATTTTTCCAATTGGAAAATATACACATCGAAGGGTCTGTGAAATTCGAGAAAAAACTAATCGATTCAGAAAAGAATCAAGAAGATTTACGCAAACAGTTATTCCGAACACCAACCTTGACGGAGATTTATCTGGAATATTGCAATTTTATGCAATTACCACTTTCAAAAGACAAAACTTTCATATTACCACCAAAAATTTCCACCTTCACGATACGGTATTGCAGCGATGAGTATTTCAACTGGACAAGAATAACTTCGCTGAAATATTTGCACATTGGTAATGTTAATTTAACAAAACTGCCACAGTTGGGCTTTCCATCCGTTACGAGTTTGGAAATACTATATCCAAGTGGCGAGAGCTATCCTCTGCCAATCAACGCCTTAGCTGTTTTTTGCAATTTGACTGAATATTCTTATTCATACGAAATGTACCAAGGATCAGAAAATTACTGCGAATGCAAACGACTGTCTGATTGGCAAACATATTTGAGTGCGGAGGGAATTGAATTGAAATTGAAACCCGACGTAGGAGACAAAGCTGCTTGTGATGGGGCGAATTTTGGTGAGTGCATACACGTAACTTCAAAATTGTAAAGAATAACTCAATGATGATGTACCTAGTATTGAAAAAAAGTGCAGCCGACAGAAGTAAAAATCTTATGAATATTTCTTACAGGTACTACAGATTGTTCAAATTATACTCTGGATGAAGCGAAAGAAATCCGAAAAAGATGTTTATCATTGAAGCCACCTGCATCCAAAAACGAATCTAAAACCGATTCTAAGAAAGCAGAACCACCGCCGCCTTTCTTCATCAAGAATATACCATTTTGGTTGTATATCATTTTAGGGTTTTTTCTAATCGCCTTGATTTTCACAATAATCATGTTCATGGCTGAAAAGGCGAGTACGAGTATTTAGAATCAAATTACGTTCCTATTTTACTAAATGTGGTTATTTTAAAAAACACGATTGGTTGAATGAAAAATGTGATATTTTTTTAATTCAGGAAATAGCAGCATCAGATGATGAATACTATGAAGAAGAAGAAGACGACGAGTAAGGAATACGATGATTTAGTCTGTTTTGACCTTTTTTGGTGACAGGAAGGCGCTGTGCAACTTGAGTCAAGTATCATTCGACGTGATGGGAACGTATTTGGGAAGTCCTGAAGGATACTGCGAGTGCATCAAGTTACAGAATTGGAAACAGTGGTTGAATGATTTCAATAGGAGTTCCATTTTTGATCCTCGAAAACATACCATTCGTTATATCACTCGACTTTTCACGATTTTTCGAAATTTGGCCCTTTCTTTGGAGCACAGAGGGACATTGTGGGGTGCGACCCAAAAAATAAGTTCATATTTGCGCTTGACGACCTCAAAAACATTCTATTTGAAATATCACTCGACTTTTTGATGATTTTTTGAAATTTTGGCCCCCTTGTTGGGGCACAGAAGGACATCGGGAGGTGGGACACAAAAAATAAGTTCATATTCGTGCTCAGCGACCTCGAAAACATACCATTCGATATATCACTCGACTTTTCACGATTTTTCAAAATTTTAACCCCCTTTTTGGGGCACAGAGGGGCTTTGAGGAGTTGGACCCAGAAAATGAGTTGGAATTCGTATTCAGCGACCTCGATAACATACTATTCGATATATCGAATGTCCAGATTCGTTTTTCAAATACATGATTCAGTTGTGTGTTACTTGAAAAACCAAGCATCCCCCACCAACCCCTTGGGAGGGCTGAAGACCAATCAATGATGGTGTAATTAATAGTTGGGTGAGTACACTTTGTGAAAAAAAATTTGAGCAAAAACAAATGATATCTATCAAGTGGTAACTTTGATCAATTTATTGGCCTGACTTTTTTTGAAACACTTACTCTTTCCACCCCTATTTTTAGACACCCCTCTTGAGGGATGGGTATCGAGCGCAGTATCAACTTGTCGAGAATTTAAAGGGGAACATTTTTAGTCATGGTAGTTTTTATCGTAAACCTAATATTTTCGGAGTAAATCGCAAAAAACGTGAATCGCAACCGGTTTTAGCCCCCTAAAAAAATTAGCTCCAGGGTTAGGAGGGTCGGGTTTTTTGGGAGTTCAGGGGGTTCATCTGAACACATTCCCGAAGAAAAAATTAATGTGCCAATTTTTTCCTTTTTGAAACCGTTATTTGCCTGCTCTACTAATTAAGTTCGATCTAATTTAGATGAGACCACTTCCGGAACCAGCAGATGTTGATGATGAGGAAACTGAAGAAGTTGAAGAAGAGTTTCAACACGAACGTATCGAACCTTATGTTCTGATTTATTGATACAATATAGATACGAGTAATTGGGGTATTCTGGAGAAGATACTGTCGGCGTGAAAAAAGTATCTGTTTCATTTCTTTCATACGATGTTTATCAATTATCATTTTGTTGTTTTAATTATTAAGTACCTATTTTGTTTTTGCTGTTAGTTCCATGTGGTTGAAATATTTATCTGAAGCCTGCAAATGTTTTAGTCGTACCACTATAAATACCTAAGTATTTTTTTTATGTATCTGCATTGCAGCATGTTTTAATTGATATCAGTAGTGAATTATCTGATACTCATTTTTAAAAATAAATTTTGTGATTTGCAATCAAATCTCTGTACTGTTACCATCTGATGTATTTTATTCGGCCCTCGGGGAACTTTTTCCTCAAAGTAGGTTGGTAGTTCTGTTTGTCAACTCATATTTTTTCGCGAAAATTTCTGAGGACGTAAATTGAATAAAGACCTGATAGGCTGGTGCGCAGTTTTATTTCTGTTTCTGGGGCAGGTGTCGAATAGCTTAGGGCAGAAAAGTTTGAGAAAAAGTGAACTTTTCTCTGAACATTTTTTTTTCATCATGAAACAAAAAAATTTAATCTGTGGTAAAAAAAATGTTCTATTCAAAATCGCGTAGGCCTATTTTCAAACAGTGATTTTGAGAATTATCGATTCTACAAAAAAATGATGAACCATGGAAAAAAAAAATTGAAACATTTGAAATCTTAAACTTATTTTCAAACAGATTTCAAAAAAAGAAAAAAAATACCAATGATTTGAAAGAGAATTATATAAGGCCATTATTACAACAGTGGATTAAATAAACGAACGACTCGCATCAACATTTCAGATTGGCCAATAATAATTGGCTATTGCCTATTATTATTAGTATATTAGGCCTATTTTGATACATTTGCAAGTGTTTTTGTTATTGCAATGTTTGCCTTCTTCATGTGATAAGAAATGAAAAAAATCGCGTATTCTTTACACTTCCTGACAGGTACGGAAGGAATTCTAAATTACTTTTAACACGCTATATATTTTTAGATTTTAGATTTGTTTTTATAATTAGTATTTCGATTCATTTGATTTCCAGTAAGTCTAAGAATTAGCATAGTATTGAACTTCTTCAACAGAATAGAAGCAGTAGACGTTACAAATTGTTTTTACAGGGGAGTAAATTCCACAGAGATTGTTTGCCAAGTACCTAAAGAAGGTGAATTTCGCTTTGTTCCGGATAATGTATTTTCAAATGTCACGGTAAGGATTTTAAAACAGAATGCTCATAAAGTATGGAAATAATTTTATTGTATTGGCCTTCCCGAAAAAACAAACAAACAAATAAACAAAACCATGTAGTCCAAGTGTACCTATGTACCTCTTTCGGATTATAATTCGTTCAATCTGAACTGATCTGTTTTCATAAAATAACAAATTTATGTGCCTGTATTATGAATAGGTCACCTAGCTACCTAGGTATGATTATTCAGTTTGATGGGGGAAAAAAATGTAGGAGGATTATGCTAAAATTCAGTAGCCTAAAAAGTAAAAACCTTCATTTTGAGTTGAAAGTCACTCAAAAAAATTTCAACTTCGGAGGGGCGGAGGGCAGATATAGGTTCTCGAAGAAGGGGCATTTTCGCTCCATCAACCTAATCTGTTTTGGGAAAAATAAAATAAAATAGCTTAGTTTCCAAAAAATTCTATTTAAAATTCTACGTCGAAGTAGACCATTACCTTCAAAATCCAAGATCACTTTCAGGGTTCTACTGAGCGCTTGAAAATTTGCAAATCGCTCTTTTTGGGATAAATCCGGGTTTGAAAATTTTTTCTTCTAAAATAACTAATGCGAAATATTTTGAAATGCAGTGATACCAACTTCTTTGCCATTATTGCAAATTTCAAAAAATCGAAATAATTATAGTTTTTGTATTGGCTATTTTTCTCGAATTTTATTGACACCACTGCTTACCATATTTCCCCAGATACCCGATTCCGAAATGATATTTTTCAACGTTTTGGCTTAAGGGGGTGCTCTACCTTTTGTTTGTTTACTTTTTAGCATACCCGCAGGCAGAGATTAGATATTTTTCAAACGCATTTTTTTATTAGTTGGAGAGAATGAAAGTGAATAATTATGAGTGAAAACGTTATTACTGTATTGAAACGATATAATAAAACTTTGAAACAAGCTAAACGATTAAAATATAATGAATTCAGACGATTCTCTGTATTCGAGCATTCATTGTCAGTCATCAGACACTTGACACATGATTATTCTGAAACTACTGAACAGAATTTGATGAAATTTGAATATGTTGTGCAGAAACGAATTCCCGACAACTTGACGTTGCCTTTTTTTTGATTAATTTTGTTAAATCAAAGTTATAGCCATTTGAAATTTTCAAATGGCAATATCTCCAAAAATACAAAGAAATTTGAAAAAAGGGCAACGTCAACCTCTCTGGACCATTTTTATGCACAATATATCCAAATTTCATCAAATTCTGTTCAGTAGTTTCAGAATTATGGTGTGATGACTGACAATGAATGCTCGAATATAGAGAATCGTCTGAATTCATTATATTTTAATCATTTAGCTTGTTTCAAAGTTTTATTATGTTGTTTCAATACAGTAATAACGTTTTCACTCATAATTATTCACTTTCATTCTCTCCAACTAATGAAAAAATGCGTTTGAAAAATGTCTAATCTCTGCCCGCGGGTATGCTAAAAAGTAAACAAACAAAAGGTAGAGCACCCTCTTAATATTAATGTGAAATATTTGAGAAAACAATTTCCAGAATAACAGTTTATTATCTAAAAATAAGCAATTTGCGAATTCTCAACTGCTCAGTAGAACGGCTAGAACCTCGAAAGTGGGCTTGAATTTTGATGGTAACGGCTTAGGTCGACGCAGAATCTGAAATACTAAGTACCTAAGTATGTTTTAGAACACTGGGATATTTTTCCAAAAAGTGGTTGGGTAGGGACTTCAAAAAAAACCACGATTTTTTCGAAAATACCCCTTATTCAAGGATTCATATCTCCCTTCCAAGGACACCTCCACATATTGATTTCTGCTCAGAATGATTTGCCTACTTACTGATCTGTTTGAAAAATAGGATCATTCGTCATGTACCTACCTGATGAAAAACACGACACTTTAACCTGAATTTTTTTCCAACACAGACGATCAATTTGAATAACGCAGAACTCACCAATCCAGCGCTGATCAGCAAAATGAAGCCTTTCGAGCGATTTTTCCAATTGGATGATGTATTCATCAGAGGGCCTGTGAAATTCGCGAATGACCTAATCGATTCAGAAAAGAATCAAGAAGATTTACGCAAAAACTTGTTTCGAACACCAACCTTGACGCACATTCATCTGACAGATTGCAAGTTTATGCAATTACCACTATCAAAAGACAAAACTTTCATGTTACCACCAAAAATTTCCACCTTCAAGATACAGAATTGCAGCGATGAGTATTTCAACTGGACAAGAATAACTTCGCTGAAAAGTTTGCTGATTGGTAATGATGGTTTAACAAAACTGCCAGAGTTGGGCTTTCCATCCGTTGAGGGATTGGTGATACAATATTCAAAGGGCCACAGCCATGTTCTCCCGATCAACGCCTTAGCTGCTTTTTGCAATTTGACTCGTTATTTTTATTCATACGAAATGTACCAAGGAGCAGAAAATTACTGCGAATGCTTACGACTGGCTAATTGGGAAACATATTTGAGTGCGGAGGGAATTGATTTTAAGTTGAAACCCGATCCAGAAGACAAAGCTGCTTGTGATGGGGCGAATTTTGGTGGTGCGTACACGTAACTTTAAAATTGTAAAGAATAACTCATATGATGTATCTACCTACCTACTTATTTATTGAAAAAAAGTCCAGCCGTCAGAAGTAAAAAGGTTATGAATATTTCTTACAGATACAGATTGTTCAAATTATACTCTGGATGAAGCGAAAGCAATCCGAAAAAGATGTTTATCTTTGAAGCCACCAGTATTCAAAGACGAATCTAAAACCGATTCTAAAAAAAAAGCAGAACCACCGCCGCCGCCTTTCTCCATCAAGAATATACCATTTTGGGTGTATATAATTTTAGGGTTTTTTCTAATCGCCTTGATTTTCACAATAATCATGTTCATGGCTGAAAAGGCGAGTACGAGTATTTAGAATCAAATTACGTTCCTATTTTACTAAACGTCGTTATATTAAAAAACACGATTGGTTGAATGAAAAATGTGATATTTTTTTTATTCAGGAAATAGCAGCATCAGATGCTGAATACTATGAAGAAGAAGAAGACGACGAGTAAGGAATACGATGATTTAGTCTGTTTTGACCTTTTTTGGTGGCAGGAAGGCGATCTTCAGCCATTTTATGAAAGAAGCTACCACTTTGACGAGGGTTTCATTTAAATGGTACCTGCAATACCTCATGTTGAGTACCCATGGCTCGTGAGTCAAAACTCGATGCAATCTTCATAACTAAAAACTTTTCTTTGCGCATAGAAAAACTACACAAGATGTAAGTATTTTTATTTTGGAGAAGAAGAGAATATTGTTGCGATTGGAAGTACCTATTTTAACGTTTGTATGTGAAATTCAATTACAAAAAATTCTACATTTTTAAAATATTCATAATGAATTTAAATAAATATTTGTACTTGTTTCCATTTTTCGAACAAATTCAATATTCGGAGCACTTTTGAAAAAATCTCATTAAGAAACACATCTTTTACCTATACGTGTACCTATACATACCTACCTCGAAAGCTTAGCACGATACTGCAAGTGGAGAACAAAAAATGTTCATCTTGAAATAGGTTCTCGAAATACCTGCTTACTAAATTTGTGTGAAAAGTATATTTCATCATCACCACTCTTATAATTTATTTTTGGAATTTGATTTTGAAAATTTGGAAATCACGTACCTATACTCGATTTTTTTCATTGAAATAATTTATGCACATCTCATTTTCTCTTTCAAATTCCAAAATGATATGTCAACTTTTCAAATTTTTTGCACTTCGACTCTCCACACTCCATTTCATCTGAAGTGTAGATTTTTCAAATTTAGAGGTATCAAAATGTTATTGCTTCTTAAATATTTTCAAAAACTGCAGTTCTTAACAAGACATATGAAGAGAGCTTACTCAAGTGCATGAGTGCTAACCCATTGGAAGCTTCAGAATTTCTTGAAAAACCATTCGATTGAATGGTCAAAAATAGAGTAGGCACAAACAAAATTTTTTCCCAGTTGATGGGTTCGTGAACAAAAGAATTTTCCTCCTTTCCCCCTCCTGAAAAAAATCAGGAAACATTTTTGGAACATTATAAATCCGAGTAGGTACATGGGCGTTGAATGTCATTTCGAATTTTTCCAAAATACCAAATTCCAAAAATCCTCTGGAGGCTCCAAAATAACCTCAAACCGCCAGTAATCGTCGTCGTCGTTTCCTTATAAGCGGTAGGCCTATTGGCCTGTCTGCTGTGGTGTGGAACCTGTTAAGGATGAGCCTGAGGTATCAGTGAGTTTCCTCCTTGGTCTCCCTCTGCTTCTTTTCCCCGTTGGTGTATATTGGAGGTCCTGTTTTGGTGATCTTGTTTCCTCCATCGTTTTGACATGATTTCTCCAATCTTTCCTATATCTACTTTTTTATCTTTTTCATGACTGGCATCACTCCGAGATCTGCTGTTATTTTCCCAGATGGGACTCTGTCTCTGAGAGGCACCCCTGCCGTTCTCCTCATAAACTTCATCTCAGCTGCCATTATTCTTCTTTTATCAGATTTCTTCAGTGCCCAAACCTTGCTTCCATAAGTCATTATTGGTATTGCTAAGGTATTGTACACCTTCAATCTTGTTTCTTTTTGCACCTTACTGCTTCTCAGCGTCCTATGTATTTATCAGTCCTGTGACTCTCAGGAACTTTGCAATCTTTCCACCAACATCTATTTCTCCCTGGTATGATATTGTGTTTCCCAGGTATTTGAAATTATTGACCTGTTCAATGATTTGTCCGTTTATTACAATCTTGCTTCTTACTGGTTCCTTTCCTTTGAAGGCCATTGTTTTTGTTTTCTCTGATGATATTCTCATATCATACTTTTCTGATGTCTTTGTTAGATTGTACATTGATCTCTGTAGGTCATCTTCTGTTTCGGCTAGTACTGCTTGATCATCTGCAAAAAGTACTGTTGATATTTCCTGCCTTGTGTCTGTCTTGATTCCTTTTGGCTTCATTTTCTGCCATTCTTTCACCATGTGATCCATGTACATGTTGAATAAAACACAAGACAGTGGGCATCCCTGGTGAACTCCCCTGTTTATTTCTGCTTGTTCTGAGAGTTTATTTCCAATTTGTACTCTTATTCTGGTGTTCTTATAAATGCTGTTTATTACCTTTCGCATTTTATATGTTATCTCTTCATCTTTTAGCTCTTCAAACAGTTTTTTTCTATTGACCCTATCATATGCTTTTTCCAGGTCTATAAAGCACATGTGTGTTTCTAGGTTGTATTTGATCCTTTTTTCCATCAGTAGTTTTACTGTAAAACTTGCATCAGTGCATGATCTTCCTTTTCTGAATCCATTTTGACTTTCTGACATCTTTTCTTCTGCATGGTCTGCCAGTCGTTTTGCCAGTATTTTTGCATATATCTTGTAGCAGGTGTTGAGTAGACTTATTCCTCAGTAGTTTTTCAGGTTTGACATATCACCTTTCTTAAACAGTGGTATTACAATTGCTGTTTTGAATTCTTCAGGTACCTTTTCTTCTTAGTACATCCTATTTAGGAATTCCAGCAGTCTTCTTTTGAATTCACCACTTGCGTATTTGTACAATTCTGTTGGTATGCCATCTTCTCCTGGAGCTTTTGCATTTTTTGCTGTTTTCAAAGCTTCTTGTAGCTCTTCAAATGAAATTCAGTCTTCTGGTTCTCCAATTTCCTCTTCTATCTTTATGTCTTGTGCATTTTCATCACGCCAGAGTTCTTAAAAATATTCCTTTGCATCATTGATTTTTATTTTTGGCAAACCCACTCTTTCATTAAAATTTGTGTCAATCCTCCTTATGATCTTATACACCTTTGGCCATAACTTGTATGTGTCATGCTCCAGGAATGTGATGAAATCTTCCCAGCTCTCTCTCTGTAATTTCCTGGACTTTCTCTTGACTTTTGCCGACTGTTTTCAATATTCTTCACCATCAACCTCACTTTTTGAGCTCATGAATTTTCTAAATGCCTGTATTTTCTTTTGAATGAGCTCTTGGATTTTGTTGTCCCAATTCTTTATTCGCTTTGCTCTGATTCTGCATGGAACCATTCCTAAGCTTTCTTTTGCCGCTTTTGTCACAATGGATTTGATATTTTTCCATTCTTCTTCTATGTCCTGCCTTTTTGGTATTTCTTCACTTATGATGTTCATCCGTCTTTGGTACAGCCATTGGTTGGTTGGGTCATCCAGGGCTCTTGTGTTGATTTTCTTTTCATTTTTCCTCTCTGGTATTCTTGTTGTTTCCGTTCTCATTACTCCTTGAACAAAATGATGGTCAGTGCCTATTTCCAGACCCCTATGTGTTCTTACATCCAAGAATTTCTTTGCGGTGTTTTTGTTGGCTATAAAATGGTCAATCATTGTTTCATTGAGCTTTGTCCTCTTATATTGCTCCATGTCATCTTATGATCTTTTTTGTGTTGGTAGAATGTATTCATGATTCTCAGTCCGTTGAAAGTGCAAAAATCTATCAGTCTCTTCCCATTTGTATTCATTCTTTCTGTACCATACATACCAGTGACTGTCTTTACTCGCTTATATCCTACCTGAGCATTCAAGTCTCCTGCTATTACCAATTTATCTTCTGGATTTACTGCTTGTACTGCCCTCTGTAGTTGCTTGTAGAACTCTTTGCTTTGTTCCTCTCTTCCCTCTTCTGATGCATACTCTGATTATTGTAAGAAAGTCTTTTTTCAATCTCATGCTTGCTGATACAATTCTTTCATGCCATTCGCACCTCGGGAGTAATAAGGTCACATCTCAAAAAAGTGAAATTTTACAGGAGAACGATTTTCTTTTTTTTAAAAACTTGATTCATTATTTTTATCAACTTATAATTAATTGTGAGGAATGAATAGCACCTCGTTTTAAAGATCTGGTATCCTACCTTCATTTAGCATAAGAACACTTTGAAAAATAAAATCTTAGAGAGGAAATATTTCAATGTTTGGAAAACGTTAGAACCTTTCATTAAAGTTGATGTGGAGGCGAAAGGAAGCGTCCAAAAAAAATTTCATGTCAATAAAATTGTAGAGAATTAAATTTCTAATCGACATACTGCCGTTAGTTTTTTTCTAGAGTGCTTAGTTTTTGAGTTTTTCTCAAAAAACTAAAATTTCATTATAATTATGTGCAAATTCATTTTTCTGAAAAGTGATCAATTTGAAAAAATTTTTCCATTTGGTACAAACCAATAAAAAATGCACTCCTTGTGACTATTTCTAACTGACAAACATTCAAAACAATCAAAACTGTTTGTTAACACTTTGAATGTACGAAATTTGCTCAAAAAAAGTGGAGTTTTTTGAGATATGCCCTTATAACTCCAAACAACTTGCAATGTTGTTGAAATTTTGAGTTAGGCCATTTGCGTTTTTTACAAGATCTAGATAATGTACCCAACTCAGAGTGTAATTTTCGGTTGAGGAGGGTTATACAAACCCCAAAAATGCAAAAACATCAAAATCAATTTTTTTTGAGATGTGACCTTATTACTCCCGAGGTGCGATAATATGTTGTATGAGTTGATGTTTTCGCGGTGTTTATTATGTATGTGTAACATCACTCCGCCTGCAGCTATGGTTTTCTTGTCGACTCCACTGTAGATAACTATGTAATTTCCAGATTTGATTGTTCCACTTCCTTTCTTCTTTGTTTCAGACATCACAGCAAAGTCTATATTTCTGCTGCTTAGAATTCCGTTTATTTCTGCTTCCTTGGCTGCATATCCTCTTACATTCCAGTTTCCGAATTTGTATTTCCTTTCATTAGCGTGTGTTTTTATTTTAACCAGGAGTTCACTTCCGCCTGGGATCCCATAGTTCCATCCATTTTCTGTTGTTTGTGAGTTTTGAGTAAGGTTGATTTTCGTCTGACTTGGTTACCAGCCATGCCAGATATATCATGGTGATAGGGCTGCTATCTAGGCCTCCACGCTTGCCTGGTCCTCTTTTAGTCGCCTTTTACGACAGGCAGAGGGTACCATAAGGATATTCTTAACCCGTCCCTACACGGGGAGCCAGTAATCGATTTGAGAAATCAACGATGCACTGTACGCGTTCATATGGGAGCTAAATTTTGTTTTGAAAAATCCTTTAACAAATTTCTGAAAAACTGAGACTTTCAAAAAATTTCTGAAAGGCTCAAAAATGGCCTAAAGCTATCTCCAATCGACTCGGTATGCCCAAAAATAGGGCATAGGCTGAATTCTAGAATTATTTTGTTGCAGTACCTACTAAGTTTTACACCTGCGTGCTGTTTTATGGAATTTTTTGAAAACCAGAATTTCTGTAGCCGGAGGCCCAGAACGACTTGTAACCATCTCCGATCGACTGTGTTTAAAAATTAGAATGTAAAGTAAATTTCAGCTCTACATCATTATTGGGCGAAATTTTGTGAAAATTTCAACTCTGAACTCTGAAAAATTTTTTGAAGGCACCAGAATTGCTCAAAATGGTTGGAAAACTTCTCGCCCAATCCATTTGTGGGGCGTAAATTGTATGTATTGTATATATATGCCCAATTTTCTGCTTTCTCTGCTAATTTGGCAAAATTTTGATTTTTCCCCTCATTTTTGGAGCAAAAATTTTCAAAAATTTATCGAAAATTGAAATGTATTTTAGAAGCTGAGAATTCGGCTGGTGATGTATTTTTGCATGCTCTTTTTATTTAGCTACATAAATGTTTTTGCCATTTGAGGTAAGTTAAAACATATGCTTTGTTGGCTAAAGAAAACTTTCCCTGGACCATTTCTGTTGATTTTTTTTTAATTTTTTGAAATTCAAACGAAATAAAAAAATTTTAGTTTGTCTTTATACCAGTCTGGTCGGTAAAAGATATTTTTTGACCGAATAATTTCACAATTATGGATAAACTTGATCAAGTGCGACAACGAAAATGAAACTAGAGATCAATTCCTGAATTAGAAAAGTTGATTTGAGCAATGGTCTTCTTTCGTCATGCGCCGACCTTACGAAGGCTCCAAAAACTTGGGTAATTATTGGCCATTGTTATTCATATTTTTGTACTTACACGTCTTTTATTATGCTATTTTTTCATAGGTAACACGCAGTAGATAAGAAATGAAAGAAGTTGTGTATTTTTTACTGTTATCAATAGGTATTATTATAAATTGTTCGAAGTTTTTCCGGTACGATATTATCATTAGACTACATTTTCTTATGCCGACACCCTGATTAATTTGATTTCTAGTAAAAACCAGCGAGATATTGAATTCCAATAAAAAGAGACAACTGGAAGAAGAATCGGCTTATTCGAGTTGCATTCGTTCAAATGATGAGGATGGTAATATCGAAGCTGTGCTTACATGTACACTACACTCTTCAGGAAGTTATTACGTTTTACCGGAGGATCACTTACTATCACATTTAACGGTAAAGATTTAAAAAAAAAAACAAATTTCAGCTCGAGCGCAATTGATGGGTTTTAAAAATTTTTTCTGCAAGAAAAAAAAGTTGTCTGGTTGAAGGTATGTAGGTACTAAATACCTTTTAAATTGAGAAGGAAAATCACATTTTTAAAAAGCAAAAGTCAAAGCCACATTGAACCATAGGATCAAAATTATTTAAACTGATAAAGGAAAATTGAAATACTTACGACGCTAAAATAGGCACCACACATCAAAATTTCAAAAAATAAAAAAATAAACTAAAATTTGGTAACGATACGAAAGCCAAATTTCAGATATTCCGGAGTTTTTGGTACGTAATTTAAAAGTTGAAGAAAAATTCAGATAGGTAGTTGATGTTTGCAAAACGACGAGGAAAAGCTAGGTTCAGAGCTCCAGAATGTAAAAAAGTCAAATATCGTTTGACATATCGTTTCATTTGTTTTCGAAATCGCTGAATACGAATATCAATTTACATTTCTGATTCGACCACTCCAAATCTTCAGTCCTCGACCCTCAAATTTCGTTTTTTCAAAAACTGATGAAACCGAAAATCCTCTGATGGCTTCAGGTCGGTTCGAAACCGTTAACAATCGACTCAGCACGTTGAAAATAGGTTAATTTTAGCTTTCTAGGTTAATTTTCTGACTTTTTGACTTTTTTCTAATTTTGGCTCAAAATTCGAATTTTCAAGACTTTGCCAAAAATGTAAAAATGAATTTCAGCATTTGAAGTTTTGTCTGACGGAATATTTTGGGGTCCTCTTTCGACTCCCCTTTGTCCAGTTCAAAATTTTTTGTGTCGTTTGAGATACTTTCTTTGTTCATATTTCATCTGCAGTTTCACTGTAAATGCATAGCATAAGATTGCAGACATGTCGAATAAATTGCATACTTAGTTTGCCGTAAATAATACATACTTGTTCTGTATTTACGGTGAACTGGGTATGCAATTTTATTAACACCATCTGCAGCCTTTCTTCGACCCCAAATTTCGTCGAGATCTTGCAAAATATCTTTGGTAGGTTTGTAAGAGAATAATTTTAAAAAATGGTCGAGAAAATAGGCAGTAAAAAAATTCAATATCGCGCGAAGATAATTTATTTGAACTTCCTCATTTCTAAATTTAATTAATTGAAATACCTACTTACCCATAAATTTTGATTTTATAGAAATTAAGTTTGAAGAATGACATTTTTCAAACACCGACGCTGATAAAGAAGAACAATCCATTCGAACAATTATCCAAGCTGCGTTATTTGTTTATCGACGGTTATTTGCAATTCCAGGACAAACTACTGCAACCAAGCACCGCACAAAAATTACACGAACAGTTTTTCTACATACCAACTCTGAAGAAGCTTTATTTGAAACATTGCGGATTTCTGAATTCATTGAAATCAGAACTAGATGATACTTTCGCATTACCACCGAATATTTCAAAACTCACTTTGGAGGAATGCAGTGATAAATATTTCGACTGGAAAAAAACCACTACGCTGAAAACGTTGATAATAATTCAAAATTCCGATTTAACAAAAGTGCCCGATCTTGGGTACCCGTCCCTTGAAGTATTGGATCTAGGTGAAAGCCCGATTTTGGTTTCGCCCAAAATCTTGGCTGGTTTTTGCAATTTGACAAAGTATCTATTCCATGCTGCAATCTACAATAAAAAAGAAAATTACTGCGAATGCGACAGATTGTGGTTTTTGATTAGGTTGTTGAAACAAGATAACCCTAATTTGGGTTTCAGAGCCATCGATACCGGCTTAGTATGTGTTAAACCAGATGGAGGTAAGTCGAAGTACGAAATATTTGTACTGAATAAGAAGTGCAGCAGTTTGAAGTACTCGTCAAATGCGAATAATTGTTACAGTGTTGCCGAATTGTACGAGTACTACAAAGTACGCTCCTGATGAACTGAAAACTATCCGAAACAAATGTTTATCTTTGAAGAAACCAGAAAATTCAGACGATTCGGTACATAATGTTGAAGCTAATTCTAAAATAGCTGCACCTGGACCCGTTCCCTCGAGCTCGAAGGGTTTACCACTTTGGCTGTATATAGCGATAGGATTATTAGCAATAATCGTCTCATTTTTCGTGATAATCGCGACCGTTCTCGTAGTTAAAAAGGTGAGTACCTATATCAGCCTATCACATCATATCAATTATTATCATATAATTTTTGGAAAACGTTACGTGGGTACCTAATGATCCTTGATGGGATAATTCATGTTTCTTTAATCTAGAGAAGGGCGCGGGTGTCGGATAATGATGAAGAATACGTGGAGGAAGAAGAACCAGAAACGGAGTAAGGAATACGATAGGCAGGACAATTAGCCTGTTTGATTTGTTTATACTTATACAGGAATGCGATCTTCAGTCGTTCTTCGAAATACAATGCTACCTAGACCTACTAATTTGATGTCATTTTTATCTAAATGGTACATTAACCACCCATGTCATGAGTTAAAACCTGTAACACAAAAATAGGTAGGTACCTTCTACCTTAATAAAAATCTTTACGTTGAACAACTGAATAAAGACCTATACCTACCTATCTGTGCAGAGCAAAACCAAAAGTAATGTTTTGGTTGTTTTGAAAGAAAGAAGAACAAAAAAAAAAGTTGTTAATCTGAAGTTATATTATTTTATCATTTATAAAATGTGTGCAAATCAATTATAAAAAATGTGACATGATTTTATTATATTTTATAGGTAAGTATTTTAGTTATAAATTTGAATAAATGTATTTCATGAGTTAGTATTGTTGGGATGGTTATTTTTGGCGAATTCTTGAAAATTCAAAATCGACCATTTTTGTAGATTTTTTTAAAAAGGTATATATAAGTAGATAAGTACATACTTACATACTAAGCGAGGAATGTTGGTCAAAAAATGTACCCACTTGAAGTGTTCATTATGGGAAATCGGCTCAAAAGCATGTAAATCCTTTAAACGGGTCGAAAATGAGCTGAAACTCGATTTTCAGCGGCCTAAATTAGTTTCCACGCTTTCAGAGGAATTCTGAAATTCTAGAAAACCCGAAAATCGCGCTGGAGGCTTCAGAACGGCTTGGAATTGTGAAATTCAGATTCAGGCATGATTTAGGAGGGTTGGTTCTTGACAAGATACTACATACCATTCACGTGATTTTAAAAAATTTCCTCTCGAACAGAAAAATTTTGATTTTTTGAATTTTTTCTTCATGAGTTTTTTGGTTTCAAAAAAAAAAAAAAAACGCACAGATGATGTAGATAAATTCTTTACGTAGGTTAGAAAATCCATAACTCAACGTTTAGTTGCCGTACCTGATTAATTTTTACAACTGCTGGAAAAATTTTAAAATTCTGGAGAAATCAAAAATCTTGCTGGAGGCTCTAGAATGGCCAGAAATGATGGAATTTTTGGTTCGAGGGAGTTTGTTATTGTTGAGATTAGAAGCACTGTACCTACTTGAAATGCTGAAAACAGGTTCAGTTGTACAGAGAGCATTGGGAGAAATCACGTTTTTTAATTTTTATGCAAAAATGGTATAGTTTTTTGCCAATTGTATAGGACATTATTTTAAAGGGAATTTAATTTCTGATTTTTTGGTATAAAAAGAAATGAACTTCGACCATTTTCAACGTGACAAATTCAATTTTTGTGTAGCAATTTTCACCTGTTTTCAGGATTTTACAACATTTTATTAAAAATAGGTAAGTACATAAAAGATAGATATACATATATCGGTAACTCCCAATTTTTTTAATTTTCTCAGTATTCAGCATTTTTCTCTTCTCTTAATGTAATATACAAGTTTAATAAGAACAATATGTTGAAATTACAGTAGTCCCGGCTTAATGTAGACATGGTTAATAGAATAATTCGGATAATGGAATCGAAATCAATTGGGACAGAACGTGTGCATCTTCTTACATGTAAATTTTATCACTTATTGTATGTGTAGTGAGAAAGAGCATTGAGTTCGGTTAATAGAATTGATTAATCTTCAAAAGTAGGAGAAAATCACGGAAATTCGACAGAATTTAACAAAAAGTGGATAAAAAAGACATGTTTTAAACTGTTAAAATGGCATAAAAACACAAAATTAAGATTATTTTGTAATAAGTGAAAAATTGGCAAAAAAAATGATGAAATTTTTGTAAAATTTTATAAAAATTGTCCAAAAAAGT
Organism: Planococcus citri; assembly: GCF_950023065.1. NCBI lineage: Eukaryota > Metazoa > Arthropoda > Insecta > Hemiptera > Pseudococcidae > Planococcus > Planococcus citri. Next base: position 14,107,481 of record NC_088678.1, on the reverse strand, counting down.
GTACAAAACATATTAAAAAACTAAATGTAGGTACCTAACTAAACAACCAAAAAAGTACTGAAATCGACTCCTAAAAACATCAAAAAGTGATGAAATTTCAACAGAATTTGGAATTTTGTGTGTTTTACATACCGGGTCCCAACTTGATTCTAATAAATAAGTAGGAGTAGAAATGTGAAATTTGTTTCCAAGCTTATTTATGACCAGGGGAAAGCCCAAATATGAGTATAGGATTTTTGTAGTACAAGGTTATAATGCTATAAGCAAAGAGTGGTTCATGTAACATTTTTTCTTGAAATCTCAAGGTCTTACCCCCTAATTTTGTTCCTTTTGATGAAAAAAATACACCATAAAATTTTTGTTGAAAAATATTAATATTTAGAGGTCGCGCACAAGCGTTGAATGTTGAGAGCAATGAGGGCGTGCAAGCACAATACTTCCCACGGCGCAGTGCGCAATGAAGCTTGATGGGATTGATTTGGCGCAACTATACTGAGAGGGGCATCCCCACCACAACTTATTAAGTGATACCAATTGTTCTTGGATTTTTATAATAACCATTCCAAAGTATTGATTATGATTTTTTGGCTGTAGAATTCATTTGAACCTGAATTTGGAATTTAGAAATCGAAAAATTCCATTTTTGTAAAGTAACAGCTTTAAAACTGATAATAGTCAATAAAACATCAACTTGAAATGCTGAATCTTATAAAATATTCTTATTTGAATGTAAATTTATCCTATATCTACATTTTACCTATAGACACTGGACCTGCATATAAGACAACCAACTGGCAGCCATCTTGGCAAAATAACCTGAGTAACGCCAATTTATCCCGCTGGGTGATCTTGGCAGCGCTGTACTTCAATTTTGCAGGCAACAGGGAAAAGGGAGGGTTGTGTAGTCCGGAAGGAACTCCTGGCTGTGCGCGCAGTCAGGAGTACCTCGCTGACTACACAACCCTCCCTTTTCCCTGTTGCCTGCAAAATTGAAGTACAGCGCTGCCAAGATCACCCAGCGGGATAAATTGGCGTTACTCAGGTTATTTTGCCTAGATGGCTGCCAGTTGGTTGTCTTATACGCAGGTCTAGTGTCTATAATTTTACCCTTTGATTACCAAGTAGAATAGAATAGGTAGTATAATACAACCTAAAATTCATAGTTTTTTCTTTACTTTTGAAATCTTTTGTAGGTATTTCCTCCTTTAATGAGCTTCGGATTTGAAAAATTGTCATTGACTCTTCATTAATAACATCTAAAAGAGCCCACAAAGGACTAGCCTTACTTATCATACATTGTAGAGGGGATAATGTTGTGTAATACTACTTCAATCCAACGAGGGAATGGAACACTGCATTCCAGGGCGATAAATTTCAGGAAATTTATTTTTTGGAAACTTTCAGAAACTTTCGGAAACTTTCCGGAAACTTTCTGGAAATTTATTTTTCTTCGATCAATAGGAACTTGACAGAGGTGCGCCGCGCTAGTGTCGCCTTGTTTATGATTGGCTGATGAAAGGTCCCAGTATAAACATTGGAATGTAATGTTGTGAAAATTGAAGGAAAATTGTTGAAAATCGCTGATAAGAAACGCGCGTCTAGAGTCTGACGGGCTACGAAACGTTCCCGCCAATCACAGCGCAGAGGGGCGGTTCTATGGACTTGCAAATTTTTTCAGTTTTTATTTTTCGTTGAAAATACGATATAATAAAGAGCTTTTTCGATTTTACTAATTAAAACAGAAAATTAAACGACTTTTTTCTTCAAATTGGTTGGTAATCTAATCTTTAACCTACGTACGACAGTACTGTAACTTTACATTTACAACTTTACTGAATGAATACCAAATAGGAAAAGTCATTCTTGTTTTCATTTCAAATCCATCATAATTTATGATAATTACATCAATAAAAGCAATCGAGATCGATAACTTCAAAAAGAAATACTTTGCAGTTGGAGCCAGTGAAAATGAATGTACAGATACATACAGATAGCTAGCTGCATAACTAGCGTGAGCCTACGTACTTATCTCTAGACTCTATCTATTATTAGATACCAGATTTTACTCATTGATTTTCATTTTTCTCCGCTGAAATGTCAAGTACCTATTGAATTTACTGATGAGATCTTATTACTTTGTAAAAATAGTAAAAATACATGAGTGTGTGATAAACTGATAGTTCTTTCTTATCAGATTACTTCATTCTTGCCAGGGAATGCCGGTGCTGAATGATAAAGTTAATCTGAATAGCTACCTAGGACTTGTACGTACTTTATTTCTGCATTGCGACAGTGTTTTATTTAAAATAATATGCAAAACGTCCATTTATTTTATACCTAAATTACATTGTTTTTTCAATATTGTGAGAATGAATACAACACTAGAACGTCAGTGATAACGGTGATGAACATAACGCTAGACGCGCGTGATAAGAACAGGACCTTTCGTTAATTCCGGTGTTTTTGACCACAATTTCCTAGAGCGCGACAGTTGTCTTGTCAAATCCCTATGAGGCACCTCATACCTGTTTTTAACAAATGCCAGTTTTAAAATGCTATTGGTCAACAACAAATTGATAAATTTCCAATAATTCTGTTGTTTTCATTTATTCTCAAATTTTCTGCAATAAAATGTCATTTGTGTGGTGTTTTATTTTATGAATTGAAAAATGTGACCAAGTTCAAGAATTCAAGGATTACTTCACAAAAAATAAAAAACTGCACCAGAAAAATTCTAAATAATGAAGAAAAAAATGCAGGGACGATGTGAACCAAAATTTTCAACTGTAACTGGAACTGGAATCAACCAGAAAATTTTCGGGGAAATAATTTTTAATTTTTTATCCAATTAGCCTTTACTGAAATCAAAACAAAAATTGGAATTGGAACCCTTTGAAATTTTCATTTCTCTAACCATAAAATTGTAACCTTTGAATAAATTTGGTTAATTATATTATGATCCATGAAATTTGCGACAATTGAGTTGAGACAAATATTGTCATTTTCTCTCATTAGTCATTGAATAATTTTTTTTATTTTAAAAAATTGATTCTTGAATCATTGATAATGCATATGCGTAAAAAAATAAAAGTATTGATGAATTTCTCATTTTTCAGTTTTTTCACATTCTGAACTTCGTTTGGATGGAAATGGATCTGAAGAGTCCTTGAACTTCTCAAAGGAGACAACTAATTATAGGTACCTATTCATTTTTGAAAAAATGTGCCGTATTTTTTAAATTTCAAGAAATTGTCTCAAAATGGTTTATCAGCAGGTTTGTTATAGTTACACCTGTTGAAAAAATGATACCAAGTCGTGTATATACGTGTATTTCGAAAATTTCATTCAAAAATTTTTTTAAAAAACCAGGAAAAACATATTTTATTGTTTTAAATGTCATAATCTAGTGGTGTTTGTTTACTGTTTACAAGCATTTCCTTATTATGAATGAAAGTGCTGAACTCTGGTGAGTATTTTGGTGAAAATTTGAAAGTTTCCGGAAAATTTCCTGAAAAATTTCAAGAAAGTTTCCGTTGAAAGTTTCCTCTCATCTCTAAGGGCACATAACCGTGGGAAGTTTTCACTTGACGCGCTCATAACTTCTCAACCTTCAACTCTTGTGCGAGACCTCTAAATATTACTTTTTGGCCCTGAAATTTTTTGTGAAGTATTTTCTAACCAAATGGAACACTTCTAGGGTGTAAGCTCAAAAAATTAAAACATAAAATTTTTTCTATTGTTCTTTGAACCACTCTAACCTATCTGTTGATAGTACTAGGTAAAGATCCATTTCCTTGAGGTAGGGTGGAAGTTGAATCATGTACCTATCAGTCTTTGGCACAGGGTGCCAAACTGTCTTTACAAATTTATGATAAAATCTTGATAAATAATTAGTTAGTAGGGCTGAGAAAAATATTTTATATCATACTCGTATTTTTTTGTATGTAGTAGGTAGTTATACTACATAGATAAGGTATATCCAACATAGTTTTACGTTTCATAAAATTTCCAGTTGATTGAGATTGAGCCCCATTTGTTAGAGAATATTTTGGTAGGTATATTTTAGGCATAGGTAAATGCATATTTTAGCATATTTTGGGCTTTTTTAGGGAATATTTGACAATATTCAGCAATTTTCACTGTTTTTGGAGAATATTTTGAGAAAATGAAAAACTCACAAAACAGGCAGAATTTTAAAACTTCAAAAAATTTTTTAATCAAAAAATTAAAATATTTATTTAAACATACTACGTAATTCACCAAAAATGGTAAATTTCGAATTTTTAAAAATTTGTCAAAAATCGAATAATCAATTTAGCCGGCTGAAATTTTGGTTACGGAGGTTTCAGACTATGCTTTTTCCAAAAATTACAGTCCCGTTCAAATTGAGGAAACACCTATGAATCTGACAAAAACAAATTTTTGAAAGTTGCTTCTTGATCGACCAAGAGTTCAGGATTTAAGAATTTATCCTGGGTTTATAGGTACCTACAGAATTTTATTTCAACTTTTTAAAAATCCCATTACTGCTCGAAAACAACTTCCCCGGTCGCCTGGGGGTCACTATGGTCACTATATACAGGTTTAATTACTTACTTTCAGATTTAAAAAAAAAATATATATTGAAAAAAACTTTCGCAGTCATCACTCTTATTGAAACGACGAGCAGAGGGTGAGGGGAGGGGCATGGGGGGCTTCAAAAAATTGAGTAATAATTGGCCATTGTTATCCATATTTTCGCAGATTTTTATCGTTCACAAAGTTCGCCTTTTTTCCTTACGATCACACCACACTAGGTATAGATAAGAAAATATGAAAAAAATGGTGTATTTCTTACTGTTATCACTACGTAGGTACATATATGTACCAGTACTATTGTTCTAGGTTTTTTTCGTACTTACACCACTAGGTACTTATCTGAAACATATTTTTATTTTGACTCTATGATTATTTTGATTTTTAGTGAGAATTGGCGAAGTATCGAATTTGTATAGAAAGCGACAAAGAAAAGAAGTTGACACATGCTTTCCTACTGATACTTTTGATGAAAGTGGTAATAAAAGTATCAAGCATGGTGCGTTTACATGTAGAAGACCTCGACGTGGTGATTACTTTATACCGGAGAATATACCATCAAACATAACGGTAAGGATTTCAGTAAAACCAAATTTCAATTTTCTTGGAATTGCAGGTAGGAGGTTTTAAAATGACATTCTACGAGAGAAAAAAAATGTATTTCGTTGTACGTACGTCGTACACCTATGACTTTTCGTCTAAGTTGCAAAACGAAAGGGCTATGAAAATATTTTGTAAAAAAGTATAATAAATAAATGTATTTTGAAAATTGGTCGAGAAAATTGGCAGTGAAAAAAAAATTAAATTTATGCAATAGATACTTACGTATTACGAGAGTATTACTCATGCAATTGTTACTTATTTCCAAGTTTCGAATTTAAATTGCAATGCAATCACATAAGATATTTCACCTACCTACCTATAAATTAATATTTTTCTTCGCAGGAATTTTCTTTGTGGACTAACACTCCCATGAATCCAACGCTGGTCAAGACGATCGATACATTCAAACGATTTTCCAAGTTGACTGAGTTGTCTATCGACGGTTATTTAAAATTCTCCGGCGAATTTTTCGAATCAAATACCAAACAAAACTTATTACGAGAACAGCTCTTTCGCATACCAACTTTATCGCAGCTTCACATACGACGTTGCAGTTTTTTGAATCCATCAAATTCAGAACTACACGATAGTTTCGTATTGCCACGGAAAATTTCAATACTTCAATTAACCAATTGCAGTGATAAATATTTCGACTGGAAAAAGACCACTACACTGAAAAAGTTGATAATGATTGAAAATTCCAAGTTGGAAAAAGTACCGGTTCTCGATCTTGGTTACCCGTCACTTGAAGTATTAAATGTGCAAGGGAGCCAAATTTTGATACCGTCCGACACTTTGGCTGGTTTTTGTAATTTGAAAACATATTTATACAATCCGAAAATCTACAATGAGAAAGACAATTACTGCGAATGCCTGACATTGAAATATTGGGATAAATTTTTGAAACGTATAAACTCTACTTCGATTTTGGCATCGAACCATACCAAACTGGATTGTGTTAAACCAGATGGAGGTAAGTGCGAAGCGACTTAGAATAAGTAAGAAAAATTTGTAGGTACTGATAAGAAATATGTAGGTAGCAGTTTGAAATAGAAACAGAACAATATTTCTTACACAGGCACACCTTGTTTAAATTACACTTTGGAAGAATTGAAAGATATCCGAAACGAATGTTTATCTTTGGGACCACCACCGAACGAAGACGACGCTATAGACGATTTTAAAAAAGCAGCATCCGCGCCCTTTTCTTTGACAGATTTGCCATTTTGGATTTATATAATTTTAGGGTTTTTTATAATCATCTTACTATTCATAATGATCATGTTCGTGGCTGAAATGGTGAGTATTGAGTACCTATAGGTCCTAACAGATAAATATTTATTAAACCTTCTCACCAGAAAAAAATTAAGTACTCCGTTTTATGGAAAATTCTTATTTTCTTAAATTAGTGGGCAATAGCTGTCGGTCCAGATGAATATGCGGAGGAGGAGTTTGAATCGGAGGATGAGTAAGGATTACGATGCGATAATTAGCCTGTTTGACTTGTTTAACCGCAGGAATGTGATCATGAGTCAATCTTCGAAAGAAGCGATCACCTCATTCCAATAAATGGTACCGGAGCCTACCTGTCATGTCATTAGTCAAAACTTGTTACACGAATGTAGGTATAGTAAGTACCTATCTTAACAATGGTTCTAAGCAAACAACGATTTCTCCGTTCCTATGAAGCAAAGCCAAAGATGATATTGTATTAGTTGTTTTGAAGAAAAAGAAGCAAAAAAAAAAAGTTGTTGTAATTTTAAGGTAAAAATAAGTAGACTTATTTTAACAATACGTAAATGTGTGCAAATAAAATAGGAGACTTGTCACGTGATTTTATTTTATATCTTTATTATGAAACTATAATGAATTTAATTCAACGAATCGGTATAGGATTTGTAACTACACCATAAAATATTGTTGAAACTTTTTCCAAACACAAATAAAAGCCTTGAAAATGTTCAAGTAATAAACCATAAAGAAACCGAGAAATAATCAGTAAAATCTTGGCTTGTATTCCCAGAATTAGGTACCTACCTATTAAAGTTAAGTTACGTTTTTTTTACTTACATATCAAAAGTTCAATTTTTTATTTTTACACATTTTGAAGAAAAACAAGTTGATAATTTCAATGAGAGAATAATTTATGAAAGCATGCACAGTTTTTACTCTTTTCCAACCCACGCCTCTTGCTAAAGTTGTTAGAGTCTCGCTTTGCAGTACCAATAGCAAAAAATCTTGAATTTTCAAAAAGTTCTGTAAAAATTCTCACTCTATTGCCAAAAAATTCCTGTATGAGATCCTTGCTTTTAACACAAGGCTGCAAAATAGGAAGTCCAACATTTTAAAATTGAAAACCTGTCTCATGGCTATTTTTTTCACTTACCTGCATTGAAATGTTGTGCTCACGTTTTGTTGGCTATTTTTGGTTCAGCTTTTCTGGTCGCCGAGGTTACTCTTTTCTTTTTTGGAAAAAATTGAGTCGAGCCCCAGGTTAGATACCTAGCTCTAGACCATGAGCACTAATAGAACCTTCTAGTTCTATGCAACAATTTTTGGCGATTTGGGCTATAGAAAACTTGTGGCAATTTTTTGGAAAAAAGCAAGATTCATCAAAAACACAAACTTTTTCACAATTTACAATTTTAGCAAAAAAAGAATGAAAAAAAAAATGGTAGAACTTTCTATCAATTTTTAGTGATTTGAGCTAAGTAGGTAATACCTAATTTTTTTTTTTGGTAATTTGCAAAAAAAACATGAAAGGATCATTTTTTCAAAAATATAAAATATGGCAATTTTTGAAAAAAAAACAAGATTTTTGACAGTTTTGTAAACAGCAAAATTTATTTGGTAATTCTGGAAAAAAGAAAAACTGTGATATGGTGCAATATGACTTCACCATTAAGGTGGTTGTAATTAGAATGACATTAAAAGAGGAAAATCCTCATTGATGGAATGACATCATAAGTATATAAGTACCTACCTACTAGGGGAAACTTCTGTAATGTGGGAACTATACTATGTATGTCCTGAAGGATGTACCAAGGTCTCACAGCATCCTGCTAAAGGTATTCAGCCATGAATCTGCACATGGACATAGTTGGACCACTTCCGCCATCCAAAGAATGCAACTATGTCGTTACAATGATTGACCATACCTCTCACTGGCCTGAGGCGTTTCCTGTGTCGGAGGTAACTGCCAAAAAGATCGCCGAAATCCTTGTTAGAGAGTGGGTGCCTCATTTTGGCGCTCCTGCAATGATTACCACTGAGCAAGGTTGTGAGTTCAAGTCAACCTTGTTCCAGAAGTTAGCTGAGCTTTTTGGTGCTCAATGTAATTGCACCACAGCCTACCATCGACAGTCGAATGGCCGCATTGAAACATGGCACCGAGCTCTGAAGGCAGCAATCATGGCTTATTAGACACCTAAGTGGTTCGATGCTTTACCCAGGATCCTCCTTGGTTTACAATCAGCACTCTGCAGCGACCAAGGAGTGTCTGCAGCTCAGCTCATATTCAGCACAGAGCTCAAATTACTAGGTGATTTTTTTCACCCTGTCTGAAGTCCTAGTGGATGAGCCAGAAGTTGTATGTGGTATTCGACGGGTGATTCGCAGCATGATTGAGACAACATGAACGCGCAAACAAGGTACTGCTCTCATGTTTCCCTTTGAGTCAAGACGCAGCGTCAAGCACTACAGCCACCGTACACTGAACCTCATAAAGTAATTTGTTGTACAGACAAGACTGCTGAGGTTGAGGTTGATGGACATATGATAGTAGTCTCACTAGATCGCCTGAAACCAGCCTACCTACTTCCAGATGAGCAAAATGAAGTTCTGGAGAGCCAAAAATTGTTCTAGAGCCTCAGTCTGAACCTCCAAAGGTCATACCAATGTGGAAGGTCAGATTCCAAGGAACCTACTTAAAATAGTATCCTTTTTCTTTTTTTAGTCACTCGTTTTTATTTTTTAAAATTATGATGTATTGTAATAATTTTATAGTTTTATTTTTCATTTTTTTTTCATGAAATTGAAGAGCTCTAAGGGTAGAGGCACCAAATATGGGCCACTTTTTTTTGAACAATTGCCACTTGAAAACTATAGGGGGTAGAAACCTCCACAAAGGCTTAAAATGAAGTTCCATCCTTCCACTAACACTGTAAAAAACTTCAGGGGTGAAGGTCAACTTTAAGTATGTTTTTTTTATTGTTGAGTGATGAGTGTCAAAATGACAGTTCAAAATTTTGGACGCCTAATATGGACCACCTATAAAATTTCAAAATAAACATACTTTCACATTTTTCAAAAGGTCATATTTATTTGTAGAAATGAACAAAAAAACTTATTCTAAGCAGTTCAGGTTTATTTTGAATATTTTTTTTAAATTGTTGAATGACGAGTGTCAAAATGACAGTTGAAAATTTTGGATGCCTAATATGGACCACATAAAGAATAATTTTAAAATGAACATATTTTTACATTTCAAAACATCATATTTATTAGTAGAAATGAACAAAAAAAGTATTTCAAGCATTTCCCTTTTCAGCGGCTGTAAAAAATGAATAAAAAATTCAATATCACAGGTGGTCCATATTAGCTCACCCCATAAAAAAAAACTTTGCACCAAAAATTTCAGTACATACCCTCATTTTTAGCAAAAACTGATCACTCCAGCAGAAACTACATCCTTTTTTGATATTATAAACATCAATGACATTTAGAAAATTACACCACATATATATTTTAATAAAAGCTAAAAAACACGCTAAAAAAATTTTTCAGTGTCTCAAAACAGTTTTTTGTAAATTTCTCAGCGAGTTTTGACTTTACAGTTGTAATTTTTGTCTCATTCGTTTTTTTGGTGAAAAATACATCAGAATACATTTTTTCCTGACAGATTGCGCTAATTGCCAACAAGAACGGGCGCTAGTCCATATTGCAGACTGGTCCATAATTGGTGCCCTTACCCTTATTCTAAAGTGGGTTAAGTCATTTTTTCCTCCACAAAATGTGTTTAAAGTTTTTTATGCTGAAATTTGTTCTATTTAAAAAGGTCGGTGCACCTTTCCTTTCTTTGGACATAGAACAATTACTTGTAGAAAAATTTACATTGAAAAATCGATGACTTAACCCACTTTTGAAGTAAAAATCCCTGTAAAATGTACCTTTTTTCAAAATGACTTAACCCACTTTGGAATAGAGCTCTTCAATTTGCACCTCGGGAGTAATAAGGTCACATCTCAAAAAAGTGAAATTTTACAGGAGAGTGATTTTCTTTTCTTTAAAAACTTGATTCATTATTTTATTTTTATCAACTTATGTGTAATAACTGAAAGCGTTATAACGAGCTTTTACTGTAATTAATTGTGAGGAATGAATAGCACCTCATTTTAATGATCTGGTATCCTACCTCCATTTAGCATAGGAACACTTTGAAAAATAAAATCTTAAAGAGGAAATATTTCAATGTTTGGAAAACATTTTGAGTTATAACCTTTCATTAAAGTTGATGTGGAGGCGAAAGGAAGTGTCCAAAAAAATTTTTATGACAACAAAGTTGTAGAGGATTAAATTTCCAATTGACATAATGTCGTTAGTTTTTTTCTAGAATGCTTAGTTTTTGAGTTTTTCTCAAAAAACTAAAATTTCATGATATGTATGTGCAAATTCATATTTCTGAAAAGTGATCAATTTAAAAAAATTTTTCCATTTGGTACAAACCAATAAAAAATGCACTCCTTGTGACCAGGGCTGTAAGGTAATTTATGTTGGTAAATTACGGCGGTATTTTACCGTATTTTACGGTATTTTACCAAAAGTTTTTTACTGTATCTTACCATAATTTACCAAAAAGCCAAATTAACACTTTTTTTTCATCTTTCCTTAATAAATTTCCAAATTTCCATTGAAATTTATGATTTGAAAGTTACCAAAAATTTTCCCCATAAATTTCCAAAAAATGTCCACGGAAAATTTTCTATAATCTCTAAAACAGATGAAAATTTACTTCAGAGGCAGGTCAGAAGTTCAGAACTTCGAAGTCAAACTACAAAAAATAACTCTTCATAATTATTCAAATTAGTAAAATACCAAAAATACCGTAAAATACCGTATTTTACCATATTTTATTGCCGTATTTTACCAGCGAATAAATTTTCAAACATTTGTATACAATTTAATAGCGAATACACTTCAGAGAGTCGACGTTACTATATACTGCAAAGACAACGCCCTGGTATACGAGAATGATTCAATAAAGAAAATTTCATCACTTCTACTATTCAGAAAATTCTATACAGAAAAAACTTCGAGCGTAATATCGAGAGATATTTCACCAAAGAATAATTAAGTCATGTTACCATTGGACACACGTACTATAATATGGTCTAAGAGTGAAACTGCTAGTCATTTTGTTGATGTGGTCAACCAGTTCAGGGCAACGCAAAATAGATTACTCGGGTATTAATTATATACGACGCGAACCATGTCTTGCTAAAACTCTCTAATTATTCAGACACTCTGACGTCAGAAGCACTGCGGGAAGTTTCATAAACAGTTAACTCGATTTTAAGAGAAAAATGATACCTACTTTCCTGTCGCAAACTATAGTTAGGTAAAGTTTAACTTTCCTATTATCGATATCGATATAAAAAAGGACATTTCAGTGATGGGTAACTGCACAATAAAAAGGCATCACAGAGCAATAATTTTTAGTAAAATTAACGCTGAGCACTACACAATAAGAGATACTTCTAAATGGAAGTCTATAAAAATTCTTTTGTTGATGAAGATGAATTTGATTTTAAAAATGTTATACCATATTTTAAAGATCCTGTTGCTGGAACAAGATCAAAATATGAAACTCTAATGGATCCGCTTTCTGATAAAATTCAATATAAGAGAATTAGAGAAATGATCAAATTATGCTTCGTTCGAATATTTCATATTATTACTCAAAAACTAGAAGTTTTGGCGAAAAAAGGAAAATGACATCGAGTTCAGCGTGAGAAATACCCCCCAGAACCACATATTTAATTGTATAATTCAACCATTTTCAACGAATGAAAATTTGTTGGTTAATAACCTTAATATTATACAAGAAGTGGCCAGACTAGTTCCAGTAAAAACCGGATCGGGCTATACTTTTCATTATTCGTTCGTACCTACTCGATAGCGCACTTTTCTCTCAACACTTTTTTAGTTGTTATTAGGTAGTGATGGCGGTGGTTAAAAGTGTATTGTCCGCGACAATTATTTGTAGTTGTTTTTTGTTGATAAAAGTCGTTCGAACCGATGAACTTGAGAGATTTTTAGCGGTGAGCGATGGAACGTGGTCGCCATGGTCAGTGCCATACTCTCACTTCATATCGATAGAGTTCCAATCTCGATCAGGAAGCGCGACCTACGCCGTCAAACCAAATTATTATAACGTGGTCACCTGGCTGAACGGATCGAATATCTTCCCGCAGAAGACAGGAAATTGGATTATTGGTCTGATTGGGCTGGAGGTAGGCAACACTACCATCACCACCGCTGTCGACAATGTCAAAATCCAAGATGTCTCCCTTACAATATATGGCTTTGTAGGAGAACTATTTTTCGAAGTTGCTGACATTAGTTTCTTCAGGACCGATACTGGCGGAGTAGTCTCTGTCGTGCGTACGTATCAGGCACGCGCCAACTCCGAATTTTCCAAGACTGGAGTGAATATGTGTTACTCGCGACTTGTTCCATTTGATACGAGTGTATTTAAAGTAAGTCGGGTGATTAGCAATCAGGACTGTGATATGTCAACAACGTTCTGCAGTAATCTTAAAGTAATTTGCGAAAGGCTGCGTTTTGATAATTTGCAATAATACTGTAATGGTGGATGTTTATGTCTACAATAATTACATAATACAACAATGAAAAATGTGTCTTGAATAATGTAGAGTGTCCTTTGGCTGGTTACGTTGACAGGTGATCGAAGCTATACGCGACACGAAGCACGAACGGACAAAGTTGTTCACTTCTTGCATTGAAAACGGTTTGGTGCTTTAGCCCTTCGAATCATTATAAATAGGTACCTACATCATGTTACAGTTGGGCCCTTCGCGTCGACACAAGCGTAAAACCTTCAAGAAATTATTATTTTTGAGTTGTGACTATTTCTAACTGACAAACATTCAAAACAATCAAAACTATTTGTTAACACGTTGTACTTGTATGTACAAAATTTGCTCAAAAAAGGTGGAGTTTTTTGAGATGTACCCTTAGGTATAACTCCAAACAACTTGCAATGTTGTTGAGATTTTGAGTTAGGCCATTTGCGTTTTTTACAAGATCTACATAATGTACCCAACTCAAAGTGTAATTTTTGGTTGAGGGGGGGGGGTCATACAAACCCCAAAAATGCAAAAACATCAAAATCAATTTTTTTTGAGATGTGACCTTATTACTCCCGATAGACTATAATCCATACACGAAAAAGTGTTCTAGAAGTTGATTTTGTATTTTTTTTTCGGGGACCAAAAAAATGCGCTGCCAAAATGAAGGTACTACCTGCCCCATTTGGAAAAGTGCAATTTTGACATTTTTTCCCCGCACAACGAGGGGGTGGACCCTCAAAAAGGTGATTTTGGGGACATGGTCGGGACCGAAAAAACTCGACGGGGTTGTGTTGGGGGACTTCTCCCGATACCAAATATGTAATTTTTTTCCGTGAAACCCTGCACAACTGCATTCTATGGCACTTTGAATGCGATTTTTATGCATTTTTGGCCATTTTTGATGGTAAAATGGCTCTCATGTGTACGATATGGCTGAGGACCGAACAATTTCTTGGACGTTTGTTAGACGGGGCTATTTGAAGCCCAACTGCGCAAAAACGGCGAAAAAATACCTGCACAACTCGATTTTATGAGCACTAATAGACTTGTTACCACTCCCCCGCCCCCCGAATTAAATAATGCATTGTGAATTCGATAATATCGATGCGACCCATCAAAATGGTATACAATTTCGCGCCGAACACAAAAATCGCAATCATTTTAAATTCTGATCCCCCGGTGGAGTTTTGCCCCCCAAACTGAATATAACGTTGCTTTATTAGGAAAAGGTCGTAACTACATGAAAGTTGATTTCTCAGAAAACGCATTTTAATTTTTAAAGAGCATTCTATCAAGTACACTTGATAGTTTTAGATGAGGTAAGAGAACATTTGGTTATTGCAATCATTTTCCTGCTAATTTTCAAAATAAACATCCTGGTAGCACTGATTTTTCATTTTTTTATTTGAGGAACTCTGAACTGAAAAAAGTAAAATTCAACAAAGGAACTTTCACCTTAAGTCAAGCTTTTTTCATCAAAAGCCCATAAGAAATACACAGGAACGATATCCTTAAGGTGATGAGGTTGATTTTCTGCAATTTATCAGTGAAATTACGTGAAATTATGTGTTTATAATGATTTTTCTTACCAACAAATTACAAAAATCAAAAGAAATAGGTTCAATCTGAGAAACAATATCATTTAGAACCTTTTCATTGTAACAGTTTTGAAAACGTGTATTTAAAACCATTTGTTTTCGGCTATTACGAGAACAAAAAACATTGAAATTCAATTTCAAGTGTTGCATCATGTAGAGGACAAAATTCTCTTTCCAATGATACCACTATCTCATTTTTTATAAAAATTGTAGTTACGACCTTTTCCTAATAGAGCAACGATAACGATGATATTGAACAAACTTTGCACATTACACGTCGATACTGAGGATTTATGTGTTCGCAATCAGAATGAATCTCATATTGGTTGCTTGGGAATATTTTTGCTTCAAAAGTTTTCATTCAATCTGCACCCCCTCCCCCCCTCTCAAGACTATGTTTACATGGATTTGAAAACTAGAACATGACCTATCAAAGTGGTATACAATTTCGCGCTGAGCTCGAAAATTGCATTCATTTTTCATTTGCACCCCCTCGGTGGAGTTTTGCCCCCCCCTCGGTGGAGTTTTGCCCCCCCCTCCTCTGACCATAAATCTAACTACGAAAATGAACACTTTGCACATTACGTGTCTGTACATGAGGATTTATAAAAAAAATATTGGTAGAAAAAAATACAAAAATGAAAGAAAAAACAGAAAAATGAGAAAAACAAGAAAAAAGCAAAAAAAAAATGGAAGATACAAAAAAGAAAAAAGAAAAAAAGGAGATGAAATGAAAAAAAAACAGGAAAAATAAGAACGAGAAAAAAATATGTACAATGAAATAAGAAAATTGGAACAAAAAATGAAAATAAATCAGATGAAATAAGAAAAAAACAAAAACAAGAAAAATGGAACAACAATGACAGATACAAAAAATGTAAATGAAAAAAAGGAGATGGAATGAAAAAAAAAAACAGTAAAATAAGAACGTGAAAAAATATATATGAAAATAAATCAGATGAAATAAGAAAAAAAGAAATACGAAAAAAATAATACAAGCAAGAAAAATGGAACAACAATGACAGATACAAAAAAATGTAAATGAAAAAAAAACGAAATGAAATGAATAAAAAAACCAGAAAAATAAGAATGAGAAAAAAAATACAAAGGAATAAGAAAATTGGAACGTAAATGAAAAATACAAAAAATGCAAGCAAAAAAAATGAAAGATGAAAAAAATATAGGTAAACAAGAAAAATGGAACAACATCAATAGATACAAAATAGGTATGAAAAACGAGAAAAAAATACAAACAAACCAAAAAAAGGGACGTAAATGAAAAATACAAAAAATGCAAGCAAAAAAAAATGTAAAATGAAAATTGATTCCAATTTTCGAGCTCAGCACGAAATTTTATGTCATTTTGATAGGTCGCGTCCAAGTTTTTAAATCCATGTTCTGACTTTATGGAGGGAGGGGGGGGTCAAAACTCCACCAAGGGGGTCAAAGTGAAAAATGACTGCAATTTCCAAGCTCAGCGCGAAATTTTGTACCATTTTGATAGGTCATGTTCAAGTTTTCAAATCCATGTTCAAAAATAGTTTTTAAAGGTGAAGGGAGGGGGTGGAGATTAAATGAAAACTTTTGAAGCAAAAATATTCTCAAGCAACGAATATGAGATTCATTCTGATTGCGTACACATAAATCCTCAGTATCGACGTGTAATGTGCAAAGTTTGTTCAATATCATCGTTATATTCATTTTGGGGGGCAAAACTCCACCGGGGGGGGGTCAGAATTTAAAATGATTGCGATTTTTGTGTTCGGCGCGAAATTGTATACCATTTTGATGGGTCGCATCGATATTATCGAATTCACAATGCATTATTTAATTCAGGGGGCGGGGGAGTGGTAACAAGTCTATTAGTGCTCATAAAATCGAGTTGTGCAGGTATTTTTTCGCCGTTTTTGCGCAGTTGGGCTTCAAATAGCCCCGTCTAACAAACGTCCAAGAAATTGTTCGGTCCTCAGCCATATCGTACACATGAGAGCCATTTTACCATCAAAAATGGCCAAAAATGCATAAAAATCGCATTCAAAGTGCCATAGAATGCAGTTGTGCAGGGTTTCACGGAAAAAAATTACATATTTGGTATCGGGAGAAGTCCCCCAACACAACCCCGTCGAGTTTTTTTGGTCCCGACCATGTCCCCAAAATCACCTTTTTGAGGGTCCACCCCCTCGTTGTGCGGGGAAAAAATTTCAAAATTGCACTTTTCCAAATGGGGCAGGTAGTACCTTCATTTTGGCAGCACATTTTTTTGGTTCCCGAAAAAAAAATACAAAATCAACTTCTAGAGCACTTTTTCATGTACGGATTATAGTCTACAAGGTGCAAATTCTAGTCATTTTTCATATCAATTTTTCTCATTATTTTACTTGTTTGTTTTTTTTACCTTTTTCCAAATTTCGTAATGAGTTTATGAAAAATACAAAAAATGCAAGCAAAAAAAAATGTAAAATGAAAATTGATTCCAATTTTCGAGCTCAGCACGAAATTTTATGTCATTTTAATAGGTCGCGTCCAAGTTTTTAAATCCATGTTCTGACTTTATGGAGGGAGGGGGGGTCAAAACTCCACCAAGGGGGTCAAAGTGAAAAATGACTGCAATTTCCAAGCTCAGCGCGAAATTTTGTACCATTTTGATAGGTCATGTTCAAGTTTTCAAATCCATGTTCAAAAATAGTTTTTAAAGGTGAAGGGAGGGGGTGGAGATTAAATGAAAACTTTTGAAGCAAAAATATTCTCAAGCAACGAATATGAGATTCATTCTGATTGCGCACACATAAATCCTCAGTATCGACGTGTAATGTGCAAAGTTTGTTCAATATCATCGTTATATTCATTTTGGGGGGCAAAACTCCACCGGGGGGGGGGTCAGAATTTAAAATGATTGCGATTTTTGTGTTCGGCGCGAAATTGTATACCATTTTGATGGGTCGCATCGATATTATCGAATTCACAATGCATTATTTAATTCGGGGGGCGGGGGAGTGGTAACAAGCCTATTAGTGCTCATAAAATCGCGTTGTGCAAGTATTTTTTCGCCGTTTTTGCGCAGTTGGACTTCAAATAGCCCCGTCTAACAAACGTCCAAGAAATTGTTCGGTCCTCAGCCATATCGTAGACATGAGAGCCATTTTACCATCAAAAATGGCCAAAAATGCATAAAAATCGCATTCAAAGTGCCATAGAATGCAGTTGTGCAGGGTTTCACGGAAAAAAATTACATATTTGGTATCGGGAGAAGTCCCCCAACACAACCCCGTCGAGTTTTTTCGGTCCCGACCATGTCCCCAAAATCACCTTTTTGAGGGTCCACCCCCTCGTTGTGCGGGGAAAAATTTCAAAATTGCACTTTTCCAAATGGGGCCAGGGCTTGCAAACCGAAACCAAAACCAAAACCGAAACCCCCAAAAACCGATTAAAATTGCTCAAAACCGAAACCAAAACCGAAACCAGGAGCGTTATTTTCCAACAACTAAAACCAAAACCGAAACCGGGAGCGTTATTTTTCAAAATTCAAAACCAAAACCGAGAGCATAAAGCATAACCGATTGAAAACTGAATTGGTTTCGGTTTTGGAATTTTTCAGGTAATTAGCCTAATTAATACTGCATTTTTGGTCAAAATTGAGTAAAAACTGATGCTGAAGGTGAAAAGGCTTGAAAACTAAAAAATTTGACAAATTTGGCACTGCCAAAGTGTCATTTTCTAGGCACATACACAAAGTATTTGAAAAAGTGATCACTTTCTGTTTCTTGGCCTTCTTCCCTCTAAAAAATGAAGAGAAAAGGAAAAAACCAAAACCAAAACTGAAACCAAAACCGTTTCCTTTGAAATAAAACCCTTTAAGAAAAACCGGAACGAGAGAGATAATATTTTAAAAAACCTAAACCAAAACCGAAACCTTTATTTTTTCAAAAAACATAAAACCGAAACCAAAACCGGGAGTGATATCTATCCAGTTTTCAAGCCCTGAATGGGGCACGTAGTACCTTCATTTTGGCAACGCATTTTTTTGGTCCCTGAAAAAAAAATACAAAATCAACTTCTAGAGCACTTTTTCGTGTATGGATTATAGTCTACGAGGTGTGAATTCTAGTCATTTTTCATATCAATTTTTCTCATTATTTTACTTGTTTGTTTTTTTACCTTTTTACAAATTTCGTAATGAGTTTTTGCATATGTACCATGTGTATATTTTTACTGCATTTTCTTGCATATTTGTATGTTTTTTTCCCGTATTTGTATCGCGGCTTTCCTGCTAGGGGGAGTACTGTGACGTCGCTTGGCAGGCAACTGCCAACTTCCCAAGTCATTATTGGGCAGACAACTGCCAGCTGCCAAGCACATCTGCGCACACAGCAAACTATGACGTAGTTCGAGGCATTATTCTGAACCTCTTGCCTCAGTAGTTCATTTATTCAGTATAAGGTAAGTGCAGTTAATTACACCACGTTGGCAATTACGCCACTACCTCAGTTTTCATAGTAAATGGGTAGATGGCGCCGTGCGACGATTTTTAGGTGATTGTACTGTTAAAGCCAAGGTAGGAAAACCAAAAATATCACCGGATCGGATAATTTTCTGATCTGTGGCTCGCTTTTTCGTAAATTTGATGCCATAAATAAACGTCATGTTAAATTGACCACAGTTTGGAAACGTGCTGTAATTTGTAATAAGGGCAAAAAAAAATTTTGAAGATATGTTTCCTGTTGTAAATTTAATGACGATTTCAATGGGATAAACAGTTTTTTGTCATTTCTCAATGTAAGTATCGAAATGTTGAAAAATATACAAAAGTACCAATGTTGAAAATTACGCCACTTTAACAAAACTCTTTCAGGACTTTCACATATTTGACCAAAATACTAAGAAATAATTTTTAGCGATGTTTTTATCTATAATTTTAAATAATTTTTTTTGGTGGTGGGGGCAGAGTGGCGGAATTACCTGCATATGTTGATGAATACACCACATTTTCAGAAATGGAGGGGTGGGATAGGGGGAGGGGTAATGGAAAACATTTTTTTTAGGGAAAGGTAGCCAATAAGATGCCCAAAATGCCAAATGATTTTTACCAATGTTTTCATAGATTTTAAATAGTTTTTTTGGATGGTGGCGTAATTACCTGCACGTGTTGATAATTACGCCACTTTTATAAAAAATTTTCAGGAGGAGATTGGCAGTATTGGGGGAGGGGTAAGAAAAAAATTTTTTCGTGAAAGGTAGCTAATAAGATGTACTTTGAGGTGGTTCATTCACATTTTTGCCAAAGATGCATTTTAACCTCACTAAATGACCTCAAACCTTAGGGTGGCGTAATTACCTGCACTTACCTTATACCATATTTATCTCACCCACGATTACCATGTTACTTTATGTTCCTCTAATAAACGTTAGTCACACACCTGTCTGACTATTTATTTTATCCAAGTCGTAGCTTGATTCAAAGTTGAGGTGAGGCCCAGACCTCACATTTTTCAATCTCCTAAATCAAAATCTATTTTAGAAATTATTTAATTTAATTTCCTTTTTGCACTTTAAAGACAAATATAGGCAAAAAATTCAACAGCAAAACACTATCTGCTTTTGTCCTACCTACACCAATCAAAATGGTGACATGCATAACAAATATGCCAGTGAAAAAGCAAAACGCTAATGTAAATTAATACCTTAGATAGCAGTTTTGCTTTTCACCCATAAAAATGCTTTGTGATAAAACTGCCGATAGCGGTTTCGCTATCCGCTGTCATTTCCGCCATGTGAAAAGAACTTCAGATAGCGACTTTAATGGCAAATAGCGAATTTGCCAGCAACTTATTAGGACTTTTCAGCTATATTTTTTGAATTTTCAAAAATTTGCTGAAAAACCAATATGAACTTCTCTACACTTGAATAAAATTTGGATAACCAAAGTATTTATGATCAATAACTTTTTCTGTACAAAAATGTAATAACTTTATAGGCAAGGTACTTCGCATGATGTTCGCGTGGGGTTTTGACAGTTTGGGCAATAATTGGCCATTATTATTTGATATTTTCGTGTGTTTTTGTTACCTACTCTGAAATGTAAATGCGTCCTTTTTTAATGATAACATAACACATCGTGATAAGAAATGAGAAAAATGGTATATTTCTTACTATTTTCAATAGGTATACATTGTTCTAGGTTTTTTCATATGCTATTTTTTAGAATTATAACTTTATGCTGACTTTTTGATTAATTTGATTTCCAGTAAGAACCATCGTAGTATCAAAATTCGATAAAAAACGACAATCGAGAGAAGAAATCGTTGATAAAAGTTGTAGTTATGATGAAACCGATCATACTGTGGTTACGTGTGTCAGACTTCTTAATAATGATGAATATATAATACCAGAGACCATACATTCAAATATAACGGTAAGGAATTCAAAATAAAATAAAAATAAAAGCTTTTTCGAATTTAAAAAAAAATGTTGACTGGGTGTAAAGTGTTGCCGACCTTTGTAAATCAAGGAGAAAATTATAAGCGTTTAAAGTGTGAAAGTGAAAATTGATATTTGACTTCGTATAGGAGTGAAAAGTCTATTAGACAAAAAATTGAGCAATATGTAAATATAACGTTGTCAAGATTGCAAAATGAAGAGGTCATGAAAATACATATTTTGAAAAAAAAAATCTAATTTGAAAAATTATCGAGAAAGGGAACAGTAGAAAAAAGTTTCAATACCTACACATCCTGTATCATTTTTTTGATTTTTCAAATTCATCTTCGAAATGCTCTTATAAATAATGTATTTTTCAATACAGAAATTCAATTTATTCAACCACACTCCTAATTCAACGCTGATAACGAAGATCGATACCTTCAACCGATTTTCCAATCTGATTTATTTAAACATCCAAGGATATTTGAAATTCACCGACGAACTGCTCGAATTAAAAACCAAGCAAAAATTACAAGAACAGTTTTTTCGCATACCAACTGTATCAGTACTTAATGTAAAAGATTGCAGATTTTTGAACTCGTCAAATTCAGAGCTAATCGACATCAGTTTCGTATTGCCACCGAATATTTTAGAATTTAGTTTAGTCAACTGCGACGATAAACATTTCGACTGGAAGAAAATCATTACGCTGAAAAAGTTGATAATTAAAAATGCAGATTTAAAAAAAGTACCAGATCTTGGCTACCCATCGGTTGAAGAATTGGATCTAAGTAAGAGCCCAGAAGTTTTTGTGCCAGCCAAAACCTTAGCTGGGTTTTGCAATTTGACAAAATATACATTTACTTCTACAATCTACAATACGAAAGAAAATTACTGCGAATGCACGTTATTGCTAGATTGGTTCAAGTTTCTGATTCAGATAAACTCTTCAGTGAATGCAGAATCTGCAGATGTTAATTTAGAATGTTTTCCACAAGTTACGCGTAAGTATCAAGTATCACTTGGTTCGGAAAATAAATATGGAAAAATTGTGTCGATAGAAAATTCATGGTAGGTAGTTAGAAGAAGAAGGTAAAAATCGATCAATATTTATTACAGATATTATAGATTGTACAAATTATACTCTGGATGAATTGAGAACGATTCGAAATAATTGTTTATCTTTGAAGCCACCGGTAGTAGGCAGCAATAACGTAACAGTCGAATCTCCTAAAGCAGCAGCACCCTTTTCATTTAGAAATATACCATTTTGGGTGTATACGTTGCTAATCTTTGTCATAATTGCCGCAGTTTACACAATAATCATGTTCACAGCTGAGAATGTGAGTACTTACCTATTTATTTACACTTTGGAGTTCTGATTTTGAATATCAGTAGGTAGGTACGTAGATTATTCATCGAACGATAATTCATTTTGTTTGGTTTAGTGGATGTTAGGAGGACTTCCGAAAGAGGATAAATATGAAGAGGAGGATTACGAAATGGAGGAATGGATACAATAATGGCTGGACTGTGACTGTGGGCACCACCATCGAATTTCGAATAGCATGTACATAGTGCAACTTTCAACCATTGGATGGTGTATATAATTTTGCGGGTGAAGGGAGTTTGTCGACGTAATGCAAACTCAGAAATGATACACCGAACATACCAGTGCGTTTTCTTCACAGCGAGAGTCGATTTTATCGTTCAAAAAGGCGATGCGTTTTAACCCATGACGTCATCATTTTACTCCCTTTGCGTCCAAAAAGTCCAAAAACATAAAAAAAACACAAATACACACCACATTGGCGTGAAAAAACTCCAAACTTTTGACTAGCGGTAGGTACATATACATATGTAATTTACCCACCGGTGTGCATTTGGTGTATATTTGGTGAAATCAAATACCTACCTATTTTGTGATAGTATTGAATTCATTACACTACTACCTAGTTGATAAAGAATGTAAATGCATGACTTGATAACTTTTTTTTTCTAAAAGGTGGGATCACGAGCGTGCCCATAGATTCATTACCTAATTTACTAGATAGGTATTTAGCACCTTATTTATGTTCTAACTTCAAAATAAATTAAAAGAATTGAAAATTCAAATTGTGAAATTGGATGAGGTTTTAATTGGGCGAAGTAACTACTTACCTAACTAACTATTCTAGCATCTGGCTCCGTAATGATCACCCATTTCTTTTTGAGGGTGTCCAGAAATTTCGTGGACCCTTAAAAAAGTTTTCTGCTAAATGTTTCGGTTGATCACACTGAATGATAACAATGATAACACATGATTGGTTGTTAGACTGAGGTGATAACATTCTACCAATCATATGTATCTATTTCACGTTGTCAACCTATGTTTTTGATAAAAAACATTCTTTGGGGTTCACGATATTTCTGGGCACCCTGTACCTAATATAGTCGGAAAGCCCGCTTAAGGATCTATTCCACCCCCCTCGGTCAATCCTCTGGGACAACTTTTTTCTTGAAGGGGGGGGGTTCTTAAGGAACATTTCTAGCCCTTGTACTCAAAAAAAAAGTGGCCCTACTTACAAAATGGCAGCCATTTTGATTGACAGGTTTGCCGAAATCGCAGATTTTTCGTTCCAATATAGTACTTGTACAACATTTTTCAAACTGTACGAAGGTAGATCGAAAGATCAAGCAAAAATTCATCTCCTGTCAAAATTTCAAGCGCTAAGGTGCGTTTTTCGATTTTTGGTGAATTTTTGAAAATCAAATTTAGGCCAAAAATGAGGGAAAAAATTACAATTTTACCAAATTGACCAAGAAAGCTGAAATTCGGGATACATCCTATTTTCGACAAGCCAAACCGATTGGAAACTGTTTCAAACCGTTTTGAGCAGTTCTGGAGCCTCCAGCAGATTTTTGAAACTCGAAATTCCCGCAAAATTTTACTAAAATGGAGTTGGAAAGCTGAAATTTATTCAGCAAACTAATTTCAATGAGCTACGAAGTACTGCAGATGAATTTCAAATCGTTTTGGAGCCTCCGGCGACTTTTTGAAAATTCCTGGAGCCTCCATAAGATTTTTTAAACTTTAAATTTTCACAAAATAGAGATGGAAAGCTGAAATTTACTCTACACTCTAATTTTAACACCCTCTGAAGACGACTTCAAGTGGGTTCAAATCATTTTGGAGCCTCCAGCGACTTTTTGAAAATTACTGGAGCCTCCAGTAGATTTTTGAAACTTGAAATTCCCGCATAATTTTACCAAATGGAGTTGGCAAGCTGAAATTTACTTCGCAAGCTAATTTCAATACGATATGAAGTCGACACATGCTGGTTTCAATTATTGGTTTTAAATGATTTTGAAGCTTCCAGCTAGTTTTTGGAAATTTCAATTTTCCAAAAAACACCATACTACCTCTCAAAAAGTTGCTGGAGGCTCCAAAACGACTTGAAATCCACCAGCAGACGACTTCGTAGCGTATTGAAATTAGTTTGCAGAATGAATTTTGACTTTCCTGATGAAATTTTGTGAAAATTTAAAGTTTCAAAAATCTGTTGGAGGCTTCAAGGATTTTCAAAAAGTCGCTGGAGGCTCCAAAACGACTTGAAATTCGCCTGCAGTACTTCGTAGCGTATTGAAATTAGTTTTTAGAATAAATTTTAGCTTTACAACTCCATTTGATAAAATTTTGTGGGAATTTCGAGTTTCAAAAATCTGCTGGAGGCTCCAGAACTGCTCAAAACGGAAACCGTTTCCAATCGATTTGCCATGTCGAAAATAGGGTATATCCCAAATTTCAGCTTTCTTGGTCAATTTGGCATAATTTTGATTTTTTCCCCCTCATTTTTGGCCTGAATTTGATTTTCAAAAATTCATCAAAAATCGAAAAACGCACTTTAGCACTTGAAATTTTGACAGGTGATAAATTTTTGCATGATCTTTCGATCTACCATTGTAAAGTTTGAAAAAGTTCGTGCAAGTCCTATGCTAAAATGCAAAATCTGCGATTTCGGCGGACCTGTCAATCAAAATGGCCGTCATTTAGATTTTTGAAAATTTAAATTTTCACAAAATTTCACAAAATAGAGATGGAAAGCTGAAATTTACTATACACACTCCAATTTTAACACCCTCTGACGACGACTTCAGGTAGGTTCAAGTCATTTTAGGGCCTCCAGCGACTTTTTTGAAAATTACTGGAGCCTCCAGTGGATTTTTGAAACATTAAATTTTTACAAAATTTCATCAAATGGAGATGGAAAGCTGAAATTCACTATACACTCCAATTTTAACACCCTCTGAAGACGACTTCAGGTGAGTTCAAGTCTTTTTAGGGCCTCCATCGACTTTTTTGAAAAAATACTGGAGCCTCTAGTAGATTTTTAAAACTTGAAATTTCCCCAACATTAATTTATCAAATGGAGTTGGCAAGCTGAAATTTACTTCGCAGACTACATGGTGGTTTCAAACGGTTTTGAAGCTCCCAACTACTTTTAGGAAATTTCAATTTTCCAAAAAAACGTTATACAACCTTTCAAAAAGTTGCTGGAGGCTCTAAAACAACTTGAAATTCACCAGCAGTCAACTTCGTAGCGTATTGAAGTTAGTTTGCAGAATGAATTTCGACTCTCCATCATTAGTTTGATGAAATTTTGGGGAAATTTCAAGTTTCAAAAATCAACTGGAGGCTCCAGTAATTTTCAAAAAAAAGTCGTTGGAGGCTCTAAAATGACTTGAAATCCACCACAAGTCGTTTTCAGTGGGTGTTAAAATTGGAGCGTAGAGTAAATTTCAGCTTTCCATCTCCATTTGATGAAATTTTGTGAAAATTTAAAGTTTCAAAAATCTGCTAGAAGCTTCAGGAATTTTCCAAAAGTCGCTGGAGGATCCAAAACGACTTGAAATTCGCCTGCAGTACTTCGTAGCGTATTGAAATTAGTTTTTAGAATAAATTTTAGCTTTACAATTCCATTTTGATGAAATTTTGTGGGAATTTCGAGTTTCTGAGATCTGCTGGAGGCTACAGAACTGCTCAAAAACGGGTTGAAAAAGTTTCCAATCGATTTGGCATGTCGAAAATAAGATGTACCTATCCCAAATTTCAGCTTTCTTGGTCAATTTGGTGAAATTTTGATTTTTTCCCCTCATTTTTGGCCTAAATTCGATTTTCAAAAATTCACCAAAAATCGAAAAACGCACCTTAGCACTTGAAATTTTGACAGGAGATGAATTTTTGCTTGATCTTTCGATCTACCTTCGTACGGTTTGAAAAATTTTGTGCAGTTCCTATGTTGGAACGAAAAATCTGCGATTTCGGCAGACCTGTCAATCAGAATGGCTGCCATTTTGTAAGGAAGGCCACGTTTTTTGTAGTACAAGGGCTAGAAATGTTCCTTATGACTCCCTCTTTAAGAGAAAAGTTGTCCCGGAGGATCTACGGTGGGGGGGGGCAATAGATCCTTCCACGGGCTCTCCGACTAATAGTTCTTTTTCCGAGACGCCAGATGGCGTTGTTTGTTATCAAAGTGTTGAAAAGAAAAACGCTTAAAATGTAATTGGAGGAAAAATAGGAAATTCATTCAAAAATGTCAAGTACGGAGAAAATTTGGGAAATATGAAATCCATATTTTGTTTGGTCATCTTTTTAAAATATAAAAAATATTTCAAAGGTTTCATCATTCATATCTAAGCATGTATGAAATTTTTTTTAAAAATTCGGGGGGAAATGGGAAATTATGAGTTCTAATGCAAACAACCTGAGCCTACCATGTGATTATTGTTATTGTTATTCCATTCATTGAGACCGGTTTCCTCTGATGTGAAATATTTTGCGAATTTTTACAACGTTTTCATCCTCATCGTTTTTTGAAGTAGGTAATATTTTGTAATTGAACTATCTTTACGCGAAATAACTCTCGTGTTTTTAGTATTCTGCCAAGTGTTCATTCAACGTACGAGTAGTAACTTCTTTTAGTTAGGTACTCAGAAACTATCAAAACGAGATATTCTGATTCGATCCAGCAGACATCAAACCATCATCAAAAGTAAGATTTTATTGGAAATGTATAATTTGTGATTGCTATTATTATCGATACAATGGCTAGACCTATAGACCAACAGTTCGATTTGAGCATTACAAATAACTTATTACTTATATTTTATTTGAATTTTTTGTTCAGCAATGGAGGAAATTGATAAGGTATCCTATTGTACTGTACACGTACACGTCCATATACCTACCTAACATAGTACCTACGAATAATGTTTCTTCAGTTGTCATTGACGTTGATTTCTCAGATTTCATTTCAATAGAAATCAGTTTTAGAATGTCTGCTGGATGCTCCAGCAAAAGAACTGTAAATGGTTTTTAAACCGTTTCCAATCGATTCGAGATGTCAAAAATGAGGAAAATACCAAATCTTTACTTTCCTGCACTTTCCAGGTTTATTTGGTAAACGAATCAAAATAAAGTCTTTCGAGGCGTTTGATATATTCCAAGATAAAGATGTTAACTGAAAGAATTATTGAAAATTGAAAAAAAAAGACATGCAAAAATAAGATGAAGTTCTGTAAAAACGTCAGATTGTTATTTTAACTACAAATGTTTGAAAATAATTGCTTTTAGGAGAATTAAAATAATTGAAGAAAAAATTTTTGTGGCAATAGAGAGCATTTTTTGAAATTCTGAAAACTCGACACGTCATAATTCAACGCAAATTTCTGTGTAGGGCTAATACTGAAAAGTACAAGATTATTTTCTGACACACACATTTTCTCTTAAAAAATCTGAAATTTTTTATTGTCAATTTGAGTGATAGGTCCAGCTGCAAATATGTACTTAAAATGTAAATATCTATGTTTTCAAAGCTCCGTGTTATACTTAGGTAGCTAATTTCAAAAATTGTCTTTTTTTAGGACGCAAAGATTGTTCATTTTGACTCTAGCATGGCTCGATTTCTAGCAAGGTAAGTGATGATTGTGATTATTTTCTTCCATAATAAATGAAGTATTCCAAGATGATAGCTCAATTTTAAGGCGTCAAATGCAGGTCGAGGTTGTGTAAATGTGCGTCTTTTATTATACAACTAGAGAGAGAAAAACAAATTCGACCAGTCAACTTTAGACACACATGAGATACACAACATTAATGCAAATAAATCAGATAATTGCATATTCTTAAAAAATTCAAATTTTGCTGAAAAATCATTCATTTTACTCATTTTTTTTTTACAAAAATTCGAGACAGAATCTTTCTAGCTCTGCATTTCTGTAAAATTAAATGATTTACAACTCGAAATATTATTTAATTTAAATGAATTTTTTGCAGGTTCGCATTATACAATATGCTTAATGTACGAGGTATTCACCCAAAGCAGCCGGTCTTCCTCCAGCGGCGTCAGTTCGCTGATGAAAAAGAAAAGGATCCACTGGAAATTTACAAAAAGTGGCAGAATAACCCCGAATCTGTCGACGAAGTAAGCATCTACATATGTATAATTATAATTCGGTGCGTTATGATTGATGAACCCTTCATTTAACACTATTTTTTTTCCCAGTGTTGGAGAAATTCATTTGAGTACATAACGTCCGACATAAAAAAAAATCGAGTAAGTTGACCTATCTTATATTTTAACCATGTTTGAGCTCGGTTGAGGAGTTAGGTAGGCGCCCCGGTTTGATGTAAAACTATCTTTATTTTTTTTTTGAGTCGATCCCCTCCCCTCCCCACCTCGAGAAATATGTCCATACGTGCTCAAGTTTCAAAATTCTCGTTCTCTTGAAGGGGTGGTCCAAAAATTTGGAAACTTTCACAGAAAATAATCACTAGGTACCTACATTATGTGGGTGAGTATGTAAAAATGTTTTCATATTTGTTTTTTTTTTTAAGGAGGAAGTGGTTGAAAATTTCAAAAACTCGTAGAAAAAAACGAAAAGGGGGCTCCCTTGCGAAATTGTCTCAGAAATTCAGTTGCACCCTACGGTATAATATAAATATTTTTTGTGGAGCTCAAAAATTGACAAAAGATCAAAAAAAGTTATTTTTAAAAGTTTCACATACTTGGGTTTCTCAGAAGTCAGACTTGATATCTAACTAAAAATCTGAGACTTGAAATTAAAATACATACTAGGCCTAATCTACCTGTCTGTCAATTTGCCTCGTGATAATTTCACAAGAGCTAATTATATACATGATTTTTAATAAGAATACCTATTAATTTCATGTCTTTAGGATATGGAGTTCAAGAAACCAGAGTCAAAGGCACAAAGAGAACTTGAAGATGTTATGATAAGTTTGGATGCGTTCCATTTAGCGCAAATGTTAAAAGATAAATTTAAGAAAGCGGGCGTCACTGTTCAGGACTGGTTGGATGACGAAGAAACGCCAGAGAAATATAAAACAGAAGCAAAAAGATTGAAAATGAAAAAAGAACAAGACAAAGTGGCTCCCTTTTCTGTTATGTATTTCTTGTTACAAGAAAAAAAATAAATAATTGAAGAGAGTAAAATAATTGGAGTGGACTGAGGGATCACAGGATCACGTCGACTATGTGTTTGCCTTTCCTAATTTCGCTGGTCGCGAGATTTATGTATTTTCATTTTTATTTTTAATTGAATACACTGTGAAAGCAGCTTAATGTTCCCATAATGTTTGTCCCAGCCTAATTTAGTAACATAAAGCAACTTATAAAATAAACGGATTGAAAAAAAAAAAATATAGAAAACTGGTTATTTTGGCAAAAAACTGGACTCAGTCTTCTGACATTGACAAGATAGAGCTCTTTATGGAAGACCAGGTGAAAAAATGAATTTTTGGGCATTCTGGCAGAATACTGGACCTTCTTGAACAATTTTTGCCATACTTGACAAAAAATAGCATGTTTAGAGCAATTTTGGCGAAAAATCGTTTTTTTTTCTACATAAGTGAATTTACATTAAAAATACTTTTTCAACGGAGTAAAACCAAAGATAGAATATTCAGTGTTTTTGGAAAAAAGAAAACATAATAATACTACAATAAACCATTCTCATAATGATGAATATTTTTTATTCAATGGCACTATTCATAAAGATTAAAAATACCTATATACAGAAAAGAAACGTACAGAAACAACGATCGAATAAAATAACGTGGTGTTAATGATGAAATTTTTAAAAGCCCGGGCTTCGGTTTTAATAATTCTCGATTCGATAATAATTCTATACAAAAATATACAAAATATTTTCACGACTGTTCAAAATACAAAACGATCTACACGAACAATATAATAAAAAAAATCAGCTAAAAATCTGTCGGTCGCATGATATAGTAAAATGAATTAACATTTTGGTGAACGATTTTAAAATAATGAAGGAACTTAGCAGGTTAAAAATTTTCCCAAAACCGAGCGTATTAAATGGCATCTAAAAAAAAAAAAATGGGGGAAAAATCGAGCAATATAATTATAAATATTTTTAAAAAGTTGATGATGATAATAATAAAAGAAATAATAAACTTTTTTTTTTCAAGCTAGTGGTAATTCAGAAGCTTCGTCTATTTCTTTGCATAACTTTGAATTATCTGAAGAAGCGAATAGGGTAATACCACATTGGCAATTCGAAGGTATCCTTATATAATGCTTCGTCTTGGCACCGTTATTATGTTCTCGTATCATCGAAGCTAATTGTCCTACGAAAAACAAAAGCAACAAGTAAATTAATATCGATCTTTGGAGGAAGATAAATTCACATTTAGTTGTAGTCGGGGAGCCCACTTAAGGATAAATTGCACCCCCCCCCCCCCCGTCGATCCTCCGGGACAACTTTTTTCTTAAAGGGGGAGTCCTAAGGAACATTTCTAGCCCTTGTACTAAAAAAAAAAGTGGCCCTACTTACAAAATGGCGGCCATTTTGATTGACAGGTCAGCCGAATTCGCAGATTTTGCGTTTTAACACAGACTTGCACGAACTTTTTCAAACTTTACAAAGGTAGATCGAAAGATCATGCAAAAATTTATCACCTGTCAAAATTTCAAGTGCTGAAGTGCGTTTTTCGATTTTTGGTGAATTTTTGAAAATCGAATTTAGGCCAAAAATGAGGGAAAAAATCAAAATTTTACCAAATTGACCAGAAAGCTGAAATTTGGGATATACCCTATTTTCGACATGCCAAATCGATTGGAAATGATTTCAACCCGTTTAGAGCAGTTCTGGAGCCTCCAGCAGATTTTTGAAACTTTAATTTTTCACAAAATTTCATCAAATGGAGATGGAAAGCTGAAATTTACTCTACACTCCAATTTTAACACCCTCTGAAAACGACTTCTGGTGGGTTTCAAAGTCATTTTAGAGCCTCCAACGACTTTTTTGAAAATTACTGGAGCCTCCAGTACATTTTTGAAACTTGAAATTTCCCCAAAATTTCATCAAACCAGGACATGCCAAATCGATTGGAAACTGTTTCAAACCGTTCTGAGCAGTTCTGGAGCCTTCAGCAGATTTTTGAAACTCGAAATTCCCACAAAATTTCACCAAAATGAAGTTGGAAAACTGAAATTTATTCTGCAAACTAATTTCAATACGCTACGAAGTCAACTGCAGAGGAATTTCAAGTTGTTTTGGAGCATCCAGCGATTTTTCGAAAATTACTGGAGCCTCCAGTGGATTTTTGAACCTTTAAATTTTCACAAAATTTCATCAAACGAAGATGGAAAGTCAAAATTCATTCTGCAAGCTAATTTTAACACGCTACGAAGTCGTCTGCTGGGATTTCAAGTTGTTTTGGAGCCTCCAGCCACTTCTTGAGAGGTCGTATGGTGTTTTTTGGAAAATTGAAATTTCCAAGAAGCAGCTGGAAGCTTCAAAACCATTTGAAACCATTTGAAATCACCATGTAGTCGGCTTCATATCGAATTGAAATTAGTTTGCGAAGTAAATTTCAGCTTGCCAACTCCATTTGGTAAAATGTTCCAGGAATTTCAAGTTTCAAAAATCTACTAGAGACTCCAGTAATTTTCAAAAAGTCGCTGGAGGGTCCAAAATGACTTGAACCCACCTGAAGTCGTCTTCAGAGGGTGTTAAAATCGAAGTGTAAAGTAAATTTCAGCTTTCCATCTCCATTTCATGAAATTTTGTGAAAATTCAAAGTTTCAAAAATCTACTGGAGGCTCCAGTAATTTTCGAAAAATCGCTAGATGCTCCAAATCGACTTGAAATTCCCCTACAGTTGACTTCGTAACGTATTGAAATTAGTTTGCAGAATAAATTTCAGCTTTCCAACTTCATTTTGGTGAAATTTTGTGGGAATTTCGAGTTTCAAAAATCTGCTGGAGGCTCCAGAACTGCTCAAAACGGTTTGAAACAGTTTCCAATCGATTTGGCATGTCGAAAATAGGGTGTATCCCAAATTTCAGCTTTCTTGGTCAATTTGGTAACATTTTGATTTTTTCCCTCATTTTAAGCCTACATTTGATTTTCAAAAATTCACCAAATGACCGAAAAAAGCACTTTAGCACTTGAAATTTTGACAGGTGATCAATTTTTGCTTGATCTTTTGATCTACCTTTGTACAGTTTGAAAACTGTTGTGCAAGTCCTATGTTGAAACGCAAAATCTGCGATTTCAGCTGACCTGTCAATCAAAATGGCCGCCATTTTGTAAGTAGGGCCACTTTTTTTTTTGAGTACAAGGGCTAGAAATGTTCCTTAGGACTCCCCCTTTAAGAAAAAAGTTGTCCCGGAGGATCGACGGGGGGGGGGGGTGCAATTTATACTTAAGTGGGCTCCCCGACTATTGTATTTTGGCGAAGATGAACAAACCTAGAACATTTTCATTAAACCATTGCTGATTTTCAGGCTTAAGTAGAGGTCTCAGATCAACATGTGGGTGCCATTTTTTCATCATTGTGCTTCTTTTGATGTATATTAAAGATGGTTGACAGAGCTGCCTCGATAACACAGATTTTTCGATTCGTTCTAGCGGATTGGTTAACGATACATGAGCGGAGTCTGTTTTATAAACGACGTTGTGCCTCCATTGATTGTAAATTATATTCTTAACAGGTAACGAGCCACGTTCGAGAACATTTCTGGTAACCACTGGTAATGCACCTGTTTAACGTGAGAAATAATTAATAAAATGCTGAATTTGAAAAAAAGGTAATCCAATTGTGAATGGTAAATTGAAGAAATTAGATCCTTAGAAATTGGCAAAGATCGCAAAATATTCGTCAAATTTTCGAACACAAACTCAGCCATGTTCAAGGATAAGAAATGATGAAATTCACCTTTACTTATCCATTCGCTCAGCCATTCTAGGTAATCGATATTCCTTTTTGGATACGTTGTGAAGAATCTCGAATGAAATTTGTGATCCGATAATTCTGCTAATAAGCCCACCAGTTCGGTTTCATTGACGTCTTCGACGGCTCGTAAAATCAAATAATCAACGATAGGTAACCCCGGATGCACTTCTCTTCTTTGAAGTAATTTTGATAACATACATCTAGCGTAATGAGAATCATGCGGAATATGTAAAGCCGTCTGTAAATAATAACATAGGTAAAATTATTGATTCTTCGATCAGATATTATCCAATTTACGACACACTGACCAGAAGATTAATTATGGCGCTTATACAATACGTCGGATCAGTCCTTAATAAATTATCAAAACAGCAGAAATTCTCTTCAACGTGATCAGCATCCGATACAGATACGGAAGGAATACCTTGAGCTGATTCAGATTCAAGTCTTTTGGCCTGTAAAAAGAAAAATAAACACAATGAATGATTTCCCGAACTCTTTCAAGGAAACCGAAACTGTATGTTGCTTACTTCATGGTAACCATCAACGATGAACGTAACATCATCGTAATCAGAGTTAGGAACCTCTTCGTCGGACGAATCGCCCGTACAAAAATACTGCTTCGGTTCGAAGATTTCGTTACTTCGATAACTATGCAAACTTTTCGAGCAACAAGGCTGCTCATCGTCAGTCGACGGTTGTTTTGAAACCGGTGAGCAGAAGACAGCTTCCGAAGGAGACTCGTTAACATTCTCGACAGGTACTTGATCTACGTAACAGTTTGCATTTTCATCGCAATGTGTTTCTTGTTGTTTAAATCTATCCGATGGTTTACGTTCGCTAAATCGATCACTTTCTTCGGTATTTGGTACATCGTTGGAGGCGTTATCGCTATCGGAATCTTGACCGTTGGAAGGTCCCGGATCGAAATCCATTTCTAAGTAATCCATATCAGGAGACGAGCGACCATTCAGCACCTCTACTACGTTGAAGGCTGAATCAGCAACGTTTGGTATTTCAGCTCCTTTATAAGTGTAAACGCAGTGTTCGTCGTCATCTTCGGAGCTACTCGATACGTAGATGTTTCTGTACGACGAGTTTCGATTATACATTCGATTCAAATCGCCATTCTGAGGTTTACCGTTGGTAGATTCGCTGTTACGGTTTAGATTATTGACAGGTGTGATGTTTGATTCGGCGTTAGAATTACAAGATCCGTCGTTACGTTCGTTGCAATTGTTCAAATGCTGGTAGAACGATTCGAGGAGTTTTTCTTCGAGATTTTTCATACATTCTTGACCATTTTCTAACGTCTCGTTGGTTTTTTTCATTTTATTGTTCGCGTCGGCGTATTCTTTGACGTTGTTGTTCATGGCTCGTTTTAAATTCACTGAAACAGACGTGATAACGTCGACGATCAGTAAGGTTTGAAAGCAGTTTTAATTCGAGGATCGTTTACCATTGTTTACGATTACTAAATGAGGAATTTGAGGTGTTGGATTGTTCGATACCGAAGTAGAGAGAGCTTGGGTATCGAATCGTTAGTTATTCTAGTTTATTTTATCTGTAAGAAGCTAAATTTTACTCACTTGCATGATTGATTCCGTGAGTAAAAACAAGTGGGCGAGTGGAAAATATGGTAGAGGGTTCGGCGAGTGAATTGAAATCGGTGAAAATGATTCGTAGAATGGTGAGACAATTAGCTAGAATTATTGTACGATTTTTACATCGATTTAAGTTAATTTCCACCGAAATTAAAAGTTAATAAAAACATACACAATTTTTATTGTTAATGATAATAGAATCGTTGCCTGGATTACATTTTAATAAAATAGCTGAAAACGAGAGTAATTTTGATTTCAATAATTTGGTAACACTGCTTTGATAATGAATGATGACGAAAAATGTTGCTATTTTCACAAGTTTTCTGTACAATGGTGAATGATTCGTTTCACAATTTTTTTTCATATTTTATCAAAAAATTGGATAAAAATGATGACGAAATTAAAAATTGACATCAAATTTGTACATAAAATTTAATTTTACGTCAATTCTCATCTCAATAATGTAAAATAATGACCCATAACTGAAAAAAATTGAAATTAATTTCGTAAACACTCGTTAGACGAACGAATTTGCACAATTCTCAGTGATTTGTAAACTCGTATTAAAACAATGAATCCCAAACTGCGCTGTTTTGTGATGAAAAATCTTGCGATTGCGTGATCAAATTCTGAGAATAAGAAAGATTTTGTGTTTGTTTCGTCTTTCTCTTTTATTAAAACATATGTTTATATTCTTTGTTTGTCAATTCTAATTAATAGTGCAGTGTATTACGTTTGATATTATCATCATTCACTATTCAGTTCAGTTTCGTCTCTTGTATCTGATTAAATTGCTTAAACCATGTCTTACGCTTATTTATTTAAATACATCATCATAGGTGACACAGGTAAGCCAATATCATCCTTAAACCAATAAAATAATCAAATATTGCATGTCATTTTCATCCTTAATCGATCCATGTACCTAATGGATCTTTTACTCATGAATCTGGGGCATTTTGTTCTACGTATGTTCCTGGATGTCAATCAATTGTAATGGCCTTATAATCGATGAATCTCTTTGTTTGATTTAGGTGTTGGAAAATCATGTCTATTGTTACAATTCACGGATAAAAGATTTCAACCAGTCCATGATTTGACCATTGGTGAGCAATTTGGGACACATCGGACGTAATAGTTGAACGATACGTTCTAATTCCTGTCTGATTGATGTGTTTTAGGAGTTGAATTCGGAGCACGTATGATAACCATCGACAATAAACAGATAAAATTGCAAATATGGGACACTGCTGGTCAAGAAGCATTCCGTTCTATTACCAGATCTTATTATCGAGGTGCAGCTGGTGCTTTGTTGGTATACGATATAACTCGTCGTGAAACATTCAATCATCTAACCACCTGGTTAGAAGATGCCAGACAGCACTCTAATTCCAATATGGTTATAATGTTAATCGGTAACAAAAGGTAAATAACGAGTAATTTGGTAAATTTTACAACCACAACGTAGCACTCTCTTTAATAATTTATTACGTTTTACGTAGTGATCTCGAATCAAGACGAGAGGTAAAACGAGAAGAAGGCGAAGCATTTGCTCACGAACACGGTTTGATATTTATGGAAACGTCAGCCAA
This sequence comes from Planococcus citri, assembly GCF_950023065.1. Lineage (NCBI taxonomy): Eukaryota > Metazoa > Arthropoda > Insecta > Hemiptera > Pseudococcidae > Planococcus > Planococcus citri. The sequence goes on along the minus strand of NC_088678.1, from coordinate 14,070,953 downwards.
AACAGCGGCCAATGTCGAAGATGCTTTTATTAACACAGCCAAAGAAATTTACGAAAAAATACAAGAGGGAGTTTTCGACATTAACAACGAAGTATGTTTGTTTAATCTGTATTACGTGTGTGTATTTTATCTCCAAACTGAATCAATAAATACTGCGTATTTTGATACGAATTTTTATCTGCTTTTATAGGCGAACGGTATAAAAATCGGACCTCAACATTCTCCTACCAGCCCAAACTTACCGACAAGTAATCGAAGAATGGAAGGCAGCGGTTGTTGTTGAGTTGAATTATTAACGCTGCCATTCGGTTCTTACCAAGAGTTTTTATTTTTATTTCGTCTCGAAAAAAATGGAAACCCATATTCAGCTTTTATTATTTTTTTCCAATCCTTCAGACCAAAATTATTATTCGCATCTGGCGAGTCTCTCTTTTTGATATCTCGATTAATTTATATATTTTTACCGCCGGAACACGATTGAAAAAAAGTTTTTACCTTTTGTATTCGTGAGTACGCCATTATTAATAATACGAGTTTCGCTGCTCCTCCTCTCTCATTACTTAAAATTCTGTGTTTGCTTAATATACGTATGCTTAAGTTGAATGAATGGCATGCTGATGTGGCTTTTTTTATTTTTTAACCGATATAAATACTTTTAAGAATATCAAAATTACGTAATTTCGTTCAATTCGTTTTGTTACGAATTACGAATTTATGTTATTAATTTATAATAACGTTGTTCGAGTATGTTTTTATATAATAAGGTTGTTTTTGAAGAAAAAAAAAAAAAGGCTTCTCGTTATACTTTTTTTCCCTTCATTTTATCGTAGAATACGGTTATGATTTTTAGCAACGCGTTTCGTAATAAATTTGTCAAGTTTTTTTTTTTTTGGAGTTATATTATTTTATCTTTTTTTTTTAAATCCCTTTTTTTTCTACGCACAATATTTATATATTTATAGATAGATTACTCGAGTACTAGGATTTAATGCAGGCTTCCTTATTGGGAAAAGTTACACTTTGGTTCGTATGTCGTGTCGTGTATTGTACAATTTGTGATATTAGATTGAGAATTATCACGGAGGAATAATTATTACTGTAATCGTAACTAGTCTATTTAAATAAAATAAGTGTTTAATGTACATAATTTGGAATTTTAAATATATCAATAGTTTATCATTTGACTATGACACCGAACGTATCGTATCTTTTTTTTTTTTTCGTGCTCGTCTCTTTATTGATTTTCTTTTTTCCCCGTGTCGAACAGTGACGTCATTTAATGAATTTTGTGAGATAGCGTTTGTCTAGTGGTATGAAATCAACGGTCAAATATGACTCATTAGTCATTGTTAGAGCGAGTGAATTGTTCCGATGTGATATTTCCTACGACATGATTTCAATAATGCGAAGTACAAAGTTCATGTACCTGTTTTATATGCAAGAAGTCTGGAATAATGCTATTCAGGTATATTTCATTTCTTTCAAAAATATGAGTAACACAATGATGAGCAAAGTATAATGTATTCCTCGAAAAGTTACATGTAAATCATTCTTCAATACTTGTAATAAAAGCTGATTTATCTAAATAAATCCTCACATTTACTCTACATATATTTACAATCCTCCGACTTGAAACTTGATAAGCTTACAGTTTGAAAAACGGTTCTCAATAATACAAACTCCAATATTCCTAATCTGCTGATTCTTGATTTTCAGTCGGTGGTTCATCGTTCGCATCTGATGATGTAGCAGCATCGTCTGATGAAGAGGCAGCAGCCGAGTCATCTGTAGAATAACAAAAGCAAGCGTATGAATTTAACTAAGAAATATCCATAACTGGAATATATCCGAAGACCCCTACCAGAAGCAGTCTTTCCTTTTCTCCTCATGTAATACTTATAGCCCTCTATACTACACCAGATGGCAGGGACAATTAGACACAACAGTGCGACAATTATTAACCCTTTCCAAAAAGGAGACCACGGTTGTCGATCGAAACATTCCTTCCGCTGTTCCCACATTTTATCGCTGAATATTTTAACTTGACAAGGGTCCGTCTCATCGGGAGCTAAACCTGGAATAAAATGCATATTGATTAAGCCTAGGCGTAGGTCAAATTAATTACTGACTACACTGCTGACAAGGAAGGCGTCCTAACTGTCCCAACTCCGTAGGATCTTTGCACAGGATAAAGTTGAATTGAAAGAGCATGAAAAAATATATCACTAGCTAAAATTTCAGCTGCTAAGAAGCATTTTTCGATTTTTCGTAAATTTTAGAAAATCAAATTTGGGCCAAAAATGAGGAAAAAATCACAACTGAAAACTGAAATTCGAGATATTCTCTACTTTTGACCCGACAAATCGATTGAAATTCACTTTAATTTCATCATGCTGCGAGTCGCTTGAATGTGATTTCAAGTCGTTTTGGAGCCTCCAGCGACTTTTCACTTTTTCGGAAACACCAGTTTTTTCAAAATTGTCACAAGATCTGCAATTTTAGGAAAATAACGTAATTCTGGTTAAATTTTAACCCTTTTTGATTGATTGGAGGACGATAATTCAAAAATCTCGAAAATCACAACTAGGTACTAATTTTGAGCTCAGAATGCATCAGCAATGCTCAAAAAACATTTTCATCGAAATATTTGAAATTCTGGCCAAATTCTAACCCATTTTAACAGTTCGTATGACACTTTTTCAAAAATCGTGAAAATCACAACTCAGGTGGAAACTCAAAATTCTCCAAAAAAAAAATCAAAAAATTATTTTCATCGAAAAATTTGAAATTTGAAATTCTAGCAAAATTTTAACACATATTGATTATTCACGTTGCTCTTCTTCAATGCTCTCAATCTCAAAAATCATGACTCAATTTTTAATTCAAAATAGGTAATTCTTTTAAAATGTGTTTTTTTTTTTTTTTTTACAGTTCATCCAAAAAAAAAAAAATCGGTGAAAAAAATTTAAAATTAATTCAGCAGTCTGAAATATGAAAAATGATCTTTTCAATTTTTTTTTTTTTTTTACAAAAACACCAGACCCTTTGAGAGAGAGGGAGGGAGAGAGGGGGGTTCTAATAAAAATCAAATTTTGTAAAAATGAAAAAACAACGAATGCTATGTCAAAATGTAGGTTTTTTGGGCCGAGAAACACGAATCTGAGGTCCTTTTTTCCCTCAGACCCCTTGGGGAGGTGCTACCAAAATCAAATTTTGCAGAAATGAAAAAAAATCGATTGATATGTTAAAATACATATGTATAGGTGTTTTGGGTGGTGAAACACGAATCTGAGGTACTTTTTTTCCTCAGTACCCTTAAGGGCCCTTGGGGAGATGCTACCGAAATCAAATTTTGTAAAAATAAAAAAAATTTAGTGATACGTCAAAATGTAGGTTTTTTGGGTCGAGAAACACGAATCTGAAGTTCTTTTTTCACTCAGCCCCTATGAGGAGGTGCTACCAAATAAAATTTTGAAAAAATCACAAAAATTCGAGTAGCGTATCAAAATCCAGGTTTTTTTGGTTGGAGGTTTTATTTATCAGTTTTTGCAATCATTCGACCTGATAACATATCGTCAGTTATTTTATACCATAACTTGAAAAATCGCGTCTAGTCGCAAAGTAACTAACCACACCCAAATTCTACACACTCAACAACATACATTTTCACGCAATCGGGGTTTTGTAGCGAGTCGAATAAAAGAACTTAGGCTATACCTTACCTATTCACTTACAATTACTTCGCGTTATAGTCCGGCATATGACAATAGGAGTAATTGCACCCCCCCCCCCGCCGATCATCCGGGACAACATTTTTCTTAAAGGGGACATCCTAAGGAACATTTTAATGCAAAGTTGCCAAAAAAAAAGTTGGCCTTACTTACAAAATGGCGGCCATTTTGATTGACAAGTCAGCCGAAATCGCAGATTTTGCGTTTTAACATAGGACTTGCACAAACTTTTTCAAACTTTACAAAGGTAGATCGAAAGATCATGCAAAAATTTATCACCTGTCCAAATTTCAAATGCTAAAGTGTGTTTTTCGATTTTTGGTGAATTTTTGAAAATCGAATTTAGGCCAAAAATGAGGGAAAAATTCAAAATTTTACCAAATTGACCATGAAAGCTGAAATTTGGGATATTCCCTATTTTCGACATGCCAAATCAACTGGAAACAGTTTCAACCCGTTTTGAGCAGTTCTGGAGCCTCCAGCAGATTTTTGAAACTCTAAATTCCCACAAAATTCCATCAAATTGGAGTTGTAAAGCTAAAATTCATTCTAAAAACTAATTTCAATACCCTACGAAGTACTGCAGGTGAATTTCAAGTCGTTTTGGAGGCTCCAGCGACTTTTTAAAAATTCCTGAAACCTCCGTCAGATTTTTGAATCTTAAATTTTGACAAAATTTCATCAAATGGAGATGGAAAGCTGAAATTTACTCTACACTCCAATTTTAACACCCTCGGAAGACGACTTTAGGTGGGTTCAAGTAATTTTAGGACCACCAGCGACTTTTTTTGAAAATTACTGGAGCCTCTAGCAGATTTTTGGAACTTTAAATTTTCACAAAATTTCATCAAATGGAGATGGAAAGCTGAAATTTATTCCACACTTCAATTTTAACACCCTCTGAAAACGATTTCAGGTGGGTTCAAGTCATTTTAGGGCCCCCAGCGACTTTTTTGAAAATTACTGGAGCCTCCAGTAGATTTTTGAAACTTGAAATTTCCCCAACATTAATTTATCAAATGGAGTTTGCAAGCTGAAATTTACTTCGCAGACTACATGGTGGTTTCAAATGGTTTTGAAGCTTCCAGCTACTTTTAGGAAATTTCAATTTTTCAAAAAAACGTCATAAGGTGCACCGGGGGAAGTTGGAATTCGGGGTAAGTTAGAAAACTTGCTCTAGCACCTAGAGGTTTATATCTGGCGAAGTGCCACTAAAGGTGACTTGAGGGTACTACCCCTACTTCATCACGGCATAGAAATTTTCGCGATTCAGTTTCATTTTAGATGTCTTTGGTTCAATTGTATTTTGCTGTTGTTTTGAACGTGTTTTGAATTTGGTCTAAAATACAGACTTTCTATTTCTTAGTTTTTCGCATATAGCGGACGAACCGTGCGTCCTAGTGAAAATCTGATGAGAGTAATCTCAAAGAGAATTAAATTCTCTACAATTTTGTTTCTATGCAATTTTTCTAGGACGCTCCGTTTGTGATCTACGCCTCTGCAAAGTTTAGCCTGTTCTGACTTCCTTCAATTGGGGAAAGTCAGAACAGTTTAGATTTTATTCCACTGAGCGAAAGCTACTGCGTCAATCGCGCTCAAATTTTCACCATAGGTTAAGAACCCTTATGGGAGCCTACATAATAAATTTGATCCATATTGGTTCATTAGAAGGGGAGTAACAGCTGGTCAAAGTTGAAATTGCGAAAAATCATTCTGACTTGCCCCGGTGCACCTTACAACCTTTCAAAAAGTTGCTGGAGGCTCCAAGAAGACTTGAAATTCACCAGCAGTCAACTTCGTAGCGTATTGAAATTAGTGTGCGGAATGAATTTCGACTCTCCATCTTGGTTTGATAACATTTTGGGGAAATTTCAAGTTTCAAAAATCTACTGGAGGCTCCAGTAATTTTCAAAAAAGTCGTTGAAGGCTTTAAAATGACTTGAAATCCACCAGAAGTCGTTTTCAGAGGGTGTTAAAATTGGAGTGTAGAGTAAATGTCAGCTTTCCATCTCCATTTGATGAAATTTTGTGAAAATTTAAAGTTTCAAAAATCTGCTGGAGGCTTCAGGAATTTTCAAAAAGTCGCTGGAGGCTCCAAAACAACTTGAAATTCACCTGCAGTACTTCGTAGCATATTGAAACTAGTTTTTAGAATGAATTTTAGCTTTACAACTCCAATTTGATGGAATTTTGTGGGAATTTCAAGTTTAAAAATCTGCTGGAGGCTCCAGAACTGCTCAAAACGGGTTGAAACCGTTTCCAATCGATTTGGAATGTCGAAAATAGGGTATATCCCAAATTTCAGCTTTCTTGGTCAATTTGGTAAAATTTTGAATTTTTCCCTCATTTTTGGCCTAAATTCGATTTTCAAAAATTCACCAAAAATCAAAAAACGCAATTTAGCACTTGAAATTTGGACAGGTGATAAATTTTTGCATGATCTTTCGATCTACCTTTGTAAAGTTTGAAAAAGTTTGTGCAAGTCCTATGTTAAAACGCAAAATCTGCGATTTCGGCTGACCTGTCAATCAAAATGGCCGCCATTTTGTAAGTAAGGCCAACTTTTTTTTTGGCAACTTTGCATTAAAATGTTCCTTAGGATGTCCCCTTTAAGAAAAATGTTATCCCGGAGGATCGGCGGGGGGTGCAATTACTCCTATTGTCATATGCCGGACTATTAATTTAGTTAAAATGTACTTAGTTGCATTTGAGACGAGATATCTCAAGAATGGCAGCACCTCCTCAATGGCCCCCGAAGGGTCTGAGCGAAAAAAGGACCTCAGATTCGTGTTTCTTAACCCAAAAAACATATATTTTAACATATCACTCGATTTTTTTTTCATTTTTACAAAATTTGATTTTGGTAGCACCTCCCCAAGGGGTCTGAGGGGAAAAAAGACCTCAGATTCGTGTTTCTCGACCCAAAAAACCTAAATTTAGACACATCACTCGATTTTTTTTCATTTTTACAAAATTTGATTTGGGTAGCACCCCCCCCCTCCCAAGGGTCTGGCATTTTTGTGAAAAAACATTTTTTGATGTGTTTTTTTTTGAATAGATTATTTATATTTCATCAAATTATGGGAATCATGTTAAAAATAGCAGAACTTAACTGCTGAATTAATTTTAAATTTTTTTCCCTCATTTTTTCTTATAAATTCACGTTTCTTGACATAAAAGTTGATTTTCTCGGCGAACGGTGCATCCTTGAGAAAAATGACAATGAAGAAAATTGTGGAGGATAAAATTTCCTATCAGATCAATGTCGTTATAGTTTTTCTTTAGGAGGGTTAGTTCTTGAATTATATGTATGTGAATTTTGATGGCTTAAACTGACTTTTGGGCACCCCAGACCCCAGTAGATAGAAAAGAATAAACTAGCAAATTTCAAATCGAAATGTTCTGGTTTTTAATCTTTAAAAGTTGCACTAATCTATTTGGCTATTTTATGGCAAATTTTGGCAGTAAATTGAGAATTTTTGCAATTTTAAATTTTTGTCAAAAAATAGCAGTTTTTGGCAAAAAGTGAAATTTTAATAATTTTTCGCAGATGGGAGGGTTTTTTGGAAAATTTTGGAAAAAAGTGAGATTTTTGGAATTTTTTACAAAAGAAAAAAAATTAGTTATTTTGCTAAAAAGCAAAAATGTCAACTTTGAAAAATGTAAAATTTTTGACAATTTATGACAAGAAGCAATACTTTGACAATTTTGGGAAAAAGCGGGATCTCTTATACCTAGTAGGCAATTTATGGTAAAAAAGCAAAACTATTGATAGGCTACCTAATCTTGAAAGCAGTGAGACTTTTCAATAATTTTGCTGAAAAACCAGCACATTTTGTCGAAAAACAAGGTAGGTAATTAGTGGCAAAAAAGTGATGTAGGTAGGTATTTGTCAACTTATGGCAAAAAAGCGAGACTCTTGAAAAATTTGTTACCTATAAAAATGTAAAACTTTGGAATTGCCTGCAAAAAAAAACAATTTTAGGCACTTTGCTAACCAACAAATTTTTTTCATTTTTGAAAAAGCGAGAATTTTGAACAATTTTAGTAAAAAAGCAAGGCTTCCACAATAATTTTAGAAGGACTTCTAGGGCAATTTTTCAAAAAAAAACCTACATTTTTGGAATTTTTAGAAAAAAGTAAAATTTTATAATATGTATTATCTAAGTAGGTAGGTGTGGTATGCAAAAAGTGAGAATTTTTGTCAAATTTTTTGTAAATAGCAAGAATTTGACAATTTCTGTAAAAAAAGATCACTTTTTGGATAGAAAAAAATAATACTTAGGTAAGTACCTACTTTAAGAAAATCCGGAATTTCTAAAAAGTGACCGCAGGCTCTAAAACTACTTGAAACCACGATCAGTCGAATCAGAATGTTGAAATTAAGGAGCAGGGTGAATTTCAGCTATACAATTGAAGCATGTGTTTTCGAAACGCACTAAGTCCATTTTCAAAGATTCTGAGGTTGCAAGGCCATCTAGCATAATGTTGTGGCCCAAAATGGTCAATTTTTTGATATATTGTGCCCAAGGGTCTTCCATGAATTTCTTATCAATATTTTTTTGGACTTAGTTAGTGTGTTTTGGAAACACATGCTTCAATTTCATTTGGTAAAATATTGTGAAAATTTCTAGTTTTAAAAATCTGCTGGAAACTCCAGAACTGCTCAAAACAATTCGAAATCGCTTCCAATCGATTTGGCGAGTCAAAAATACGGTATCTGTATTCTGAGTTTTTCATTTTTTCTCATTTTTGGCCCAAATTTGGTTTTTAGAAATTCACGTAAAATCGAAAAATGCACTTCGGCACATAAAATTTCAGCGTCAGGGAAAATAATACCTACCTACGAACCATGCCAGTACGACATTTTGTCACACTCTAAAGAGAAATGTCGACATATTCTTCCTATCTGTGTATTTAAATACGTAAGTAGGTACTTAAAACTCGTCACTTACGAGGTGGCTGGCAATTGAATTCAAAACCCCGGATTTTGTTCACCAACATCCAAGCTTCTAGACGTCGACAAGTACAAGAACCCGTAGCGAGGTTCAGCTTACCGTCTCCTGTTACAGTTATAAGGAAAGTCTTCAGAAGACAATAAGGTGCCAAGTCTTCGGCTGTAACATTATCCCACGGATTCTCACGGAAATCGATCCAAATTATAGGAGCTTGTGGATGCAAACTAGGGAAAATCCTCAAATCATTTCTTCTAGCGTTCAGTTCTTCTAATCGAGATAAACTCGTCAAATTGAGCGAAAGAAATTTAAAATATTTCATCGAATTAACTGACAAAATTTGCAGCGTTGTGGGCCAAATGAATTCTGTAGCGTATAAAGCTACGTGGAATCCCGATTCACTAATGTCCAGATTGACGAGCTCCTTCAGAGGAACAAATACAGTGGGCTTGTAGCTGGTTCCGTTATGACGTTTATCATTTGGTGCTACGCCGCGTAAATCGAGAGTTAATAACTTAGGGTATCTTTTGAATGTGTCAGCGGTCAATTCAGCTATGGGATTGTAGGACGCGTTCAACTCCTAAATTAATATTATCAACAAATTAATACATAATACCTAATCTGAAATGTTGTATCGTAATTGTAATTCTGCAACGTACTATCAGATTCATATCTAGGGTTTGTGGAATATCGTCAAAGCCTCTTGAGGAACAGTCAGCCTTTAAATTTTCTACTTTGCACTCCTTCGCACAAAATGTGATTTCTATTCTTACTATTGCTATGTATAGTAATCCTGTCGATTCAGTTTTGAAAAAAAATCAAGTTTTATCAAATTTCAATGATTTAAAAAAAAAAAACTATTTGATTCAAAATATTGTAGTCATACCTGCGATGATTCTCAATTGAATTATCATGTTAAGTATTTCATTTTTTGAACGAAAAAACAGCCTGTGAATTAAAATTAATGAAATTTTACATTGTTTTTAATCGCTAATTGCACCAAAAAATTAAATAACTGATAAGTAAACGTGGGAAAAAATTTGAATGATCAATTCGTTATAGCCATGCATTTTTTTGCAGACGTTTTCTTGACAAGAGCTGAAGAACCTAATGGCTGTCAAATTTCTGGTCCATTCATTGGAAATTTTAAAATTGGATAATCACTGTTTTTCGATAAACACACTGAAGATGGATTTAAAAAAAAATAGACACGAAACTTAATCCAAAATAATTTTAGCAATTTTACTCAAACTTGAAAAAAATTGTAATACCACGTCAGTTATTTCTAAATTACGAATAAAAGATATAAGTACCTTCAAAAGTACAAATATGTATTTATTCGTAATAAAATAAAAAATAATACATTAAAATAACCAATTACATAAGAATATTTGTACAAAAATTAAAACAAATTTCTTATCACAGACCTTTTTACAATACAATTAACACAGTTATTCATCTGGAAGCGTATAAATACATATTTTATAAAATTTACAATTAATACATTCGATTATAACCTTCTAATAACAATATAACCTTATGAATCAGCATGGATCAAATTTGTAAAAAATTCTTACCAACTTGGATCTATTCCATTTTCACCTCTCGTAAAAAAAAGAACCAACACGATAACGTAGTAATTATCTTAATAACATCGCATCATTCATTAATCTATAGAAGAAATCGAACAATTCGTTCTTCGATATTTGTACCTGAAATTAAAAACCAAATAGAATAAATAACAGAAATAATTTAGAGGCCAATTCGTTCAAAAAAATATAACTACCTTTCCAGATACATCTAACGTAAGATACCCAGGAATGGAAACCATTTTTAAATGAAAATGGGTCAAGTCAACTCCATAAGTATTTATGACATGCTCTTCAAAAGCTGCGTGCAACGAAGCTACTTCCCCATATTCTATATTATTAGATTCTTCTTCGGTTTCTGTACGAATTCTACATTAAACAGAGGCATATTAGAACATTGACAAAGAAATCCAGCAGCTATACTTCGAACAGCATTCAACTCACCGTTTCCATATATCTTTTAATGTTTCAAAAGACACGAAGAAACTGAATTTCGATTCTATACGAGGAATTTCATAAACTAATTGGATATCTTTGGGCGTATGCGTTATGTGTTGTAATGCCAAAACCACCAACCACTTGAACTCCGATTGGGAAAAAATAGTAGCCGATATGGTACAGCTGAACTGTCTTTCAATCACGGAATTGATTAAATTTACGATCCTCTGATTTCCTATACAGTATAATAATGGTAAATTCACATCATTCTGGTCACCGGAATCGTTCAACTTCCACGTAAAAAACAATCCTTCGTAAACAACGCCAAGGGCACGATTATTTTGGCATTTTTCCACACTTATCTGCAATCGAAAGTAGCATTAGAGTAACCTTGTAGGTATAGATTGGCCGTTTCATTCATTATCGTCACGTACCTTTAAGAACGACTGAGTCGAGTTCGTGTCCACCCTATTGAACGTAGCATTATATTTGATCGATTGATTAGATTCGTGTTTAAGGATATCATTAGCTAGTAAATCGTTGAACTTTCTTAGATCTGATCTTCTGAAGGAGATATTTTGTAAAGGCGTACAAGAGAATATTCTGCCTCTTTTTTTCAGCAGATCTGTAAGCCAAAAGTAAACAACGTTGAATTTATTGAAATAGATCTACGTACTCGAAATGAACAGTGTTTTTTTACTCACCAAGTACATCAACGTCTAAATCGTCAGTATCCACGCAGTCCTCAGCGCTTAAAGGGAATATGTATGTATTCATGATGAATTCGATAAATATAATTAATTAAAATGAAAATGATCAATGATCATAAATCAAACAGATTCCGAATAAAATACAGAAATCGGCGGGAAATGCGATGATAATAGTGATAAAAAATTAGACATGGGAGCAAACATGGGATCTTCACGATTAAAAATTAAACAACCATCGCTTCTAAGGACAACTCCTGAACTGAAATTTCATCTATTTGGAAAATAAATGTTCACGACAAGTATGAAAAATAAAAATTTTGAGAAATTTTCCAGTTTTCTTCATCAAAAAATATGAAAAAATTTTGAATTGAAAAAAAAATTATCAAACGGTTCTTTTCCATTTCCACAGTGTTGCAAAATTTACTGGATGAAACGTTGTCACAGATGAAATTTTACCACTTTGTAAACAACTTAGCGTATCACAAAAAGGATCATTTTCGACGAAAAAACTCAATAAATTATCAAAAATCAGATGAAATAATACTTCTATAAATGAAATAAAATGTTTAATTAATTAAAAATTTCTAAAAATCACCAATATATTTGAAAAAATTGAAAATAATTACCACTTCGTCCAAATGTCGTTTAGCACGACTGTAACAAAACATGGACACATGGAGTGATTAGAAAAAAATGTAAACAAACAAAAAAATTTTTGATAAACAAGCAATGCGTAACGGTAAGAAATTTTTTTAACGAATAATTAATTAAAATTTAAAAATTTAACCTCGCGAATTCTTATTTAAATGATACAACAGCAGTTCAAGTGATCTATGTTCAAAATCCAACGGCGCCCCGATCTTCAGGAATGAATTTTCGGTCTTGATTTCCATCGTCGATCGGCTCCTCCTGACCACTTTACCATAAAGTATTCTCGATTATTTACATCATCTGGCTGGATTTAATTGCTTCTACGATGGAAGGTAACAGCAGAAGTATATCTGTAAATGAAGAAATCAAAGTTTCCAAGCTAAAGGTGAAAGCTGGCACGATGTTGTACGATGGTCGAATCATACTTATTTACGAATCAATGCACCAAAAAGACGACGAGCCTAAACAAAAGAAATTGAAAAGCACAGAAGTAGGCATCGTGAAGAAAATCTTGGTAAAAGAAGGCGATATTGTTGCTGCCGGGTATGTACGATAAGTTTCGACTTGAAATATGACATATCAAATGAGCGAATGCGAATCTCATCGAGTTTATTTTCGTGTTAGGTCCATTATTGCGGAATTAGAAAAGAAATGTAGCCATCCTACGGTAATAAAAGATCTGTGTGCCGAATGTGGAGCAGATTTACAGAAAGAAAATGCTAAAGAAGGAGGCCAAGTTTCGACAGCGTCGGTATCCATGGTTCATATGGTACCTGAACTTAAAGTTGATCAAGAAGTAAGCTTACCTATTCCGAAGGTACTTGAAAATGAATCGATTCGTACATTAATTGATTTTTTTTTCGCAGCATGCTCAGATTCTTGGTAAAGCTGACATGAATAGATTATTGGAACAGAAAAAATTGGTTTTATTGGTTGATCTTGATCAAACTCTTATTCACACAACAAATGACAACATTCCTAATAATATTAAAGTAATTTTTTTTTCATTTTTTTACTGAATTTTTATACTGTATCGAATTTATAAAATCGTTATTTTTTCTCATTTACGTAGGATGTTTACCATTTTCAACTTTACGGTCCTCAATCAACATGGTACCATACCAGACTACGTCCCGGTACACACGAATTTCTCAAAACTGTCAGCGAAAAATACGAATTACATATTTGTACATTCGGCTCTCGCAGATACGCGCATACCATAACTCGATTCTTAGATCCGGATGGCAAATTATTCTCTCACCGAATACTCTCACGTGACGAATGTTTCGATCCTAATTCAAAAACAGCTAATTTAAAGTACCTACATACATTTTTTTTTTTTTGGTGAAAAATTTGTGTAAAAATTTGAGTTTCATTGTCGCTTTAATTCCAGAGCTTTGTTTCCTTGCGGCGAACAAATGGTCTGTATTATCGACGATCGAGAGGATGTTTGGGACCATGCATCTAATCTGATTCACGTAAAACCGTATCATTTCTTTCAACATACCGGAGATATCCACGCTCCTCCTGGTTTAACGAAATGTGAAAACGATGATGAAAAACAAGGATACGATTTTTCACAGCTCAATGAAAATCAGACAAGTTGGTTGAATTCATCGAGTCTTTACTCGTTAATAATGTTTCCACCCGAGTTGATATTTTGTATGTATTTTTCCTAGATGATGCGGAGAAATCGGATACCGATGAAAAAGCAGGCGATCCTGAGGAGAATAAAACAGAAAATGGCGAAGAGGGTGTAAAAAGCTCCGATGATGTGGTCGATCACCCTGTGAATCAAAATCAAAACGGAGAATCAACTGTAGACGACAAAAGTACTGGAGGTAAAATGAAGTCTAATGCACGAGTATTCGATGTTTTCTAAAAATTTTATCGATGATTTTTTATTTTACTAATTTAAAGATCTCGATAAACAAAATGATGAAGCCCCAATCACAGATGTTGAAATGAAAGATTTGGATTCCGAATCTGATAAACCCCTAGTCATGGATGTGTCGCCAGATGAACCGGTCTTAAATTCCGATAAGCTCGTTAATTCTGATGGTTTGGCTCATGAAGCGAATTCAAAACTCGATACAGCTTCAATTACCGATACTGTTCTGCCAAATGACGAAAATATCGAATCTGCTGAAATCCAACCTACCGAAGTTGTGATGGAAAACAAGGAGGATTCCAAACCTGACAAAACTATGGATACCGAGACGGTTTTAGAATCTAATGAAACCGCAGAAACCGAAGTTATTTTGGAAAACAAGAATCCTACGTCTGATGAAATTCCAGTCATCGATGTTGTGGAAACCACTGAGGAATCTAAACCTGATGAAACTCCAGTCTCGGAGAATGCTTTAGAAACTCCTGAGGAATCTAAACCTGATGAAACACCGGTCTCGGAGAATGCTTTGGAAACCCCTGAGGAATCTAAACCTGATGAAACTCCAGCCTCGGAGAATGCTTTGGAAAGTAACGAAAATTCCAAACCTGATGAAAGCACCGTTGGAAATTCAACTCCAACGGAACCTGCTACCGAAATTACACCTCCCGAAGAAACCCCCAATGTTCCTGAACCTGGCGAACCTATACCAGAAAAAGGTGCTGGTTTTATTTATAGTCCGGCATATGACAATAGGAGTAATTGCACCCCCCCCCCCGCCCGCCGATTCTCTGGAATAACTTTTTTCTTAAAGGGGACATCATAAGGAACATTTTAAAGCAAACTTGCCAAAAAAAAGTTGGCCTTACTTACAAAATGGCGGCCATTTTGATTGACAGGTCAGCCGAAATCGCAGATTTTGCGTTTTAACATAGGACTTGCACAAACTTTTTCAAACTTTACAAAAGTAGATCAAACGAGCAAGCAAAAATTCATCACCTGTCCAAATTTCAAGTGCTAAAGTGCGTTTTTCGATTTTTGGTGAATTTTTGAAAATCGAATTTAGGCCAAAAATGAGGGAAAAAATAAAAATTATGCCAAATTGACCAAGAAAGCTGAAATTTGGGATATACCCTATTTTCGACATGCCAAATCGATTGGAAACGGTTTCAACCCGTTTTGAGCAGTTCTGGAGACTCCAGCAGATTTTTGAAACTCAAAATAATTCCCACAAAATTCCATCAAATTGGAGTTGTAAAGCTGAAATTTATTCTAAAAACTAATTTCAAGTCGTTTTGGAGCCTCCAGCGACTTTTTGAAAATTCCTGAAGTCTCTAGCAGATTTTTGAAACTTTAAATTTTCACAAAATTTCATCAAATGGAGATGGAAAGCTGAAATTTACTCTACACTCCAATTTTAACAGCCTCTGAAAACGACTTCTGGTGAATTTCAAGTCATTTTAGAGCCTCCAACGACTTTTTTGAAAATTACTGGAGCCTCCAGGAGATTTTTGAAACTTTAAATTTTCACAAAATTTCATCAAAATGGAGATGGAAAGCTGAAATTTACTCTACACTCCAATTTTAACACCCTCTGAAAACGACTTCTGGTGGATTTCAAGTCATTTTAGAGCTTCCAACGACTTTTTTGAAAATTACTGGAGCCTCCAGTAGATTTTTTAAACTTGAAATTTCCCCAAAATTTCATCAAACTAAGATGGAGAGTCGAAATTCATTCTGCAAACTAATTTCAATACGCTACGAAGTTGACTGCTGGTGAATTTCAAGTCGTTTTGGAGCCTCCAACGACTTTTTTGAAAATTACTGGAGACTCCAACGACTTGTTTGAAAATTACTGGAGCCTCCAGTAGATTTTTTAAACTTGAAATTTCCCCAAAATTTCATCAAACTAAGATGGAGAGTCGAAATTCATTCTGCAAACTAACTTCAATACGCTACGATGTTGACTGCTGGTGAATTTCAAGTCGTTTTGGAGCCTCCAGCAACTTTTTGAAAGGTTGTATGACTTTTTTTGGAAAATTGAAATTTCCTAAAAGTAGTTGGAAGCTTCAAAACCATTTGAAACCACCATGTAATCTGCGAAGTAAATTTCAGCTTGCCAACTCCATTTGATAAATTAATTTAGGGGAAATTTCAAGTTTCAAAAATTGCTGGAGGCCCTAAAATTACTTGAACCCACCTGAAGTCGTCTTCAGAGGGTGTTAAAATTGAAGTGTAGAGTAAATTTCAGCTTTCCATCTCCATTTGATGAAATTTTGTGAAAATTTAGAGTTTGAAAAATCTACTGGAGGCTCCAGTAATTTTCAAAAAAGTCGCAGGAGGCTCCAAAACGACTTGAAATTCGCCTGCAGTACTTCGTATCGTATTGAAATTAGTTTTTAGAATGAATTTTAGCTTTACAACTCCAATTTGATGGAATTTTGTGGGAATTTCGAGTTTCAAAAATCTGCTGGAGGCTCCAGAACTGCTCAAAACGGGTTGAAACAGTTTCCAATCGAGTTGGCATGTCGAAAATAGGGTATATCCCAAATTTCAGCTTTCTTGGTCAATTTGGCATAATTTTGATTTTTTCCCCCTCATTTTTGGCCTGAATTTGATTTTCAAAAATTCACCAAAAATCGAAAAACGCACTTTAGCACTTGAAATTTTGACAGGTGATAAATTTTTGCCCGATCTTTCGATCTATCTTTGAAAAGTTTGAAAAAGTTCGTGCAAGTCCTATGTTAAAACGCAAAATCTGTGATTTCGGCTGACCTGTCAGTCAAAATGGCCTCCATTTTGTAAGTAAGGCCAACTTTTACCGACTTTTTTTTTGGCAAGTTTGCTTTTAATATGTTCCTTAGGATGTCCCCTTTAAGAAAAAAGTTGACCCGGAGGATCGACGGGGGGGGGGGTGCAATTACTCCTATTGTCATATGCCGGACTATTAACGTTATTCATGCAGAATAAAAATTAATACAATTCGATTTTATTCTAGATTCCACAGACGCCCCAGATCTCTCAAACAAACCTCCAGAACCCAGCTCGAAACCACCCTTTGAACCTGCTCCCGAAGGAGTCCAAGTACCCGCAACTATCCCCAAACCGCTACTAGACGAGCACGGTTTCGTCATCATAGAAGAAACAGACGACTACTTATTGTACTTGGAGGAAATTCTGAAAACTATCCACGCAGAATTTTTCAAACGTTTAGAAGCTACCAGTATAATCCCAGATTTAAAAGAACTCATACCGGAAGTGAGAGCGAAAGTTTTGGAAGGTGTCAGCATCGTGTTCAGTGGCATCATTTCGAACAAAGTACAATTGGAGAAAAGCTCGGCTTACAAAATCGCTCGATCTCTGGGAGCTAAAGTTACTCAAAATATCGAAAACAGTACCACGCATTTGGTAGCTTTGAGATCCGGTACAGCCAAAGTGCACGCTGCTTATCGTAGACGAAATCTAAAGCTGGTTACTCCCGAATGGTTATGGACGTGCGCGGAACGATGGGAAAAGGTAGACGAACGCATGTTCCCTTTAAGAAACGCTGTATTTAATAACGAATCTAGAAAACCACCGGATCATTGCCGAAGCCCCGAACACCCCGAACCGTTACCATATCAAATTACCAACAACGTGAATTCCAATCAAGCTGCTGGGTTCATGTATAGCTTCAATCCATTGATGTCTTTGTCTTCGGAAGATATCGAGTCGATGGCCGGTGAAGTTGAAGATATATTTAAAGAATCAGATGGCGAAGCTGACGGAGCCGATGATGCGTTCAGATCGGACGATGAAGATGATTCCAACGATGCAACTCAAGTTAACGCTGGTAGAAAGAGGAAAATGGAAAACGAGTCCAGTTCTAGTTCGCAAGAAGGTAAGTAATAATTGGATTACGAACTCGTGTCTTAATACTCGAAATTTACATAGGTATTCGATTACGTTGCAGAAGATGAATCGAGATTCGAAAAATTCTCCAAAATCAGAAAACGCAAAAGACGTAAACAAGTCGAAGACGATTTCGATTTCGATAAAACGCTAGATGATGATGAAGATGGCGAAGACGATGAAGATGAAAAAGAAGGCGAAGATTCCGACGACGACGACGATGATACCATAAGTACGAGATTTCGTCGAGGTGAAAAACTACCCAGTGATTTAGATATCGATTACAATACAGAGGAAGGTACCGAAGAAGAACGGGAGAGCGATGGCGAATGGAACGTTATGGGGGCTGCTCTAGAAAGAGAATTTCTAGAAGGCGAATAGAAAAGTATTTAAATATTGACTTCGGAAACCACCGAAAATATTTTATTTACATTTTTACTAGTCTCACGTTGTTGTCGCCATTTTTATAATTGTATGTATTTATTATACTACCTATGTAGAAATTTGATATTTCTTCTTCGTGTGTTTCTTGAATTTATGTATTTATCATTCATTTTCGATGAATAAAATAAGATTGTTGTGCCTATTATGTAAATCGAAGTAATATAATATCTTTTTTGTAATTTTTAATAACTTTATACTGCGATATATAAATGTTATTTTGAAACGCTTCACTAAAATAACTCGAACCGGAAAATATTAAAACATATATTAACCGAAATGAAAACAAATTACACAAGCTACGTATAAAAATATCTTAAACATCAGCTAAATGAGGTCCTTCGTCATCTTCGTGATATTTAGGAAGTATTTCTAAATGACTGAAATCACGTTTTCCTTCTTGCCAGCCTCTGGCAGGAGCATCTTTGTATTTAAATCCAGTCGGATTCTCACCGTACAATTTACTCAATTTATCCAAATCTTCCCTGTAAACCAACAGAATCGTGTGAATAATTTACTTCATTTTATGTATAAGGAATTATTTCAGGCGAATTTTTACCTGTATCTTGGTACACCGTATTTCACAGTAACAACTTTCTTTCCAGTTAGAGGACAAGTGGTATCTCCAAGAGGGTATATTACTTTCATAACTTCGTGTGTGATTAATTTGGTTTTCTTCTCTTTAAGCTCTTTTATAAGTACGATATCTCCGGTTTTACATACCTTATTAGGATCGTGAGCGTAATAGGTGTCCATATGTTTGAAGTACTGTCAAATGAATCGAATTATTAGTAAAATGAGAAGATGAATAAATCAATGTGATGCAACTACAACAGATGAGAATACTTACTGCGGTCAAATGTTCATCTAGTTTTAATTCTGTAACTACTACTCTGATAGTGTCCTTCTTGTTGCAAGGTTTTACGGCGCCGAGGAAGGTACGAAGAGATTTTTGAGAGAAGAATTGTTTCAATTCAGCGGCTATATTCGCCATGATGAGAGATTAGCTTGGAATATCGATGTAAACCACACTAGAGAAGCATTTGAAGATGATGACTAAAATTTTAGATAGTCAATGCATGTAAAATGATTCAAAAATCTTCACGAGCGGCGATTTCATTTGCTTATCATTCGGTTTTCATTTTTAATTTTTATCAAAATTTTTTGTCGATTTCGATTCCTCGATGTTTCCAAATCGATGTGCGAAATCGATAGCTATCGAACGTTTCTACCGTATTTATCTGTAAAACGGGAGTAATTACGAAAATCTCAAAATTTCGAACTAGAGCTTCCATTTTTGAATTTTGATTTTGAGTTTTTTTTGTTTATTTTATAAAATAATGGTAAAAATGCGAAGATTTCAACTTTCAAGTTTTAAAATTTTAAATTTATATACAGGGTGTCCTAGGACTGGGAGTAAGTCATCAGTCATGTCATCATCAAATGATCAAACTGAAAAAAATGAAAAGTCAAATAACAAATAGAAACAGAAAGCATTGGTTGGCTGGTTGCATGGTTTGATATTGATTCAATTTCAATTCAATCGAAATGCTGAGCAATGACCAATGAGCATTTTGAGTAAAATGCAGTTGGAGGACTGGAGGAGGTTCATCCAGGTACGCGGTTGCCTTTTCGCTGCGTGAATTGTGAAATCAGAAATGTAAAATAAAATCCGCCACTAAATCGGCTAGCTAAATTCTTTTTAGCCAAATTTTTGTAAAAAATGGAGCTATTTGCGGTAGGGTAGGCCAGACATTTTTATTTATAAGTTTCAGCCTTTCAGCCCTTTCAGGACTTTCAGCACGATGGTAATTTTTACATTTTATGACCTGGAGCTTGAAAGATTTTGCCCTCGCTTCGCTCGAGTCATTTGTATTTCACTTTCCCAATTCTAAATTTCTACAAAAATATTAGGTAGGTAAGTCTCGAATTTGAAAAATATCAAGATTGGAAGATATCATTTTTGACTTTGAAAAATGATGTTTTTCAGACTCTCAAGTTATAAAAATTTTGCAAGCTTTTGCCCTCGCTTTGCTCGGGCCAATTTCATTTTGTTTCTTGTTTAAGCTCTTAGAATGAAATTACTCCTCAATTATGCGTAAAAGTTTGAATAAAATTGCGTTAGGTAATTCTCAATTTTTTTAAATTTCCCGTAATGTTAAATAAAAACGTTGGGTCAAATCTTTCAACAATTTGTAACACAAAAAACCGAAGAATATCATTTTTGACGATATGAAAATCATTTTTCTGATCATTACATTTTTCAAATTCTCAAATATTTTTTCAGAAAATGTAAACTTACTTTGAAAAAGGAAAACAAATTAGCCCGAGCGAAGCGAGCGAGGGCCAAATATTCTGGAAATGTACATTTTAAAAACTGAAATAGCATAAAGACTAAAGAGCTATCACAATAATTGTATTATTTGACAAAATAAACAGGCAAATGAAAAAATGAGTCAAATATAAAGTCAACCAAGTACATACGTACAACATTATTGGTCAATTTGCCAATTGAGTCCTCAGGTATTGTATCATGCTCGCATCAGTTGGCAAATTTAGGATAAGAATGGCCAAATTAAATTTAAATTTATGACGTTGATTTTGTTGGTTTTAGTTCTTTTGTACACTCAATTAAAAAATTCCAACTGTTTAAGTAAACAAAATAAATGAGAATTGTCGATTTTTGAACAAAATGAATAATTTCCTTGAAAAGTTGGCAATTTTGAGTTTCTAATTCTCAAGTACTCAATTGGCAAATCAAAAATGTACTTAGGTAAGTAATACATTACATTTGAAATTAATTGTATGTAGTTGGCAAATCGAATTCAATTTAATTTTAACAATAATTGCAAATTTTCAACTTTTCAACTAGATAATGAGTAGAAAATAAAGTTGACAATTGTGATTTCTAAAGTTCTCAGTTGGCAAATCAAGAATGCCTTATCAGTTGGTAAATTAGCTTAATTGTAATATCAGCGACTCTTGAGTCAAAAACGCCAACTTTTCAACTAATGATTAATTGAAAAATTATCATATTTTTTGAATTTTCATCCTCGTAAAAACCCAAAAATGCCAACTTTTTAATTTTTTAAACAAACCCGCCCGGGGGGGGGGTAACGTACCCCCCTCCCCCTTGCTACGCCCCAGCCAAATTCATACCATTCGTGAGTACCGCCGTTGTGAACAACATATCGAAATTTCAGATTCCATTCCTAGGTCATCCCCACTCCCCACCCCATTTAACAGTGATGGCAAAACTTTTACATTTCAGTTCAAGTTTTTAGTTTTTAGTTTCAGTTTCATTTTTTCAGTTCAAGTTTTCAGTTTTTAGTTCCAATTTTGCTTTTTTCAGTTCAAGTTTTTAGTTTCAGTTTTCAGTTTTGCTTTTTTCAGTTCAAGTTTTCCGTTTTCATCATTTCTTTTTGGTTCAAAAAGAAATGAAAAAAAAATTCTTTTCTTTCACAATTTGCTACTTTGCAACAAGAACTTTGAATTTCAAATTCAAGTTCTGTTTAATTTAATTAATTTTCATATTTTTAATATTTTTAAAAGTATAGCATCTTGAATGGCCTGAGCGAAGCGAGGGCAAAAGTTTTCAGTTTTAGAAAATTTAAGATTTAAAAAGTAGAATAAGATTAACTTTAAAGAAAAAATTAGGTTTTTCTGATCTCAGCATTTTTCAAATTCGATAGGTTTCTTGAAATTGTAATTCTGAGAAGAGAATCAAATTGACTTGGGCGAGGCGAGATTAAAAGCTAGGATAATTTATAGTTCAAAA
Source organism: Planococcus citri (assembly GCF_950023065.1). Taxonomy (NCBI): domain Eukaryota; kingdom Metazoa; phylum Arthropoda; class Insecta; order Hemiptera; family Pseudococcidae; genus Planococcus; species Planococcus citri. The sequence continues at coordinate 14,048,881 of NC_088678.1, read as the reverse complement.
AGTACAACAATACTTGAATATCAATTTTTATTGAAAAAATTTGGTTTTTCTGATTTCAAGTTTTTCTAAATTTCATTTTCATCAATGGTTTTTTTAAATTCTTGAATGGAAAGAAGGGAATTAAATTGGCCCGAGCGAAGCGAGGGCAAAAGCTTTTGAAAAAAATAGGAATTTTGAGAATAGATTGATGATTTTGATTTTTGTAGTTTGTTGACAAAATCAGTGATGGCAAAACTTCAACATTTCAGTTCAAGTTTTTAGTTTTTAGTTTCAGTTTTATTTTTTTCAGTTCAAGTTTTCAGTTTTCAGTTTTAGTTTTTCTCATTTCAGTTCAAGTTTTTCAACGAGTTTCAGTTTTAGTTTCAGTTTCAGTTTTCCATCACTGCCATTTAAGGTGAAAAAACCTGATTTTGACACTACTTTTGACCCCGCCCCACTCTTGAAATTGACCTAGGAGCCCCCAATGTCCAGCATACAATGGGATGGTGCCACTTGAGTGTATTTTGCAGGTTTCAACCTTCCAACCCTACTTGACCCCTCTTCAGGGTGAGAAAAGTGTGTTTTTTTTTGTTATTTTACGTATTTTTTTCGACCTTTAGGAAAGCTTACAGCCTCCCCAAATTGACCTAGAACGTCCAAATTGTCACAGTACATTGGGGGGATGTACCCGAAGTACCTTGTGCAGGTTTCAACTTTCTAACCTTATGTGAGTGATCCCTCTCTAGCGTCAAAGAAGTGGTTTTTTTTTTGCTATTTTATATGTTTTTTGACTTTTAGGAAAGCCTACAGCCCCTCTAAATTGACCTAGAAGGTCCACATTTTCACAGTACATTGGGACGATGTATCAGAAGTGCCTCTTGGTTTCAGCCTTCCAAACCCATTTGACCCCTCTCTTCAGCTATTTTCAAGTTTTTTCCTCAACTTTTAGAACACTCTGTAGCTCCTTCAAATTGACGTAGAGGGTCCAAATTTTCATAGTATGTTGGGAGGATATACCCCAAGTGCATTTTGTAGGTTTCAGCCTTCCAAGCCCATTTGACTTCCTTCCAGAGTCAAAAAAATAGATTTCCAGTCGAATTTTTAGCCAAATTTTTGTAAAAAATGGAGCTATTTGCGGTAGGCCAGACATTTTAATTTAGTATAAGTTTCAGAAGGATGGTGATTTTTACATTTTATGACCTGGAGCCTGTTCTAATTGATCAAATAAAATCAAACTTGGGGAATGGGGTTGTCTTGGAACTTGGAAGCTAGAATGCACCCCTGCAGTTGGAAGGGTCAAGGTTGAAAATGACAGAAAGGTCATTTCATTTTTTTGGTTTGGAGAAGCATAATTTGGCCCCAAATTGACAAAGAGAGTCCAAATTCATATCATTGGTGAATACACCGCCGTTGTGAACAACATATGAAGCATATTATGTTTCCAAAACGCACTAAGTCCATTTTCAAAGATTCTGAGGTTGCAAGGCCATCTAGCATACCTAAAGTTATTGTGGTCCAAAATGGCTGGTTTTTTGATATGTTGTGCCCAAGGGTCTTGGCTATTACGTATCAAAAAATCAGCCAATTTGGGCCATTTCTACGTTTTCAAATTGCACCAACTTACCATGAATTTCTTATCAATATTTTTTTGGACTTGGTGCGTTTTGGAAACATTATGCTTCATATCCAAATTTCAGCTTCCTAGGTCATCCCCTCCCCATTTAAGGTGGAAAAAAGAAAAAACCGGATTTTTTGAGAAATTCTTCCCGCGAACATGCTAAATGAACACTTTACTTGTGAAGAAAAATCCAAACAGAAGGAAAGCATTGCAGCGGAGCTGTAAATACATAATGTTTAAAAACACTCATCATGTCACCAATTTGATTACTTAATTGAATGTTTTTAACAGAAAACATTGCCATCGTGTTTGAAAAAGTCTTCAAAGTTTCTGGTACAAAAATTTGGCTCTTACTTAAGTAGGTATTAGCGGCAGATTGCTACGACTTTCTTATGCCGTGTACTACAGCTACATGTTTAACTGTCCGGAGTGAAAGTAGGTAGTTTATTTACTCTATAACTCTGAATTTGAAGGAGAAAAATTTTCAACAAACGATTCTTCACATTTTTTTCGAAAATTTGAAGAAAAAATAGGCAGCCAATAATAAAGAGTAGGTAAACGAATACGTTTTATACCAAAATGAATAATACTTGACTGACAAACAGAAACTTGATTTCCTAACAACAGAATTTCTCAATCAAAATACACAACAAAAAGGTCAAAATAAAAACATTTGAAAAGCGTTCGATAAAATGTTATCAAGTAATGAAATGTTCGAAATTCTGGCCGGATTATTTTAATTTCTTTTCTGAAAACAAAGCTTCAACTGAATTCATTTCAATATAATGAAATGTAACTCATGTTATCTGTTTATAGGTGAGTTTCAACGTTTGTTTTCCTCCACAGCAGTTCAATTACACACCCATCCTTTCAAACACTAACACTACTTTTTTCATCCAGGACATATATTACTGCATGTGAGCAAAGTTATTGGTAGTAATTACGATTATCCTGCAGTTTCATGTAATATTACTCCAATATCTGCAGAAGACAATAAAATAATATGTTTTGCTGACCCAAATCTTCCGTTAAATTCCTCGCTACGATTGAACCTTAAAGAAGACACGATGGACACATTATCGAGATCAAAAGTACGTTTTGAGTTTAATAAATATCTAAATCATAGATTTATTTATTTTCTTAAAAAAATTGTGTGTACAAAATAATTATTTTACAGGAGCTCGAAATAGATGTAGAATCGGGCGCCTGGAAATTACCTATTGAAGATATCCTCAACTTCACATCGAATGTAAAACTAATCAAGCTGACTATCAAAACAAAACTGGAAATCTCAGATTTCAACAAACCTACAACCACACCGCAGAAAAAACGCTCATTACTCTCAGCATTATCTGGTATGGAAACATTACAATATTTAACCGTTGATAATTGCAAGTTTGATGACGAGTACAGATGGAAACTGCCTTCGAGCCTTCGTTATTTATCATTCACCAATAGTTCGTACACGTGGTTCGATCTCACCAATCAACCTAACTTATACTACGTCAATTTTAAAGGAAATAATTTTAAAAGAATTCCAAAAATGTCTTCTCCCGAGCCACCCATAGTTGAGCTGAATTTCGAAAAAAACAAAGAATTCTACGTGACTGTGATCGAAATCGCCCCCTTGTGTAAACTCGAGACACTCGAAATGGTGAACCCGTTTGATAAATCGACCATTCAAACCAGAGAGATTTGCGATTGTAAAATGTTGAAAGAATGGGGACTTAGGCAAAATATCACCATCGTGACTAGTTCAGGACCGCTGACAGACATCGATTGTAAAGAAACCCCATCATGTAGGTATAGGTAAGCCTATCAAATGTTATGATTTTTGAAATTACAGCAAAAAGTGAAAGAAATTCCGTTTCATTGCGAAATTGTTGCTCGTGTTTAGCCAACTGCTCAATGAACGAGTTGGTTAAAGCCGAAGAACTGCGTAATGAATGCATCGATCGTTTAATGGTCGAGAAAATTGACGACGACTTGTTCGATTTATACAGAAATCATATTTATGGCGGTATTGGCATAATTATAGTGATTTGCGTGCTCTTCATTCTGTATGGAATCAAGGAGTTCATGATGCGAAAAGTTGATTTAGGTGGGTTGATTTGTTTTTCATTTGATCGAGTAGGTTGATAAATCAAGTTTTTTAATTTTTTGATGGTGCGTTATAGACGCAGAATTGGATTATGAAAATTATATTGAAGCCGATGATCGAGTAATTCCGATTGGTGAAATCAAAACATAGTTCGACGATCAATGCATTAGATTAGGAATTTTTTGCATGGTTATAATATGGCAATTCGATTGAGTGGTTTTCCAGAATTGTACCATAATTGGACTTGTGTTAGTATGATATCATGTTTTTCAAGTTTTATGTACCTACCTATTGAATATTGAGAAAAAATTATTCACGATTTTACGTTTTGTGTGTTATTTAACCCATTATGAATTTTCTTTGCCACTTTATATAGCATTAAATTTCACGTCTCAGCATTAAGTTAATATTTTTCTAAAGTGTTCTTCCGTAGTTGCTTTTAAACCTTCACAAAATGACAAAATATGCATTGATTATTTCCTGTTTCTAGTCAAACTACTTTTTAGTCCGAATTTAAAAAAAAGAAGAAATGAATGAATTTCTCTTTCAGGTCATTCAATAAAAGCTCACTTTAAAAATTGTAATTACCTAGGTATTTTTTTCAAAAATAAAAAATCATATTTTGAAAAGATTCATCAAACATTTTCTGATTCAATTCTAAGTATGTCTTTGTACATTGCTTTATTTTTGGAAGTACCTACAAAGAATGTGCTCTCAAAAAAAGGTTTTAATCAAAAAAAGAACCCTCTGTTTTGCTTTGTTGTTTTTTGATTTAAGAAAAACCACTAGAATGAAATTCAGCTTGCATATAGACATGATTTTGCCATCTTACTTATCATTTTTCGATTGATTTGTACACAAATTTTCCAAATTCATTTCCACCGGCTCAAGCTCAAAGCCAAACCCCACCAGTGGTTAAAGATGGGTTTGAGAAGAAAAAATTGAAAAAAATCAAAGGTGCAGTGTCTGTTGATCTAACTGCTGCATATGATACTGACAACCACCACCTACTGTGCAAGAAAGTATATGAAGTCACCCAGGATCACAATTTCACCACCATCATTAAATCTATGCTCAGTAATAGGATGTTCTATGCATTGACTTTTCAGATATGGACTGCTAGCAGTGCATAAGCCAATGGTCTTGAACATATAGTTCATCAGTTAGTCGAGGTTTGGCTTCTATGCATGCCCAAATCTTAAAAATGTGCACAGTGATGTTGTACCTCCCTTCCTCCCTCCCTCAAACTGTACCACGGAACGGAGGTATATTTAAGACAATGGCTGTACATTAAGCTTATGGGATGCTAGCAGTCCATATCTGAAAAGTCAATGTCTATGTCACACACATGGGAAAGTCCAGTAGATGGAGAAGGCAAAAAAATGGGCTGCCACAGGGAGTGCCACTTTTGTCAAAACGCGTTTTTTTGGTGCAAAAGGTGCTATGTCCACTTACTGATCCACACAACATTTCAGATGTAACCTATACCTACTGCAAGTAGTTTGATTTTAGTCCCAAAGATAGCGCTGTGTATAAGTCCTTTACGCGCATTGCAAACTTATTTACCCTCTTGCGTAAGATTTAGTTTTTTGGCACTTTGCACCCTTTTCATTTCCACCATTCATATACACAAATGACCAGCCAATCGAAGACCAGACCAGACAATTTCTGTATGCAGATGACCTGGCAGAAACCACCTAGGGGGATACACACATAGAGGTACAAGAAATGCTGCAGGAAACACTGAATAAACTAGAGACCTACTATGTGGATAATGCTCTCAGACCAAAACCATCCAAAACTCAAGTATGTACCCTATTGACAAAATTATGCATAAAAACAGGCGTGTTGGCACAAGTATGCGTGAATTTGGACTTTTCTCAAAAAAAGCATGAGATTCAGCCTGCGAATATCATGCGTAAAAGCAATGGTAAAGCATATAAAATTAAATAGAAATTAAAAATTTTTTGCCCTGGGCGGGAATTGAACCCGGGACCAGCGGTATCTACTTTTCCGCATTACCTAACTCACTCCGCCACTTCGCCACTTGCGAAGGGTGGAGTTATTTCCGCATAAATGTTTGTGCATTGTGAATGTGAACTTATCAAATTTTTAAATTTTTCTCCCAAGTCCAAAAAGTGCAAACATTTATGGGGAAATAACTCCACTCTTTGCAAGCAGCGAAATGGCCGAGTTGGTTAGGGAACGCGGAGTAACAGAATATGTGGGTCCCAGGTTCGATTCCCACCCAGGGCAAAAAATTTTATAATTTCTATTTCATTTTATATGCTTTAACATTGCTTTTACGCATGATATTCGCAGGCTGAATCGCATGCTTTTTTTGAAAAAAGTCCAAATTCACGCATGCTTGTGCTATGCATAAAAGCATGCATTTTAGCATGCTATCGCATAATTTTTGTCAATAGGGTAGCTTCCACCTGAAGAACGCAAAGGCAAAGTGCACACTGAAGCTGGTATGGGGGAGGAGTGCAGCTGGAAAACTGTGAAAATCCCAAGTACCTACTCAGGAATCACTCTAGATCAAACCCTCACACATAACAGACATTGGGAGAACACAAAAATGAAGGTGGAAGCAAGAAACAACTTACTGCAGGAACTGGTGTCAATCTAGATGGGGAGCAAAGCCAAAGGCCAAAGATACTGAGGACAACAGCCATGGCACCACGGTTGCGGAACTAACTATAGGTACTGATACTGAAAAACCAATACCAGCAAAACCGCCAAATTTTTGAAAAAACCGAAAACCGATACCTACCAATAAGTTGACAAATGAAAAACCAATTTATATAAAATACCAATATAATTTTCAAAATCGGTACAAATACCGAAAACCAATACCGAAATTATTTTAAAATCTGTATTTCGGTACTCATTTTTTCATATCTCTTCAAATGATTGAAAATGAAACAATTTCAACAATCAACATCAAACAAAATGAGTTTATTCATTTCATTTCAATGATCACTTTTCTTTGTTGATTTTTCTCTCATTTCAACTTCTATACTTACTACTGCTCTGTCAATTTCTGAATTTTAAGCCAAAGTGTTCTGTAATTAGCTTGCTTTTTGACATTTTCAACTTGCTGTCATGTTCGTGAAATACTTACCAATACCAAAACCGAAAACCGAAATAAAATCCACAAAAATTGGAAAAACCAATACCAAAAACCGAAATTTTGAGGTAGAAATTGATGAAAACCGAAAAACCAATACCGTTTTAGCCACCGCATTTGAAATTGAAATACCAAGAATACCAGGTACCAATACCGTTTTGTTTTATTGTTTGGCAACCCTGCATGGCACACAGTGCGACCTGAGCAGAATTTAGGAGGAAAAAAGTCCCTTTGAATGTAGTAATTTTGGAATATGACTGACTAGAAGTATTTTTTAGCGCTGAATCTGAATATGATATCAATTTTTGACTATTGGCATTGGGAGGGGGGGGGTAAAATCATGAAAATAGGCTTAAAAACCAATATGGGTATCCTCAATTATGTTTTTTGAGGCGCTGAATCCGAATTCGACAGTAGTTTTTATCTATGGTCATCAGGGGGTGAGGGAGAGGGGGAGGGAGAAAGTGAAATCATAAAATGGTTTTAAAAACTAATATGGGTGTCTTCATATACATTTTTTGAGGCACTGAATCCGAATCCAATATTAGTTTTTTTGTCTATGGTCATCTGAGGGTGGGAAAGAGGGGGAGGAAAGGGGTAAAATCATAAAATGGGTTTATAAACCAATATGGGTATCCTCATATCCGTTTTTTGAGGCGCTGAATCCGAATCCGATATTAGGTTTTGTCCACGGTAATCGGATGTCCCATGGTATTATAATTTTTTTTTTGAATTTTGGCTGAAGAAGGGGCAAGGGAGGAGGTGGAACGGATAGAGAAGCCCAGATCGAAAAATTAAGCCCATATTCGGATTCAGCGTCCCCAAAAACATCACAAACGATACGTCACATGGTATTATTTTTTTTAAATTTTGGATCATAAAGGGTGGGGAAGGGGTGGAAAGGGTAGATAGGGCTAGATCGAAAAACTAAATCCATATTCGGACTCAGCGTCCCCAAAAACATAACAAACGATACGTCACATGGTATTATAATTTTTTTTAGATTTTGGATCATTAACGGGCGGGGGGTGGCAGTTCACTACCTTAGGGGTACGATGTTTCAAATCGGACATGAAATTTGCATTCATCACCAAAAAAAAAAACAATTTGTACCCCTCAAAAGCTGGATTACCATAGAAAAAGGTTTCCTACCCCCTCCATTTCATTCTGATTCCACCATAGGGGGGGTGGAAGTTGCACACTTATCTCATTGGTTGAAACAAATTATGAGAAGGTATCAAATTTAGCATCTTTCAAAACCAAAATCATCACACCCCAGCCGGAATTCACCCTAAAAAATTTGAAATTAGACCTACATCATAAATCCACCCAAATCAAGTTTTAAACCCCCCTAAATAGCCAATTTATCAGATTAAAAATGAAATGTTTTAAAATGGATATAGGGCGTTTTGGAATATTGCTCCTCAATTGGATTTAATTAAAATTGAATTGAAACGATTAACAAATTAAAAATCAATTTATAAAATTAAACAAAAGCATTTTTTTATTTTTAAAAATTTTTTTTAGATAAATATATTCATAAATTTTTTTTTGAATAGGTAATTTGTAGGTACCTTATATTCTATTAATATTATTACACAGGTATAATTATAATTGTAAGAATTGCAAAATAAAAAATTCCTGAAATTTATCACAATTACGTAGTAAATGAACGTTCAATTTTCATTAAAAATAATATCGTAGGATGAGTCTAAATAAATACGTATATCAGCGCAGAAAACCACACAGTATGAAAAATTATCGATTCGTAATACACAAAACCCATTTGTATAATTTCAATTATGCAATTACAATGTAGCCTACCTACCTACGTTTCGAAAGTGAGGGTAAAATTTGACAAAATTTTAGTCCCAAAAGTCATTCTCGTTTGTCACGTAACACTTAGGTATGCAAATACCACAACAACAATAACAACAATACCAGCAACTAATACGTAAGTCTAGGTACCTATAGAGTTGTTTATCACGGTAGGCAGCTGACTGGTGGTTAATATTTCAGATGATCTAACCGGCGACGCGACGCCGGTTCCTTAGCAACGTTTTATTACAACAAAACTATACACGTTAGCTTTTTTCCCTACCCTATAATATTAATGACTTCCTTTTTTGCATATACACTTATCATCAATTTGGTTACTTAATAAAGCATCTATGTTTTCATTTTTAATATATTTCGATAGTAGCTTTACGAATTTTAAAACTATACTCGGTGCTAGCATGAACGAACTACTTAAGATATTATTGCAATTGTGTGTATTATTTCGTACCTGTACATCGTTCACCGGAGAATTGTTCCCATTCCAGAGATACAACGATTGTAAAATACAAGAGTACTATTCGGTCAATACCCTAACCTGTAAGATATGCCAAAAAGAAAGATTTCTGGTACCGACGGAAGACAGTATGTTCACATGAATTTCATAACATTGCACTTGTTTATTTTTATTTTTTTTTACAACTGTTGCACGTTAGATGACGTACTACTGATAGATTTTTTTTTATTACTCGATGTCGATTTGTTTGCCAGAATTGTCTTGTACTTGTAACGAACGAACTAAGATTACTCGATGGGAAGGAGAATTTCCATATTGTGTACTTTGTAAAGAAAACGAAGAACCTACTTATGATCGAGAAGAATGCATACCATGTCCCGTTGATTCCAATAATAAATCCAAGTGTTTCCAAAACACCGTCAATTGCCAACAGAATGAAATATTTGGTAATCTTATCAAAAAATTATAATCTCAAAAATTGATTCTATCAATTTGAATACATTTTTTGTCTCATTTGCAGTGGAACGAGACATAAGAGGAGATCTACTACCGACGAAATCATGTACAACTTGTGCCGATGGGAATGCACCGAATGACCTGAAGACTGCCTGCATCCCTTGCCAAATTCCAAATTGCACGTGCCCATCGACGACCCACGAGCTTCTCGATTCCGATGTTTGTGCTCCTAAAACCGAACTGACGACGTTGCCCGACGAACAAGGCATTTATATGGTAGATTTCGACAACGTTCATCAAATAATTAGATCTCATTATTTAAAAGTTCATTTGAGATCGTCGCTTTATAAATGTATAAAAGTAGGTGGGCTTTATTCGTTATTAATGGTTCATTTTTGATAATTTGCGCTCATGAGCACATTTTACCTGCCTTTATTGCTGATTGTTTGGTTTTAGTTGAAGAAAAGCAAAGCGTGCCAAGCTGTGGCCAATATGTGTGTGATGCTTTTGTACAAAGATGAACAGAATGGTGGACCTTGTAGAATTTTTCGAGAATATAGGTATATTCCAACGTCCACGTCGAATAATAATCATTTACCTTGGTTGTACTACGGTGAAGGAGATGCGTCTATTTTACTCAATAGGAAGAAGATAGAAACTCATTACAGTCTATACTCCGATAATAAAGTTCGTATTTGTTTTTATTCGAATATTTTATAAAATTATCTGATGTTTTCATTTCAACTAAAATTGACACAAATCAAGAGAAATTTCACTTGAAAAAATGCATCTAGTCTCATATTTTTATTTTTGACATATTTCACGATTACGTACGTGGAGTTTCGAAATTTAAAATTTCATTTTAAAAAGAATTATTTTTTCTAAATTTGAACAGGTTATTCTTTTTTTTTGAACTGTATTTATGGTCGTAAAATTTTTTCAATTTCTATCTCATTTTCGTCAACATTTGACAATCGTGTGCTGAAATTTTAAATTTTTAGCTGTTTTTCATTTTCATCTTTTTTTTTTTTTTTTTTTTAATGGATGCAAATTTTTTTTAAATTTTCGAAACTTTGTGAAATCTTTGTGAGTATGTTTTTTTACTTTTAATGTGTTTTTTTTCAATATAAGTAGTTTGAAATTTTATATAGTTTTTGAAAAAAAAAGAAAAAAAAAGAACACTTTTTGAAAAAAAAAATAATAAAAAATATTAAAATTGCAAAATAATTTCAACGAATTTTGGAAACATTTCATCAATTTTTGGTTATTCTCAACGATTTTCTTTCTATCTTTCTTTCTTTTTATGCAATCAGAAGGCCCACATAAAATTTTCAAATTCTCAATGACATTGGCAGATTTTTACAATATTTTAGTCTTTTTTTTGAAAATCGATTTGTGCCATTTTTTCAACTTTTGTATGATTTTACAATAAGGTTTAGGTGGAAACACTTTGAAATATAGTTTTAAGTTTTAAAAAAAAAACTTTTTTTGAAAGATTTTCAGCAATTACAGTTGTCTTATTTAGAGATACAAAAATTATTTTGAAAAAAATTTCAATTGTAAGAAAATATATTTTATTCATTTAGATTCAAATCTTTTCTCTTGGGTATAATGATGATGACTTTCAACTTTTCAAGTGCATGATCTGACACATTTGCTGTGTTATTTGTTAAAAAATGAAAATCCATACCTACCAAAACATCAGATACCTACCTAATTAATATTTTTAATTTTTCATAAGACATACCTACCTAACTAATTGCAATATCTATCGATTTATGCGTAGGATAGCATGCTACATTTCTACGCAGCTCATTACGCTTTGGATGGCACCTTCTTAGGTTTACAACCAGTTACAGGGAGTGATATCCAAATATGTCCCGGAATATCAAAATATATGAATCTGGCATTCCGTTTTGGATCTCGGTACAAACATTCGTGTACTTTGACAGCCAAAGAATTGTTACAGAAGACTTCCCATAATGAGTTCCTGGATTTATATTTACAGCATTACGATAAATCTCAGTCTTTATTGTACGCGGTGCCTTTGGTGATTAAAAATATATCGGTCAATGCCGAATTTTCAAATAAAGTAAGCAGTACATTACACATTTATTTATCCATATAGGTATTTACCTACCCAAAGCTCTATAAAAGTGCCTGCCGAATACTGTAAAATATCTTTGAATATTTGACTGAATTACCTAATTTTTTCTTCATAGGACGTAGATGTCTCTCAATGGTTACTCACCAGGCGATTTTTCTTCCTTGATAATATCAGCGGAGTTGCCTACTCATCAGATAAACTGAAAATGGTATCGGATGTATCACCCTCGGTCATTCGATATTTGAAATCAGCCAAATTATGGTAAAATTGACCACTGTTTCTAACAATAACAAAACTACCTGCCTACCAAAGTACCAATTTACATTTAGAAGAATTTTTTTTTATTGTTAATGCTTTTCAGGATTAAAACCAGAAGGGAGAAAGAAGACGAGGGTAAAATTTATCCGCCATTTTTGATCCTCGAGTATGGAGAATTGACTCATGATGATGTGACAACAAATGCTTACGTGCATTTTTCATTTTCTGTGGATTATTACATGGATAATGATATTCCTCATATCATCGACGTAATTATTTTATTTTTTAAATGCCTTTAGGTTAATTCATTATCATTACAATCTATCTATTGTGGGAGACGATTTCGCAGTCAGTAGGAAATTGGTCATTTTTGAACAGACTTGATGCTTTTTTGAGCAGAATACTTGCCCAAAGAAAGTGATCAGATCTTGTTTGATCATACCTGAATGGATCAAATCAGATCCGGGAATTTTTGACTACCTACATTAGATCAAATTACACTTGATCAGATCAAATTTTGGATTCGAGCGGACCGCAAGGCGCAAATCAATTCAATAATTTTCTCTTGGACTTCAAATGTTGTAATGAAAGTAGTCTAGGGCTTCGTGGCTGTGATTCAAGTACCTACCTATACCTACTTATTTCTTTTCATCTTTCGCTCTCAAATGAAAAGTTCCGAAATCCAAACTTCAAAAATTTTGAATTTTTAAATTTCAATTTTTTTATTGAATTCAAGAAAAAAACACATTTTAAACAAATTTTTGATATCGATTTTGTAATTCAGTTTTATTTTTGATCTCTGTTGGGAGCCAACTCAGTCAAAAATGAAACAAAATGTACTTATTCTCATTCAATGGAGCTATCCTTTGGTTTCGAGGAAATCAATTTCAAAATTACATCACATCGAAAAAAAAAAACTTGAAAATAGCTGAAAAATCCACTTTTCTCACCCTGGAGAGGGGTCAAATGGGTTTGGAAGGCTGAAACCTGCAAAAGGCACTTGGGGTACATCCTCCCAATGTAATGTGAAAATTTGAACCCTCTAGGTCGATTTGAAGGAGCTACAGAGTGTTATAAAAGTTGAAAAAAAAAACTTGAAAATAGCTCAAAAATCCACTTTTCTCACCCTGGAGAGGGGCCAAATGGGTTTGGAAGGCTGAAACCTGCAAAAGGCACTTTGGGTACATCATCCCAATGTACTGTAAAAATTTATACCCTCTAGGTCAACTTGAAGGAGCTACAGGGTGTTCTGAAAGTTGAAAAAAAACTTGAAAATAGCTGAAAAATCCACTTTTTCCACTCTGGAGAGGGTTCAAATGGGTTTGGAAGGCTGAAACCTGCAAAAGGTACTTGTGATACATCTTCCCGATGTGCTGTGAAAATTTGCACCCTCCAGGTCAGGTTGTAGGGGCTGTAGGCTTTACTAAAGGTCAAAAAACATGTAAAATGACCAAAAAATCCACTTTCTTAACCATGGAGAGGGGTCAAATAGGGTTAAAAGGTTAAAACCTGTAAAAAGCACTTCAGGTACATCCTCTCAATGTACTGTGAAAATTTGGACGTTCTAGGTCGATTTTGGGAGGCTGTAGGCTTTCCTAAATGTCGAAAAACACGTAAAATAGCCAGAAAAATCCACTTATTTTTTGCCTCTGCAAAGAGGTCAAATAGGGTTAGAAGGTTAAAACCTGCCAAAGGCACTCGCAAGTGGCACCGTCCCATTGTATGCTGGTCATTGGGACTCCTTAATAGGGTAATTTCAAGAGTGAGGTGGGGTCAAAATAGGGTCAAAATCAGGTTTTTTCCACCCTACATTGGGTGGGGGTGACATAGGCATCTGAAATTTGGATATGTTATTTACAATGAAGATATTCACCAATGGTAGGAATTTAGACCATTTTCATCAATTTGGGGCCAAATTATGCTTCTCCAAAAAAAAAGACCTTTCTGTAATTTTCAACTTTGACCCTCCAAACTGCAGGGGTTAATTCTAGTTCTCAAGAGAACCCCATTCCCCAAGTTTGACTCTATCTGATCAATTAGAACAGGCTCCAGGTCATAAAACGTAAAAATCACCATTGTGCTGAAATTTATAAAATTAAAAACTGCTGGCCTATCGCAAATAGCCCATTTTTTTTACAAAAAATTGGCTAAAAAACTGTGAAAAAGTACAATTTTTGTAAAAAATTGTCGAATAATGCCTAAAAATTCCTTAAAGTTGTATTTTTTCCCAAAAATTGTCAAAAGACCAAGTTACCTACTTGCTTGAAAATGATCAATTGAAATTCAAGTAAACAATTGATTGAAAAATTGACGCAAAAATGAACAAGATTTACATAGCAAACTATTAAAATTTCTGTTTTATTTGTAATTGGAGTAAGGTTATATATCCTTGCAATTTTTTGCAATTATATAAAATTATTCAAAGTCGCAGAAAGTTCTGTAAAGATGATTCAAAAAGTTGTTCAAAATGATACCAAAATTCAGAAAATGTAAGTATAAGATGACTTCAAAAATCGAAAAATGGATGGAAGCTTTTTTTTATAATGATTCTATCGTTCTTCAAACTGAATTTTCGAAAAATAAGGTATCTGCATTAGGTATTTCATAATTTTGCATTTTTCATTCCGACTTATTCGAACATTTTTTGAATTTCTTCAAAAAGTTGCATAATTTTCTCTTTCTCTCTTTAGAAAAATGTCATGCATTTTGTCTCCTTTCTCCTCGGGGGAGGGGGGGGGGTCTAAAATAAAGCTCAAACCAAATTTAAGTTTTCTGTTTCAGTTACATCAAAATTCTAGGTTGGATGTTGATTTTTTGATTTTCAAATAAGTATTCCAAAAATGGAATTCAACACTTGAAATTTTGCCTACCTAAGTACGTGGGGATTTCAGCCCTTGAAATTTTTAGGTTTTATTAGTCGCGGGGGCCCGCATAATGATCACCTGCACCCCACTGCCGATTCTCCGGGACAACTTTTTTCTTAAAGGGGAAGTCCTAAGGAACATTTCTAGCCCTTGTCCTCAAAAAAAAGTGGCCCTAATCACAAAATGGCGGCCATTTTGATTGACAAGTCAGCCGAAATCGCAGGTTTTGCGTTCCAACATAGGACTTTCACGGAATTTTTTAAACCGTATAAAGGTAGATCGAAAGAGCAGGCAAAAATTCATCACCTGTCAGAATTTCAAGTGCTAAAGTGCCTTTTTAGATTTTTGGTGAATTTTCAAAAATCAAATTTTGGCCAAAATGTGAGAAAAAATCAAAATCTTACCAAATTGACCTAGAAAGCTGAAATTTGGGGTATATCTTATTTTCGACCTTCCAAATCAATTGGAAACTGTTTCAACCCGTTTTGAGCAGTTCTGGAGCCTCCAGCAGATTTTTGAAACTCGAAATTCTCACAAAATTTCATCAAATGGAGTTGGAAAGCCGAAATTTATTCTGCGAACTAATTTCAATACGCTATGAAGTCGACTGCTGGTGATTTTCAAGTCGTTTTGGAGCCTCCAGCGATTTTTTGAAAATTACTGGAGCCTCCAGTAGATTTTTGAAACTTGAAATTTCCCCAAAATTTCATCAAATGGTGATAGAAAGCTGAAATTAAATCTCCAGTTCAATTTTAACACCTTCTGAAGATGACTTTAGGCGAGTTAAAGTAATTTTGGAGCCTCTAGCAATTTTTTGAAAATTACTGGAGCCTCCAGTAGATTTTTGAAACTTTAAATTTCCCTAAAATTTCATCAAATGGTGATGAAAAGCTGAAATTTACTCTGCACTTCAATTTTAACACCCTCTGAAGACGACTTCAGGCGAGTTCAAGTGATTTTGGAGCCACCAGTGACTTTTTGAAAAGTTTCATCGCGTTTTTACGAGATTTTAAATTTCTAAAAAGTAGCTGGAAGTTTCAAAATCACTTGAAACAACCATGCAGTCGACTTCATATTGCATTGAAATTAGTTTGCAGAGTAAATTTCAGCTTGCTAACCCCATTTGATGAAATCAAATTTCAAAAATCTACTGGAGGCTCCAGTAATTTTCAAAAAATTGCTAGAGGCTCCAAAATTACTTGAACTCGCCTGAAGTCATCTTCAGAAGGTGTTAAAATTGAACTGGAGATTTAATTTCAGCTTTCTATCACCATTTGATGAAATTTTGGGGAAATTTCAAGTTTCAAAAATCTACTGGAGGCTCCAAAACGACTTGAAAATCACCAGCAGTCGACTTCATAGCGTATTGAAATTAGTTTGCAGAATAAATTTCGGCTTTCCAGCTCCATTAATTGATGAAATTCTGTGAGAATTTCGAGTTTAAAAAATCTGCTGGAGGCTCCAGAACTGCTCAAAACGGTTTGAAACGTTTCCAATCGATTTGGCAGGTCGAAAATAAGATATATCCCAAATTTCAGCTTTCTAGGTCAATTTGGTAAGATTTTGATTTTTTCTCACATTTTGGCCAAAATTTGATTTTTGAAAATTCACCAAAAATCGAAAAAGGCACTTTAGCACTTGAAATTATGACAGGTGATGAATTTTTGCCTGCTCTTTCGATCTACCTTTATACGGTTTAAAAAATTCCGTGAAAGTCCTATGTTGGAACGCAAAACCTGCGATTTCGGCTGACCTGTCAATCAAAATGGCCGCCATTTTGTGATTAGGGCCACTTTTTTTGAGGACAAGGGCTAGAAATGTTCCTTAGGACTTCCCCTTTAAGAAAAAAGTTGTCCCGGAGAATCGGCAGTGGGGTGCAGGTGATCCTTATGCGAGCCCCCCGACTATATGTTTTTGTTTGCTAGTTTGCAACTAAAATTTTTCACTATCCTGTACTGAGATACCTTTCTTGAAAAAAACTAATTTGTGAATTTCACAAAAGTCTCTGTAGAAATTCAGAAGAATATAATGCAATTTAATGTAGGTAGACTCTAAATAGGTAGGTACGTACACATTTTTGATTTGAATCGTTTATTTTTCAGGTCACAATAGGCATTTTAAGCGCTGCTGTGGTAGTCTGGTCAGGCATTCAGACTTGGAGCTATTGCAGACGTTCTGGACAAGTCACCATCGACATGTCCACCCTCCTAGAGCTTGGATTGACCTGCTGCGGGTACTTTTCAGACATGTTATTCATCGTGGCTGCTGCAGTCGCCCTGCACACGTTACTCTTTTACAAAGCTCAAAGTGTGGCTTACATCATGTTGCCATCTGAGAACCTAGAAAACACCATAAATAAATACATCGTGGTAGCTTTTTTATTAAAGGTAAACATCATTACCTATTTTAATTTAAATTCGGACCAATTTGAATGTCTTATGATTTGAAAATATGATCGCTTTTAGATAGTAGAAGTAGTCAGATTAATCTACGGTCAAATGAAAATCGATATATTCCTAATCGATTGGGAAAGACCCAGAGCTACAGGAGGAGTAAACGCAACAGAAATACAACAGCAGCCAGTGAGCATCTGGAGGACTTATTTTGTGGCTAATGAATGGAATGAAATTCAAACTAAAAGGAAAACTAGTCTATTACTTCAGATGTTACTCACTTTATTGATATTAAAGGTAGGTAAGCCCGAGGCACATACCTATTTTTCCAATTCCATTTCAATCGTAAAGCCTTCACTTCTAATTCTTCGTCTCGATTCCAGGTCTACGGAGTAGAAAGCTGGACCCAAGCAGATCCAGATATCCATCTAGAACACATCCCATATCGTCCAGAAAGCTTACTGCTCAGATTCGGCGTCACTCTAGTCGTGTATTTATTTGTCTACCTAACTCAATGGCTTCTGGTTGTCGGAGTTTACGAAAGGTATATTAAAAACGGTATACAAGAATTCGTCGACGTCTGTTCAATGGCGAACGTCAGCGTTTTCATCTTGCTACAAGAAAACTACGGATACTATATTCACGGCAGGTGAGAAACAAAAACCTAACTCTGTTGTTGAAATAATTATTAAAGCGTATGAAAATGACATGTGTTGGGAAAAAGTTACCATAGCTTGTACGACGAACGAATCCTCCCACTTCTCCATGGCTTATTCGGCGATAAAAGGCCATGTTTTGATTAGAAAGTTTTCGGTGGTATGGTTGCCTACCTACTTTTAAAGTCTATATACATTTTTGACGACTTGGAAATTTCGCTTACCTATATTTTGTTCGTCGATCGATTAAACAAAAAACTTTTACCAACTTGAAACTCGTTATTTTTTTAAACGTGATTTTCGATTATTAATTTTGATTTATTTTTTTAAACTCAACAACCAAATTTTTTTTTATAGGTCAGCCCACGGATTCGCCGACACAGATATGCAAACTATTCTGACTCAATTGAGAAGAGAAGAAGATGACTTAGTCGGTCACAGGGGACTTTTACCAGGCACAGAGCAACAGACCTTTCAGATCATTATTCCGACAGCTTTGAGAACGTATTATAATAAAGTTATGTCACCGTTGAACATTGTACGTCATCGTATCCTACTTACCTACCTACCTAGCTTTAGACTTGTTAATTTTCCAGCTACCTATATCGTGATGTGAATGCAGCTTTTATAATTTTATACGTATGTTACAGATAAACAACAAACATTCTGGTTCGACGTTCAGGATGAAAGCGGTGAATAACGACGATGCTGGTAGAATAGTCGACGCTTATAATAACATGAATAAGTTTCTGGCTGCATTTCTCGATCATGTAAGAGATTATATATTTCGTACAAGTACCTACCTACCTACCTACCTTATTCGTGTACATGTATTTGCGAAAAACTGATGCAGAAACAGTTTTTCAATTACGAGATTAATTTTTTGTTGCATTTTACCAGGCTTTGAAAGACTTGGATTACGAAGTACGAGAGAAATTATTCGTAGAACAGCTTTTAGATATTGAATTCAGCGATTCGTTAGACCGAGGCGTTTTTTATATAGGTGAGTTTTCTCGCGTATCTTTATATATACCCACCTACTAAGTTGGGTATTTTATTCCTACCTGTCTGTACCTACCTACCTACCTACCTACTACCTACTTTTTCAACCAAATTATTTCTCGCACTTTTTCTCTACAATATTTTAATTTGTTTCGCGATTTCCCTTTTTTCCTCATCTTTTCATTGCTCGAGGCTGGTTTGAAAATTAAATTACAATCGAGAAGTTTTTTTCCTTTTTTTTTTTTTTTTAATTTCGTAATGCGTGTTCTGTATTAATTTCGCAGATAACGGACATTCTTTCGATGGCGTATTATTCTATGGCAACGAAGGAACGCTGTTTACTTTCGATTTAATGATGTTTTTATGTATCGACGTGTTCTGCCATGATATTTTGTACGCTGCTATTTTGACGTTGATTATTTCTCAGGTATGTGGATCTATTTTTTTTTCAAGATAGGTACCGACGAGGGGGTGATTCGAGAATTTAGGTGAAATTTTGAAAAATGGTTTTCAAAACATGCGTATACCTACTTTAAATATTTCATTCCTGATTTCCATTTTTTTTTTTTTTTTTTTTTTTTTTTAAGAGCATGAGAATCCTTCTGCATACTTACATAACAAAATAAATTTCAGTTGTTCAATAGAAAATTTATGGTTCTATAAGATTTTGAATTTTCCAAATTTATAAAAAAGTTACGTACCTAATCAAATATAAAAATTAAGTGGCCTACTACATATTAAAAAAAAAAACAACACAATTTCCAGACTTATCTCCGATTTGATTTGAACGAAACAACTCTAGATCAAAAGAAAATGTCTTGAAGTTTCGATAGGTAACTAAAAATTTAAGCTTCCAAAATTCGTTATCAAGTTTTTGGTGATTTTTTGAAAATTTTAAAAATTAAAAAAACTGTTTCAAGTTCAATTTTTAAACTTTCCTATTAGTTCGGTATATGACAATAGGAGTAATTGCACCCCCCCCCCCCGGCGATCCTCCGGGACAGCTTCTTAAAGGGGACGTCCTAAGAAACATTTTAAAGCAAACTTGCCAAAAAAAAAGTTGGCCTTACTTACAAAATGGCGGCCATTTTGATTGACAGGTCAGCCGAAATCGCAGATTTTGCGTTTTAACATAGGACTTGCACGAACTTTTTCAAACTTTACAAAGGTAGATCGAAAGATCATGAAGAAATTTATCACCTGTCAAAATTTCAAGTGCTAAAGTGCGTTTTTCGATTTTTGGCGAATTTTTGAAAATCAAATTTAGGCCAAAAATGAGGGAAAAAATCAAAATTTTACTAAATTGACCAAGAAAGCTGAAATTTGGAATATACCCTATTTTCGACATGCCAAATCGATTGGAAACGGTTTCAACCCGTTTTGAGTTGTTCTGGAGCCTCCAGCAGATTTTTGAAACTCGAAATTCCCACAAAATTCCATCAAATTGCAGTTGTAAAGCTAAAATTTATTATAAAAACTAATTTCAATACGCTACGAAGTACTGCAGGTGAATTTCAAGTCGTTTTGGATCCTCCAGCGACTTTTTAAAAATTCCTGAAGCCTCCAGCAGATTTTTGAAACTTTAAATTTTCACAAAATTTCACCAAATGGAGATGGAAAGCGAAAATTTACTCTACACTCCAATTTTAACACCCTCTGAAGACGACTTCAGGTGGATTTCAAGTCATTTTAGAGCCTCCAACGACTTTTTTGAAAATTACTGGAGCCTCCAGTAGATTTTTGAAACTTGAAATTTCTCCAAAATTTCATCAAACTAAGATGGAGAGTCGAAATTCATTCTGAAAACTAATTTCAATACGTTACGAAGTTGACTGCTGGTGAATTTCAAGTCGTTTGGGAGCCTCCAGCAACTTTTTGAAAGGTTGTATGACGTTTTTTTGTAAAATTGAAATTTCCTAAAAGTATCTGGAAGCTTCAAAACCATGTGAAACGACCATGTAGTTTGCGAAGTGAATTTCAGCTTGCCAACTCTATTTGATAAATTAATGTTGGGGAAAATTGAAGTTTCAAAAATCTACTGGAGGCTTTAGTAATTTTCAAAAAAGTCACTGGAGGTCCTAAAATGACTTGAACCCACCTGAAGTAGTCTTCAGAGGGTGTTAAAATTGGAGTGTAGAGTGAATTTCATTTTTCCATCTCCATTTTGATGAAATTTTGTGAAAATTTAAACTTTCAAAAATCTGCTGGAGGCTCCAGTAATTTTCAAAAAAGTCGTTGTAGGCCCTAAAGTTACTTGAACCCACCTGAAGTCGTCTTCAGAGGGTGTTAAAATTGGAGTGTAGAGTAAATTTTAGCTTTCCATCTCCATTTGATGAAATTTTGTGAAAATTTAAAGTTTCAAAAATCTGCTGGAGGCTTCAGGAATTTTTAAAAAGTCGCTGGAGGCTCCAAAACGACTTGAAATTCACCTGCAGTACTTCGTAGCGTATTGAAATTAGTTTTTAGAATACATTTTAGCTTTACAACTGCAATTTGATGGAATTTTGTGGGAATTTCGAGTTTCAAAAATCTGCTGGAAGCTCCAGAACAACTCAAAACGGGTTGAAACCGTTTCCAATCGATTTGGCATGTCGAAAATAGGGTATATTCCAAATTTCAGCTTTCTTGGTCAATTTGGTAAAATTTTGATTTTTTCCCTCATTTTTGGCCTAAATTCGATTTTCAAAAATTCACCAAAAATCGAAAAACGCACTTTAGCACTTGAAATTTTGACAGGTGATAAATTTTTGCATGATCTTTCGATCTACCTTTGTAAAGTTTGAAAAAGTTCGTGCAAGCCCTATGTTGAAACGCAAAATCTGCGATTTCGGCTGACCTGTCAATCAAAATGGCCGCCATTTTGTAAGTAAGGCCAACTTTTTTTTTTGGAAAGTTTGCTTTAAAATGTTCCTTAGGATGTCCCCTTTCAGAAAAAAGTTGTCCCGGAGGATCGGCGGGGGGGGGGTGCAATTACTCCTATTGCCATATGACGGACTATATGAAATATTAATTTTTTTGAGCGAAGTGAACCAACGTGAATATTTTTTTCAATTCAACTCCCACACATCAACAAACTAAATGTTTTGGGCCTTCCTGGAGCCTATCATGCGATTTTACGATTAGAAATTTTAAATCGCTCTGGAGGGTCAAAAACGAACTGTCCAATAAGCATCGAACGAAGTTATTAAGTTCATTTTTAAACCCTCCAGAGCGTTTGAAATTCCTAAAGATATTTGAAAACTCACTGCAGGGTCCAAGACAGCCCACATACTCATACTGTTTCACTATGAATGAACTTAAGTGTCTGAAATTTTTGTTATGTGGGACATGTTCTTTTGATCTATAGCATGATGTCGTTCAAATCGGAGAATGGCATTTGAAAAAGTTCCCTATTTTGAGACCTCAAAGATGGTTTATTCTTGAGAAGATGATTTTTTTTTTAGATTCAGAGTGCTTTTAAAAACTTTGTAAAATGTCGAAATGTACGAATGACCTGCTCCAACTCTAAGACCTCTAAATTTGAAATACTTAACTCATTACATACCAGAAAAAAATATTCCTAGAGTTGTAAGTATAAAATATGTAGCTGTCAATTACATTTTCAACATTTGGACCACCGAATAATTTTCCTCTGCTGAATGAAGGTTTTACTTGAAAATATCATTTGGTCAAAGTGTATGTTACTTAATACTGTAGTATGATTTCTAGAGTCGAATTCACTTTTGGAATCTTGGATCCATTAAAGAAATTTCTTGAGCTATTTTGGGAACTCTTAAAACGCGTTTCACCAAAATTTTGGCTGCTTCGATCAATTCCTCAGTTTGTTGTTTTGTTTTGCAAATTATTATTGAAAGCTTTAAAATTATTACTAACCTAGTTCTGATCACAAATGCCTTTCTTTTTTAAAGACAAAAAATGTTATTTAGGTTCCTACTATCATCACAGACATAAAATTACATTTAAGTGATTTATTGGAAAAATCAAAATTAAATAATTTGACAAAATTACAATCAGGTAAAAATAAACTAGGTACACCAACAAACAAAACTACAAAAGATGAATTAACTTAATAAATAGAAATTACAGCTCATTGGTGTTTCAAAAATTGGTCCAAATTATTCTATGAAAATAAAATAAAACTTACATCAATTTACTTTATTAGAAAAAAAAACTAAAAAAACGATTCAATTAGTGAGTACCTAAACCTATGTAAGTACATTATGAGTAACTTTGGTCAATTCAAAAATTGATTCCATTTATTGAATAAAAATTTGAAGTAATTTAAAAATAATTATAATGAAAAGAAAGCCAATTAATCAAGAATAATAATTTATTAAGTACCTACATTGAAAAAGAAATGAATAAATTAAAAAATCAAACTGAATTAAAATAAAATAAAATCATGAAAATAAATAAAGATAAAAGATAAGATTACCTAATAAGTATCTACTCAAGTAAAAAGTGAATTCATTTAAAAATTAATTAAAATAAATCTAGTAAGTAAACAAATTCTAGTGGATAAATAATTCTGAAACTAAATCAATGAATAAAAATTTAATTTTTGCTCTCTCAAAATCCATCTATTTTAATTTCTTTTTTGAATCGCTTAAAGAAATGGTCCAAAATAATGGATAAATAGGTATTGCTTATCAGATTCGTGAAGAGGAGATATTTGATATTTCAAAATTTGTAAGAGGAGGCACATGCGTTCTAAAAGTTTATTTTTCAGGTTCCAAACTTGGATTATCAAATACGAATAAGGGGGCATAATGAACAACACTTTTTTGTTATTTTCATGCCAATAGTAGGTATGGGGAGGGGGAATACTTTCAAGAGTGATTCCACTTTTAATACCAAATTTATTTATTCCAAATAACTTATTAGATTTGCGCATATTTTTGCAGTATCCAAGTGTTTAGGTAGTAGGTACTTAATTCATATTTGAAAATAATCATTGAGTGAATAAATAAGTAGATACCTACTTCATGTTTTTCAGATTATTGCATGGTTGAGGAACAGAGGAGGTCGACGGAATTTAGCAAAGAAAACGCTTGTCGATGACAGATTTCTAATTTAATTTTATATTCACTGTTCTGAAATTGATGTATGCTCTTACCAAAGTTCTATGTATACGAATGAGAAATGCGATACAAGGGTTTTATGAGTTTTCCATTCTACCTAAATCGTATTGAAAATTACGAGTACAAATTACATTACGTGTATTGTGTTATTTTCTTTCGATTTATCGGTGTTCGGTAGGTAAGTTACATCCTATATACTTATCAGAAAACGTCAAGTTTATTCGAAAGATTTTGTACGTCTGCCTATTTTTAATCATTTTTTAAACTAACTTATGTATTTTATTCGTTACGGGAATTTTTATAAATATTTGTACTTCGTGTAATTAAATTGTGTACTTTTCCAAGTGGCTTTTTTATTTTTTAAAAGGTTGGGAATTTAATTATTTAAGCGAGCGAACGTCTTATGCTTTTTATCAAACAGTTGCTGATCTTTGTGCTGAGAATCAAAGCTAAGAACCTATAATATCTATGAGGACTGTCTACGAGTATCATCTACATCACACGTGTACGTATCGATTCCACAATATGAGAAATGGTGACAAGTGTTTGTTAATTAGGTAGATATGACTAGTATGAGTCATGGGAAATACGCATACCTTGCTCTGTTCTTTGAAATATTTGTGTGCAGTTACTGCAGTTGAATCTGTTGAGCCATACGTGAAACGATGAGATGGTAGGTCCTATGTTTTTGTAAATTGTGAAATACCTATAATTTCATCCTTCGGTTTATCGATTATGGTCGAAACTTTTGCTCATACATTCTCTCTATACTGGATATTATTATGGTGAGTACCTTTACCAACCTACTTGAATCGGATTTCTTATCAGGCTATTAATTTTTGATACGATACAGATCGGTGACCTTCGGAATTCTTTTTTTTAAGGAAGGGAGGGGAGACACAGAGGGGTCGGATTAAAAAATTAAATAAAAATTTGAACTCAACGACCATGAATGTTGGCATGCATCAAAATGTCACAACACATCCATAAACCACTTCATTCTTGATTTTTTTTAAAAATTTGGATCAGAAGTGAAGACCCTTAGAGTTCTGATTTCATATTTTTTTCCTTCTCGTTTCCTTACTCAATCCATTGGCAAACTCGTTTTATAAATTAAGTTCCTATGTACTTCTAGCCAAAGCTAGTAATTTTTTATTCAGACAACCAGATGTTCAAGTTTTTTTTCTTCAAAAAAAAATTATTGCTAATCCCAGAATCTGCTCCGTTTGAAAAAAAATCCGAGACTCCAAGACCATAACCAGAATGAGAAAACGTTTTTATAATTGAATAATTTATCAAGTTGAAACAACCAAGCCAATTACAAAATACATTATATGATACATATCTACATACATACAACTTACGTCTGTTAAAACTATGGAATTTCTAATTTCACGTCCTTTGCTGGAGGTTCATCTTCATTCTTACTAGAAACACGTTTTCTCAGTCTAACGCCATCACTTCGACTCTTCATCATGGCTTCAACGTCATCTTTTCGATCATTCATCGCAGACTTCTCAACTTCATCATCATGTTTTTCGTCATTTGTAGCATCATTCATCTCAGCATCCGTGTTCTGGTCACTCAAGAGTGGTTCTCCAGTATCATCATCTGTTATTTGTCTACTTCTAGGGGACATCTTGGATCCAACATAATTTTTCGCCTTTGTGACCATAAAGCTGACCCCGGGTACTGCATAATCCATGAACAGCGATAAAGCGAATTTACTCAGGCTGGGCTCATCATTGTCATCTTCTTTCTTATCCTCTTTTTTCTCACTCTTAAGCACGTAGTCTTTCGGATTTCGATATTTCTTATCATCAGCTCGTATGGAAGGATCGAACTCGAGATCTGTTTTGCGATCTTCGATGAATTGTGTCAAGTTCAAGGTCAATTTCTCGTCTTCCATGTGTGGCACTGCTTTTAAATTCAAAACATGGCCAACTGAAATAAATCCAACCAGTTGTAATTTTTTTATAATGTCTTCTGTTAATTCGCAACACAATGTGCGACCCAGCGGATGAAAATCTTGTTGGATGTAATTCCATCCGTAATTAGTACATTGACTTTCTGCACATAAGTCATTGGTCGAATCTTCGTAAGGATTATTGATTGTGACGATCAGCATGTTATAAAATTCCGTCGCTGTTCGTGGGTACGTGACTATTTTCCAGAATGCTAATGGTACTCTTACTTTTCTGCCAGGTCCGAGATATATCTCTTTGTCAGAAATTGTTAAAGTTCCGTAAGTTCCGGTCACTACATAGACGCCAAATAAGCCCTAAAATGGAAATGAGAAGAAACAAAGCTAAGTATAGGCTTGAAACGAAGATATTACTGAACAATACAACTTAATATGTAGGTAGGTTATATTATAGGTAAGTACTAACTCGAACTAAATGCGTTATATGATTTTCAACCGTCGACCAAGAATTTTCTTTGATTGTTTTCCACATTGGCGCGATATTAGCATAAGTCATTGCTGCTTTTTCCAGTAAAGGAGAGACGAAATCATCCAATGAAGCTAAGTAAGTTTCTACCAAATATCGGTTTTGTTCTTTATGAAAATATTCGTGGGCAGAATTCTTGAATAATTGATTAAATATCATTTCTTGTCTATCCTGCGTGTTGTTTGTTATATGGTAACAGATAAATTGAATCAGGAGGGAAAATGATTGGATCTGATCAGTTCAGGATCAAAATTTTGATCTTGATCAGAACCGATCATTGTTCCTTGGGTGGTCAGATCCAATCAGATCTCAATTATTGGATTTGATGGGGTTTGAACAGATCTAAGTCGATCAGAACTTCGATCTCACCAAGTCTGATCAGATTTAGTTGGGTGAAACTGAATTCACCGAATGTCCGGATCTGGTTCAGACTTGATCAGATCTGATCTGATCATTTTTCCCTGGGCCCTGGGCCTGATGAAATACAATCAGACAGGTCAAAACAAGGGTGATTCCAGCAGAAAATTATTGGATGTGATCATTTCCATGGGTCCGTACATTTTTTGACTCCAATTTGACGTGATCAGATCAAAGTTTTGATCAAATTTAATCTGTTCAGACCTGATCAGATCAGATTCAAGAGAGACCTAATTAGATCTGACCAGATTGATCAAGCCAGAGCAGACATGATTAGATCTGAGGATCCTCTAAACCCAATTAGATCTATTTAGACCTGATCAGGCTCAACAGGATCTGACCAGATCATATCATCCGCTCAGATAGGTAAGTCAATGTGAATTTCCTGATCTGATCAGATCAGATCCGTGAATTGGAACTGTTCGAATCCACGTATCACATTATAATAAGACAGATAAGTTGTAAAAGAACTCACAAGACTATAAATATGATCGATGCGTAATTCCTTGAAAAATATATCTTTCCCAAGGTGATTGGATAGAATCCTATTCTGATTCCGTTGCTTTGCGAATTTTTGAGCAAAACCAGTTGATCCGCTATTGAAAACTCCGCTATTGGCGCTTAATACGTTGCCATGTTCTCGATCGATGCGAATTGTGATTACATTAAACCATTGAAAATTCTGAAATAATACTTAGAAATTTAAAACCCACAATTTTTATGCAATTTAAATGTCGGAAAGTAGGTACCTACAAATAATTAACAAGCTGCCTCAATTAGGTAAGCCTATATCCAACTGGAAATAGGTACTTATTAGATCTGATGAGATCTGATCAGATCCGGATATTTCCTGGATCAAATCTAGTCTAAGCAGAATCAGATTTAATTCTCAGATCAACCTTCATATCAGATTTGATCCAAAATGGGAAGACCTAATCAGATCCCAGCATATCTGAATAGATCTGTTCAAGCCTGATTAATCAGAGCAGGTCAGACTGATGATCAGACCCGAAAACCGAAAAGGAAGACCTACTTAGACCAAATCTCATCAGATTTGATCATTCATGCGCTGTATTGTTAAGTAAGGGTACCGAATATCGACCCCTCCCTAAATCCGACCCCCACCCCCTCTAACTCACCTGATAATGCCACAACATTTTTGGAAGGACATTTTTCTTATTCCTTTTTCCCAGAAAAAGCGAATGAGGCCAAAATCACTGCTGTAAAGCCAAATGGTGAGAAATGATAAGCAAAAAACGAAAATCAGAAAGTCAAGATTAAATTTCTAATTTTGGTCGAAGTGAGCTTGTGAAAATAGTTTTTGGCGGATAAATTTTGTGTTAATTTTCATTTAATGCTGCAGACACTTGAATGAATAATTAGTGCTAATTACTTTTTGGATAATTTCAACGGCGAGTTTTTAAATTTCTGGTCAAAGTTAATTTTATGAAGTGCCCTAAATTCGACCTCTCATTGTTTTGGCAATTTCAAGACTTTTGTTTTTTACTACAGACATGCCAAAAGATGAACCAAAATCGTAAAAAATAGGCCGAAGTTTTTGGTAAAATGTTTTAAGGTACTTTTATGTTGATATGTCAAGTAATAAATATGTGTTTTAACGTCTTCAGACTTTGATTTTGGCTTCTTTTACCCATTTGTAAATTTTAACACGTTTTTTGAGGGGGTTGATATTAGGGTCACTTTTTTTTTGGTAAGTGACCAATTTTCATAATTGTTTGATAATGCATCTAAAATGGTGATTAATCTCATTGCCTCAGTGGTGTAGTGGATGCACGCTGGACCGGCAATCCGGAAGGCCTGGGTTTGATTCCCAATCCCAGGCTGGGCACAAATTTTTTGTACGCTAGATGCATTAGAAAACAGGTCAATTACGAATAGGTCGGCAAAGAAAAGAGGCTTCTATTTGAATTGTAAAAACGTTCTTGTCGTCGTGGTTACTTGTCGTTTACAGGGAAATCGCATTTTTGTGCCACCCTAACAGGGTGAGGCGAATGCCTATTGCCACTGCGATTATTCTGGGGAACCGACGTTGTTTTGAGCTTTCACGTAGTAGTTTCCTGTTGCTTTCTACACTATCTACAAAGTAGCTCATACATCACTAGCCGGGTTTTTACAACCCTGAGTTCTGTAATCACTGCTACCTATGGTTGCTCAACCAGTTACAGCTTTTTGATGCTGGCGACAGATTGCGTGCATTTCTGTTGCCTCTGCTGTTCTGGTGCTTAGAGCTTAACGTGTAATAGATGTTAAATGCAGTACAATGTACACATTACATGTTAACATAACGCCTGCGTCTCTAGCAGGATTTGAACCCATGACCTCTTGTTCAGAGAGCTGTGGCTCAACCCACTACACCACCGAGCAGAAAAACGTTCTAAATATTTTATATTCAGGTACATATAAAGTAATAAATATTTGTTTTAACGCCTTCAGATTTTGATTTCGGTGTTTTTTTATACTTATTTTTAACACGTTTTTTTAGGGGGTCCGATATTTGGGTCACTTTTTTTTGGTTGAATTTATGACCTTTTTTGGGAAAAGGAAAATAGAAGATAGTAAGTAAATGAAAATGTTGGGTCTTGGGGCTTTGAGATGTTGAAGTAGACATGTCAAGCTATTGTTTAAGTCATTGCAGACATTTTTCCCGCAATAACATGGTGATTTATTTAGAAAATAAACTAGAGGATCAATATTTTGTACCCTTACCCTTATAGAGTATGCCAAGAAAGTAGTGCCCAGTGCCCGATGGCTTTAATTCAGGAGTTGAAACTGTTTAAAAATTGATTTTTGGTTTTTGGTTTCAGTTCAGTTTTCACCTTTTGATAATATTGGTTTTTGGTTTACAGTTTTTTGGAACTTTTATTTGGTTTTGGGTTTTTGGTTTCAGTTTTCAGGTTTTTTTTTTCTGCCAATTATCGCATTATGCCACCTAATTTTAGGTATGTAGTATTGGCATTATTAATTATTGTATTCATTTCTACTAGTCAATTAATGCATAAAAGTCAAAACATTGCGCATATTTTGATGATTTAAATTTTAAATTTTTTATATTTGGTTTTTGGTTAATTGGTTTTGATCAAATATTTTTTATTTTTGGTTTTGAGTTTTGCACAAAACAGATTTATATTTGGTTTTTCCTTCATTTTTGGTTTTTGGTTTTTTAACAGTTTCAACCCCTGCTTTAATTTCTAAGTGGAAAGAGCTTGATGAATGAAGTGGAGTTGAGTAGGAAAAAATAAGGGCTTTCAAAAGTGACCTTGAAAATTGCAGGCCTGTGTTCTCAGGATGTCCTTGAATTAAAAAACCAGTTTGATCCAAAAATTCAAACTGGTTTTTAATAATTTTTGGTACTTAGTTTTTGATAATTGGTTGCAAATTACTGAACTGGTTTCAAAATCTAATTAGCAAAAATGGCTGAATTTTCCACGCTCTATGACTTCTGTTCCAATCGGTTTTCTCTATATCCAATTTTTAGGTGATTGTTAAAACTGGTTGCTAAATTTGAGCCAATGAACTGATTTCAAAATGTGATTAGACAGATTAGACAAAATTGTGTAATTTTTCACGCCCTCTACATTTTTTGTTTCAATCTTTTTTCTCTATCTCCAATTTTGAGTTGTTTTTGATAGGTAACTGGTTGCAAAATAACCAACTGGTTTCAAAAATTCATATGTTTTGGTCGTCTTAGTGTGTAAAATACATTGCGCCAATAAAAACTGGTTTGAATTTTTTGACGAAACCGGTTTTTCAATTTGTGGACACCTTGAGCACAGACCTGAAATTTTCAAGGTCGCTTTTGAAAGTCCTTTTTTTTCCTACTCATACGCCGCTTCATTTACCTTTTCCAGTTAGAAAATAGAAATTAAGCCACCAGGCACTACTCTCTTGACACATCTGCCTACTGTATGGACAACTTAGTAGGTAATTCGAGATGTCAATCTCCTTTGAGACAGCAAAGTTGTCATTGAAATTGAGTAAAAATTCTACCTCTTTAAGATTCATATATTTCTGATATTTAATTGCATCCAATTTCCGATATTCTTCTTTGAAGTATAACTGGAATAATCATAAATTGCAAACATGAAAAATACACATGCAAAGAAAAATTATGACGAGTAGATCTGATCAGATCAAGAAATTGTCAATAGGTATCTAAGCATACCTATTTGATTCGATATGGCACTCATCGCTTATATATAGGTATCAGAACAGGTAAAATCATATTATCTACTCAGGAGATTATGATCTGATGTGATCAGATCTAGTACCTAGCTCAGGGTGAAAAGATTAGACCTGAATCTGATCTCATTACGAGTAGTTCTGATCGGGAGCAGATCGAATTAAATCCGGAGAATGTTCGAATCTGATAAGATTTGATTTAACAAGTCTGAACAAATCCAATCCGATCAATACCTACTTTGATTTGATCAGATCTGATTATATTCAGGAAATATCCAGATTTGAACTGATCTGTCCTAATCAGATCCAAACGTTTTCTGCTGGGTGATCTGATTCGAATAAGTAAGTATATTACATCAGATCCGGATATTCCATGCCTCTAATTTTATCTGATAAGATTTGATTTAACAAGTCTGAACAAATCCAATCCGATCAATACCTACTTTGATTTGATCAGATCTGATTATATTCAGGAAATATCCAGATTTGAACTGATCTGTCCTAATCAGATCCAAACGTTTTCTGCTGGGTGATCTGATTCGAATAAGTAAGTATATTACATCAGATCCGGATATTCCATGCCTCTAATTTTATCTCACTTTTGACCAGAATAAATCAGCTCAGAAGTGAAAACTTGGTCCCCTGAACTGATGCGGCTATCCTGAGTGTAGGTATGATTTGATGGGTACATATTTTGAGATCAGCGTTTAAAATCAGAGCTGCTGTTCAGGTCTAATGGAATGGGTTTGAACAGATGCGAATTGAGAACATTGGATTTAAAGAATAATCGCATCTGATCAAGATCAGCCAGATCTGATGACTTTCTCCTGAGTAGGTACATTAGGGTGACAATGAAATGAAAATTTTGGATTTTCGAATACAGCACACCTAAAAAATGTGCTATTAGGTATCAAAAAATGATCCCCAAAGTTTCATCCCTCTAAGTTGATTTTAACCCGTGCCTCAAGGGCCCCAAAGTTTGGAACGTGACGCCCGAGCGCAACCTTCCGAGTCTCACGGCAACGCGTGGTGGAGAAATCGTTGAGTACGCGCT
Organism: Planococcus citri; assembly: GCF_950023065.1. NCBI lineage: Eukaryota > Metazoa > Arthropoda > Insecta > Hemiptera > Pseudococcidae > Planococcus > Planococcus citri. The sequence goes on along the minus strand of NC_088678.1, from coordinate 14,016,819 downwards.
ACCTATACGAAGTGCAGAAGAGTAACAGTATACTGTGTTTTTTGATCTAATTTTTTTTCTCAATCACAAGTTGACTTGAAAACAATTTATAAATTATATTTTCTATGAAAAAACACAATTTTTTCGTTTCATTCCGCTATGGAAAAGAACTGAGCGTTCAACGCAATTTTGTTTTCGTTTTTGTACATTTCTCTGTACTCTTCACCACCGGCAAAAATTTCAAAAGGTTAAAAGGATATATGTACATAAATTTCACTTATTATACTTATTCAATATTTTTTCACTCACTATCCATGTCCAATGACCATAATTTACCTCATATTCTTGCTGAAAATTACTTCCATTGAATGAACATGACTTTATTAATGAAAATCAGATTTTCATAAGGTAATTGATGGACATTGAACATGATAGCGAGTGAAAAAATATTAAATTAGTATAATAAGTGAATTTTATATCCTTGTAACGTTTTGAATTTTATGCAAGTGTTGAAGAAGTGCAGAGAAACTTACAGAAATGTGAACTGAAGTGTGTTGAAAGCTCAATTTTTTTCCATAGCGGAATAAAATGAAAAAATGGTGCCTTCTCATAGAAAATATAATTTATAAATTGTTTTCAAGCCAACCTGCGACTGAGAAAAAAAAACAATCAAAAAATACAGTATATCCTTACTTCATTGCACTTTGTGCATGTAGCGCGCATTCAACAATTTCTCCACCACGCGTCGCGGTGGAACTCGTAAGGTCGCGCTCGGACCTTAGGTTCCAAACTTTGGGGCCCTTGAGGCACGGGTTAAAATCAACTTAGAGAGATGAAACTTTGGGGATCATTTTTTGACACCTCATAGCACATTTTTCAGGTGTGCTGTAAAAAAAATAATGGAAAAAAATTTTCCCCGTGTATTTCATTGTCACCCTAAGGTACATATGATTTGATGTGTTCAGAATTTAGATCAGCGCCTATCAAATCAAATCTGCTCTGATACAGTCAATTTTTTTACTTGATAAGATCCACCCTCAAAATAAAATCAAGGTACCTACTATTATTGTGAAATCAGATACCTACGAGTAACTATATAGGTAATTTACACTTACCTCAAAACCAACAAGATAAAGGTCAATTGAAATCCCATCCACGTTCGTACTACGCAAATACACCACCGACGGATTAACTGGGTTTTCACAATCGTATTCGATCAATTCGTAATCTTTAGGATCGTAATCGACATCGTCAGGTTTCTTTTTATCTTCCTCAGATTTGGGTTTTTTCTTCTGATCTCCCAAGTTTATATTTCCATAGGATTTTGTAATGAATAGCGAATTTTTCGTTAACGAGTTTTCTTCGTTTATTTGTCTATCTGCGTCTGTTTCCGCTGGGCAGGCGAATAAATATTTACCGAAATCTGGATCTTTTCGATTAAGATATGGGAGTACATTTGCTATAATGCAGTAATAACTCGGTTCTTGAGTGGCTAGTACCAAAGAGGGGTTCCCTGTTTTGTCTGAAACACAAATTGAAAATATTCAGGGTATCTCTTCCGAACTCAAAGTGAGGTCTTTCAATCAGTTTTCAATTTTAACTTTTGTAATGAGCAAGCTAAATTTCTTGTCGGAGATGAAAAATATTAAATACAGGCCTATTGCTCAGAATTCTGTACGTTTTTTGCAATTTTTTCTCTACCTACGAGTAGATTGAAAATTTTAAGTAGCGTGTACAGGGCTGAAAAAATTCAAGTTCAGCGGATGATTTTAGAAATGAGAGTACCTACAAAATACGCCTTAAATTTTTTGAAAGGTCTTTTTCTCAATTGTAAAAGTTGTGGAAATATTGAAAAAAGCTGGAAAAAATTGTCTTCTCGTAGGTGGGTCATTTCACGTCAATTCGACCAGGAAGTGGTAAGGGGGGGGTCAGCGATTTTTTTGAAATTTTTCCTATGGAAAGACCTTCCGAAGGGATGACCAATAATTTTAGCAGTGGATTACTCGATAACTGCGATATACCTACTAAAATGGAACCCCAACCCATGTTGTAATCTGTGAATCATGTTAATCATGGTGATAATCTTGTTGAAATTGTGTTAATTTGTTCATGAGCTTCTTCATCGGAGACAATTACGGATACATTTGTATGTGACCGTCCGCGATAAAACCGACAATCCGTCGCAAAAAATCGAAAACGTTTTTTCGCCTATTTTTGGGCCTCAAATGGTTTACAGAACAAAAATTTGCAAAAAAAATTTTCGATTTTTTTGCGACGGATGGTCGGTTTTATTGCGGACGGTCACATATACCACATATGAGCTAAGACCCACAAGCTACCCCACTTCGAATCCTAAACCCAAACCCCAATTAGCACTCCCTCAGAAAGGTGTAGTTTCCATTGGCACTGCGACGCAAAGTGGCTGACATCTAGAGTCCGTGCAACGTATATATGCGGGAGATGCGCGCATCCAACGTAAGCGGGAACCAACGAGAGGGCCTCGAGTCAGCAGCCGAGTGCCAACATGGGCTTCTCGTTGGTTCCCGCTTATGTTGGATGCGCGCGTCACCCGCATATATAAATTGCATGGACTCTAGCGGCGAACGCTCGAAATGCTGAAAACGGGTCCAGTTGTACAGAGAGCATAGGAAGAAATCGCGTTTTTTAATTTTTACGCAAAAACAGTAGGGTTTTTTACCAATTGTATAGGGCATTATTTAAAGGGAATTAAATTTCCGATTTTTTGGTATAAAAAAAAATGAACTTCGGCCATTTCCAACGTGACAAATTCAGTTTTTGTGTAGCAATTTTCACCCGTTTTCAGCATTTCACAAAAAAATACATCGGTAAATCCAATTTTTTTAATGTTCTCAGTAATCAGCATTTTCTCCCCTTCACATTAATATAATCACCAGATTTTTAGATTCAATACTCACGGAGAAATTCAATTAAAAAGTTGTGAAATGCTGAAAGCGGGTGAAAGAAATTATCAAAATTCAATTTTTTTTACACCAAAAAATCGGAAATTAAATTCTCTGAAAATAATGTTTTATACATAATAGCAAAAAACCCTACCGTTTTTGCGTAAAAATTAAAAAACGTGATTTTTCCCTATGCTCCCTGTACAACTGGACCCGTTTTCAACTTTACGTTTTGGCGCGTAGCAGCGCGCTCTATGTATCCGTCGCACAGCCAATAGCACCTTTCTGAGGAAGTGCTAACTGACCAAACTTCTTTTTGGAGGTAAGGGTGAGACATCGTGTTCGTTGATGTTTCCACCTAACATTTTCCTAAATTGGCGTTGGCTTGTGGAAACGTCTACTACAACTCCTAGGGAAAGCCAAGGTTCAGAAAGCGTTCTGTGACTTTATTCTCCAGATTTCAATTAGGGGTTTCGAAAGACTTTTTAGTGATATCATGAAAATCAGTGTTGCCAATTTTTTGCGTACAAAAAATTAGCTTGAAAAGTTTCAAAACGTAGTTTTCATATCGTTCCAATTCTCAAAAATTCTGAAAAAAATATAGTAAGGGCAACTTCTTATGCTAAACAAGTAAACAACAATACATAATAAGAAATGAGGATGCCATTATTTCGTAAAGTCGGTTTAAAAACTGAAAGTTTGTGAAAAAATGTGTTTTTTTAAATTCAAAGCATGAAAAAAAGTTTTGTCTGGTGATTGGTGAAGTTGACCCATTTGATCACTATTTTTACGTATCCGTTGAAAAAGTTGGAAAAACCTTTCACTCGATGAAATAAACTCATCACAAAAAAAATTGAAATTCAAAAGAATTCAAAAATAAATTTGAACATTTTTTATGTTTGAGCTAGATGAAGCCGAAGCCTTGAAAAGCTCCTGAATAGGAAAAGCCCCAGGCAGAGATAAGTTACCAACAGACTTATTCAAGAACGCCAAAATGACTGTTAATAAGAAACTGCTACCTTATTCTACAATAAAATACTATTAGGTGCTACCATACCAGAAGACTTCCATACTGCAATTGTAATACCCATTTTCAAAAAAGAAGACCGAAATGACCCAGGAAACTACCCTGGAATTAGCCTACTAAATGCTGCTTACAATATACTTGCAAAGATGCTAGCGAGAAGAATTGAGAGCCATGTGAAGCCAATAATATTGGAATGCCAAAATGGATTTTGAAAGAGAAGATTGTGCATAGATGGGGTATATGCAACAAAGCTGCTGATGGAGAAGAGACAAGAATATAACCTAGAAACCCACATGTACTTTGTTGATCTGGAGAAGGCGTACGATTGAGATCAAAGGAAGAAGTTGTTTGAAATCCCGAGGAAAATTGAACTGAATGAACAAATAGTACGCTCAATTGAAGAAATATACATACATACACAGATAATGTAATAAGAGTAAGATCTGGAAACAATATGTCGGAAGCAAAGAAGATAGGAAGAGGAGTAAGCCAGGGATGCCCAATTGCCCAATGTCATGTAGTCTGTTCAACATCTACTTTGATGACATGATTAAAGAATGGCCAAAAACCAAGACAAAAGGGCTAGACATCAATGACACCCCCATGTCAGTACCCTGCTGTTTGCTGATGATTAGGTGGTCTTTGCTGACAATGAAGATGACTTGCAGAGAGCAATGCACAACCTTCAGAAAGTATAGCTGATAGATATGGAATGAGAATCTTGTCGTAAAAAAAAAAAATGTGATGGCCTTTGAGAGGAAGGAGCCAATACGCAGTAAAATTGTTGTAAATGGACTGCCAGTGGAACAAGTTAAAAGCATTAAATATCCCTGATGTGAGCTATCATATGAAGAAGTTGACTCACAACTTAAGATCAATAAATTCCCGAGGGTGAGTGGAGCAATAAACTGAGCTTTCCTCCAAGAAAAGTTAGAGCCAAAACTCGAATAAGAATCTACAATATGCTGGCAAGACCAATGCTGCTGTATGGAAGTGAAACATGGATGATGAGAAAGGATATAAAAAGCAGAGTTAACTGCAACGAAAATGAGATTCATTGTTAGCCACTGCAGGATATATGAGACGAGATAGGAAAAGGAATGAAGACATCCTGAAAGAGCTAGGAGCAGAGCCAATCATTAGACGAGTGAAAGATTACAGAAAGAAATGGCAAAAATATGTTGATAGAATGCCTGATGAACGGTCCTTCAAAAAGTCAAAGAATACACTCCAACTGGCAGGACGAGCAGAGGAAGACCAAAGAAAAAACTTGATGATGCATCAGCGAGCAATTCTTCTACAGTTTCCCAGATGGGCTGAACAGCTCACCGGATCAAAGTTCAGTGATGATAATGATGGAATTTAAAATTGAATTTTTTCGAATTTTGATTTTGTATGATGAGTTTACATATTTCATCGAGTGAAGGGGTTTTTTCTAACTTTTTCAACGGATAGGTAAAAATAGGGATGAAATGGGTCAACTTCACCAGTCCAAACATTTTTTAATGTTTTAATTTTTAATCAAAAAATCACATTTTTTTCCACAAACTTTCAACTTTTTTAAATCGACTTTACGAAAAAATGGCATCCTCTGTTTTTAATATGTTGTTCAGCATAAAAAGTTGCCCTTACTATATTTTTTTTCAGAATTTTTGAGAATTGGAACGATATGAAAACTATGTTTTGAAACTTTTCGAGCTAATTTTTTGTACAAAAAAAAGTGGCAACACTGATTTCTATGATATCACCAAAAAGTCTTTCAAACCCCTTAACCATTGGAAAAAGTTCCATTTTGGTAGGTATATATCGCGGTTATCGAGTAATCCACTGCTGAAATGGATGATATTATCAAGTTCACTAAAAACGTTGACACTCCCTAGCAGCATTTAAAAAAGGTCTAGAGGGCTGCGATTTGCGCCATTGTTCATCCCTTCGGAAGGTCTTTCCACAGGAAAAATTTCGAAAAAATCGCCAACACCTCCCCTTACCATTTCTTGGTCGAATTGACGTGGAATGACCTTCGCAGGTGTAAATGAAGAGTGATATTCCAAAACTCGCTTTGTCCATTTTCATCGAAGTGCGTTTTTCAGCGGGACCTGGTAGATGAAGTAGTAACTCACATTCCTACATCATCAACCTACCAAAATGAGGTGTTAAACTCACCTAAATAGCCAATTCACTAAAAATGTTTTAAAAAATAATCTTCCAAAACCCGCTTTATCCATTTTTATTGAAATTTTTTTCAGCAGTATTTAGTGGATGAAGTGTATACCTACACTCCTACATCATAAATCCACCCAAATAAAGTGCTAAACTCGCCTAAAAAGCCATTTTACCAGTTTAAAGGGAAACTGTTTTTCCTCTTTCCTGAAAAGTTGTGAAAATGGACAAAGCGAGTTTTGGAATATCACTCTTCAAATGAATAATTTCAAAGTTATATTCTGACTGATCTTTACAACATTATTAGGTATGAAATATGTATGCATCTGATTTAATGAAGGTATAGACACTTTTTGATGGTAGGTATATGATTTTACCTGCAGATTGTGATTGAGTTCCAAGAAAAGGATTGAAAATTCTCGATATAAATCCTACTCCACATTCCACATTCTGGTGAGCAATGAACAAAAACAACAGAGTAATAAAAGCTGAAAATTTCATTTTAAAACTTCGTTTTCATCGAACAAAAAGAAAGTTGGTTTTGGTTTGTAAGGTGCGTTGGATCTGGAAGATTACGCCGTTTAAAGTGTAGCAATCGCAATGAAATTATTCGCAAAAATTTTTAAAGTTTTTTTCTGCGAATGAAAAAGTTGATTTACTCAGATGTTTTTCTGCTGAAAAATCTTACTCATACTTTTCAAGGACGAGTGCATGTAGTAGGCGCGCAAATTTTTTGTATGAGTTAGATTCATATGTACTTATACCTACGTAGGTACGTGTAATGTTGTATTGTAGGTACTAGGTGTACGAGTAAATAGTTCTGTGACGGCAGTTTTTTCAATGTTTAAGAACGTGCGCATTGAAATCAAATTTTTCGTCATCGCGTATTCAGGTCTGAAAAACTGAATGTTTCGGAAACCCATCGTTTGAAATGTAAGTACTTATTCTCAATAATTTTGAATTGTAGTTGCAAGTACAAAAATTATTCTGGAGAGAGTCGCTTTGTGATGAGGATTTTCTATGAAGGTGATTAATGTGGTATGAAAATTTAATTTAGAAAAAAATTCCAACACAATTTTTTCTCCAAAATTGCCCAAATCTATAAAAATTATTCCATGTAAAATTTTTTTCATTGTGTCCTGCTGTTTCATAAATCTAAAAAAATGTTTAAGATTCAAAACTTTATTGAAGTTTTTTCTTTCTTTTTTTTATTTTATTTTATCTTTTAAAATTACAACGGTCGCTATTAGCCACAATTAATTATTTTAACAATATTTACAATATTTTGCGCATGAGGGGCTCAGTGGTCCCTTATGCATGACTTTTCAATTTAGGATGTGTTTGCGTTTCAGTCTCCTGACTGCGTCGTCATCCATGAGTTTGATTGCTTCTACTATTTGAGTGCTCTTCCAATCTCTCCAGGTGTCTTGTTTTCAATTTGGCAACTACATCCTTTATATAAGGAAGTTTTTTCTGAGCTGATTTCATAGACTTAAAACTCGCGTAACTTTTCAACGTGTAATCGAGATCGTGGACGATCAAAGATATCAATCCTGTTTTTCGATTTCGCTCAATTTTTTTTACAATGTATACGCACCCAATAAGTAAGAAACCCGCAATCAGTTTGGTCCCAGCCACCTAAGGGGATGGATGCAGGGGGAGGGGCTTTATTAATTTTCACATTATCTCGAGATACTCAACTCTTCGATCAAAATTGATTTCACAATTCAAAAGGACATTCCATTTTGAACTTTATACCAAAGTATTTTTGAAATTTTCAAAACCTGAAAGTTCAACTCGCAAATTGAAAGTTCAAATTTCAAAACGGAACTGTCACTGGGAGCTACAATTCAAAATTCTGAAAAATGTTCATAGATGTATCTGTAATAGTGGGATTGGGAAGAGCAGGGATAGAATGATGATGGGGGTCATAAGAATTACCATAGAGAGAATGACAGGAAAATATCTCCTAAGGGGTGAGAATTAACCTATGCCTAGTTACATATTGCTATGCAACTTATTATTCACAATCCACTATTCATTCTATTTATCAAACATGTAATTCGTAAATAAATTACGAGACAACAACTTAAACCATTTATTGACGATAAAATACTTAATCAATAAAATAACCTAAATAGTTGTGCCTATTAATAAAATATTAATTATCGTAAGGATAATTAATATAGTAATCATAAAATGGTGAATAGACCTAAATTACGTTAAGTATATTAAGCTTGCACCTCAGGAACAAGTCCTGGTCTAACATTTATTATATGAGCAGAATTAGAGTAAGCTATTCCTTATGATCTAATTCATTCATAGCTCAATGTAGGTGGGTGCAAATGCTCCGCTACATTGAAACGCTTCTATCATTTAATCACAATATGAGGAGCTGAGAATCAAAACTCACATTTGCCACCATAAACGATTTTGAGAAAAATGCAAAAAACTGAGTTAGTAGTGTTGCCAGTTGAAAAAACTTATAATACCAAAATGAATCATTAGATAGCGCTACTAGCACACGATTCCGTGTATTGGCTGATTTTCACCTAGCTCCCTTCTGCTTTAATATCCAGACAAAGAATGGCAAATGTGAGTTTTGACCCCAAGATTTGCGATCAAATTTTTTTTCACTGTTTTAACTTTTAATTACGACGATAGGGAAAAGTTTGATAACAAGCTGAATTTTGGTATACGGGGGTTTTTTGATACACTGAACACGAATTTGGGGTGTTCAGGTGAATCCGGTGTACGCTTCCCCCTTTTTTGTGGACCTTAAGCCCCCAAATTTGTTTTTACGCGTTTAAGTCTGAAAATATGCAATTTTATGCAAAATTTATGTTTTTTGGGTCGCAGAATACGAATTTGACAATATTTTTTTGTAGGGGTGGGGGATGAGGGGGCGAGGGGGATGAGAAATTCAAAATTTGACTATAATGATGTGTGATATGTCGAAATGTATGTTTTTGAGGGTGTAAATCACGAATTTGACAATATTTTTTTCGTAGGGGTCAATGGTGGGGGCTGAGGGGTGAAAATGGTTAAAAATTCAAAATTTGACTATAATGATGTGTGATATGTCGAAATGTATGTTTTTGAAGGTGTAGATCACGAATTTGACAATATTTGAATTTTTCACCCCCTTCATCCCCCACCATTAACCCTTACGAAAAAAATATTGTCAAATTCGTGATTTACAACCACGAAAACATACATTTCGACAATTAAACACATCATTATAGTCAAATTTTGAATTTTTAACCATTTTCACCCCTCAGCCCTCACCATTGACCCCTACGAAAAAAATATTGTCAAATTCGTGATCTACACCCTCAAAAACATACATTTCGACATATCACACATCATTATAGTCAAATTTTGAATTTCTCGCCCCCCTCACCCCCTCATCCTCCACCCCTACAAAAAAAATATTGTCAAATTCGTATTCTGCGACCCAAAAAACATAAATTTTGCATAAAATTGCATATTTTCGGACTTAAACGCATAAAAACAAATTTGGGGGCTTAAGTTCCACAAAAAAGGGGGAAGCGTACACCGGATTCACCTGGACACCCCAAATGCGTGTTCAGCGTATCAAAAAACCCCTGTGTACCAAAATTCAGCTTGTTATCAAACTTTTCCCTATGGAATTTTGCAAACAAAACTAAGTTTTGATTCTAACCCTTGGTTTTGAAAGTGAATTTCACACCAAAATGACTTTGATCCAAAAAAACTGAATATGTCACATTATAGAGTGTAAAACGGTATATCCAAATCTGCCATCAAACAGTATTTTTTTTTTTTGGCAAATGTGAGTTTTGATTCTCAGCTCCTCATATAATTATGAGGAAATTATGATTATTTGGAGTGTGTTTCAACACTTACCCAACTGTTCACGTTAATCATCTAGTTGCTAACATTGCATACATAAGACATCCAATTGCTTGGTGACAAGGTAAATTTGAATTTTCATCGTTTTTATTCATTTCATTTAAATCAACACCAACATCTAGAGGAATCGAAACAGATCGGCAATCGTTCATATTAAATTTTTTTAAGACTTTCTCTAAATACGATTTTTGAGAGAGAACAATTTCATTTTCATGTTTTTCAACGTGTATGCCGAGATAATATTTTACCTCTCCCATATCGGACATTTCAAACTTGCTTTTGAAAATATTTTTAATTTTATTCAAAATTTCTAGATTTTTGCAAGCAATTATAATATCATCAACGTAGGTATAATAATAAATAAATACAATTTTCTGGATTTTCATCGATTCTCACGTAAAGGCAATATTCATTTTCAAAATTAACAAAACCAAGTGATTTAAGAAAAATATCGAATTTTTGATACCAACATCTTGGTGCTTGCTTTAAACCATAAAGACTTTTATTTAATTTACATACCATATCATAGTTTTGTGTAAACCCTTCAGAGATTTCCATAAATATTTCTTACAACAGATCTCCGTTTAAAAAGGCAGTTTTGACATCAAGTTGATGTATATGAAAACCAAATTGCACAGATATCGCTAATAAAATTCTAAATGAGGATAATCGTGCTACCGGAGAAAATATTTCGTCATAATCAATTCCAAATTTTTGATTTGACCTCCTCCATTTCGAGAACAGTAGAATTTGCTTCCAACGCTCCTACAATTACTGAATAACTGGTAGGCAAGGTGCCGAGTAGAAAACATGGCCAATAACTGTCATCCCAATCGATTCCGGCATTTTTACAATCTCGTACAAGGTTTTCAAAAACAAGAATGTGATTATATTTAAATCCGAATTATCGGGCATTTTTAAATTAGTTAATTTCCGAATGAGCATCATTTTAGAAACAGCGGTTTTACGTTCATACCTTTTAAGAAGAACATTCCACATATCTCGCGCATTTTTCTTGATCTTTGAGCGATTGAAGATTTTCGTCATTAACGTGATTCGCGATTTGCAACTTCGTTAAAATGTTACCTTTCTGGTAAAATACGGCGGTAAAATACGGTATTTATGGTATTTTACTAATTTGGATATGAAGAGTTATTTGTAGTTTGACTTAAACGTTCTGAACTTCTGACCTGCTTCTGAAGTAAATTTTCATCTGTTTTAGGTGTTATTAGAGATTATAGGAAATTTTCCAAGGACATTTTTTGGAAATTTATGGGGAAAATTTTGAAGGAAAGATGGGAAAAAAGTGTTCAATTTGGCTGTTTGGTAAATTATGGTAAAATACAGTAATAAACTTTTGGTAAAATACCGTAAAATACGGTCGTAATTTACCAACATAAATTACCTTACAGCCCTGATCCTCACCTTCAAACTTTATTGCAACTACCCTAGAACATTAGTCACCACCACAGGCGGTTAGGGCATGTCTGCTCATCACATATCTTTTGATGCTTTTTCGAAATATTCATTTTTCGAGATGACATATTTTAAAGGAAAGGGAAGCACCCCCCTTCTCCAAATTTGAGCAAAACTTTCAAAGAAAAATCTGGGGCATGTGATATATCAAATTGTACATTTTTGGTGACGCTGAATACGAATATGACGTCAGATTTTTGATTGGACGTCATCCACGGCCCCCAGCACCTCCTCAAATGGGGTAAAAGTTTGAAAAAGGGGTTTGTTCGTACGACACATTAAATACTATGTTTTTGGTTTCGGGAACCTATTTGAGCCTGTCATCGTGAGATTAGCGGATGCAGGGAATATGAATTCGTATAACCTTATCGTATGATCCTCAATTCCTTAAACTGACTTGTAGAAGTTGAAATGAACAATTGACTAAAAAAAAAACACACCTAGGTACCTGCCATCTAATTATTTATTGAAAAATGTACACTTATTCAAAAAAAAACAGACTTGGTCAGTTTTTAAACATTGGATTTGGCTTATTTCGGTTTTTCCACTTCAATATCGCCATTTTTATTACCCGAAAAATTCGGTAAGTACGTATATAACATCGGCGAAACACTATTCCAAAATGTCGAAACTACACCAGTGAAACTTATTTCATCGTTTTTATCCTTATTTTTACTTCTAAGTTCACTGTCGAGTGAAATTTTCTCATTCCTATACTCGGGGTTATCGGCCCGTATTGTACGATCAATTGATTTTGATGCCTGATCTTCAGTAAATTTCTCCACGTTCAAGGTGAGTTTTTCATTCTCCCAGTGAAGTAATCTTTTCAAATCCAAATCGTGTTCCAATTTCACACTATTGCTAATTTGTAATTTTCGTAAAATATCCTCAGTGAGTTTGCAGCAAGAAGTACGCCCCATTGCAAAATTACTTTGTTTGACATGTCCCCAACCGAGTTCTTCACATTGACTAGTTTCACACAAGACATTCGGTACGTACTCGTATGGGTTATTGACAGTGACGATCAATATGTTGTAAAACTGCTTGGCTTTTTTGGTGTACATTACGATTTTCCAGAATGCTAAAGGCACTCTTACGTTTTTGTTTGCTTCGAGGTAAATTTCTCTTTGGCATGTTTGACCACAGAACATGGTATAGGTTCCGTAAGTTCCTGTTATAACGTATATTCCGTAGACTGCCTGTAAAAATTAAAACCAAAATTAAGTATTTTCAATACTGGACAAGTGTTTGGAATGCAGTGTTGCCAATTATTTTGTCATTATTTCCAATTTCAAAAAATAATCGAAAAAATGTTGATTTTAAAAAAAATTGGCACCACTGCATTTCAAAAAATATTTTCCCAACATCAGAAATGATAATCTCTCCATGTTTCTTTGGCTCAATTAATACAAAACATTTGAGAAGAAAAAATTTTCCAAACTCGAATTCACACAAAAATATAATCCATTTGCAAATTTTCTATCAGCCAGTGGAACCCTACAAAAGGTTGTCCGAGGTCAACCCAGAATTCCAAGCACATGTCTTTTAAAACTGAGCCATTTTTCTCAAAACAGATTGGGTAGATGCTGGAGCGAAAAAACCATGATTTTTTTTTCAAAAATTCCCCTTCTTTGAGGGCCTACTTGCTCTTACTTGGACTAAATGCTGTACGTATTGTTCCACTTTAAACCAGGCATTTGTTTTGATAACATGCCACATTGGCGCAATATTTCCGTAAGTTCTGGATGCTTGTCTCAGCAAGGGATTCACAAAACTGTTGACTGGAGCTAAATGAACTTTTACCAACTTTCTATCTTCCGCTGGATCCAAATATGTATTCAATATAGGCGTTGGATTGAATAATGATTCTAAAACTACTCGTTGATTGTCCTGAAAAAACATCCCAAAAAAATGTTGCAGGTTGTTGTAATGATTTTTGAATTTGATCTGTGATTTCTTTCAAAAAGTATCCATAACTTGGATCACACTTTTTTTCTTGGGTTTCAAAAAATTCGTGCAACTGTTCAAATTTGATAAAATTCACTGTTTTAAAATATTTTGAAAAATCGTATCTACTCACGACAGTGTAAGTGAACGTGATTTCGTAATTTTTATCCTTATAAAAGTATTTCTCCCATAAACTGTCTTCTATATTCTTGTCATCCGCAGAAGAGTCAGTTTTTGGCGGGCTAATATTCATTCTATCATTGTACATTTCACTGGCTACACTCAACACATTGCCTCCGTTTCGGTCAAATCGAATGATTAATAAATTGAACCATGCGAAGTCCTGAAAGTAGGTACCTACTTAAATATTTTTCAATTTTCACTTGAATAGTGAAATTATTAGGACACAAGAAAATATCCATTAAAAAGCTAGAAACGAACCTGGCTCAATTTTAAAAACTTTTTTCCGTACTCCTCGACTTTCAAATCTTTTTGATCTTTCACATATACCTGAAAAAAAAATACAAAAGCTTGAAATTTTTTCATCTAGGTGTAAAAATTAATTTTCAATTTAAAAAAAAAGTTGGTCTTTTTTAAAATTATGTTTGAGCCAATAAAATTATAAAGTTTTTCAATTCAACCGAATGAAAAAAATATTTTCAAAAAATGAAAGAAAACTTACCTTGAACCCAACAAGATGATATTCAATCTCCAACCCATTTTCAATCACAGAAGAGACATATTTTATAGAAGGAATAATCGGATTCTCGCAGAAATATTCTATAAACTGAGAATCTTTTTTATCAAATTCACTCATATCTTGAGCTAGAGCTTGAGCTTTCTTCTTATCTTTTATATTATTTATTGGATTTTCGTAAGATTTCTTAATGAATAAACTTCTCTCTGTTGGGGAATCTCGATAATCTATTGCTCTTTCTGCTTCTGTTTCTGCTGGGCAAGCGAATAAAAACTTGTTGAAATTCGAGCCCATTCGATTAGTAACAACGGGGACATTCGCTATGAAACAATTCATAGATTTATCAACAGCTAGCACTAGAGAAGGGAATTCTGCGTCTGAAAAATAGAATAACATAATCATTTTTAAAAAAATACAGTCACGAAAAAATATACGATTCAAAAATACATATGATTCATGTCTTTACTTGATGCTGTTGAAAAGAAAGAGGAAATCGTCTCTGTAAATGACTGACCGAATATTTTTTCCCATAAACATTCTACTTGCGAATTGCTGCTAATCCATAGCAATGTACCAATGAAGAACAGATATTCGTATTTCATCTCTATAAATTGCCAAGTGCTGAATATTCGTCTAGACTGTTTCAACAGACTCCCGCAATGTCTATATATCCGCCACAAATTCTAGCTACGAGTGCCTATAGGCACCTTACCTTTTCTTTCTCATCAGAAGTAATACTTACCTGTTCGGTTTTTTATGGGGAAAAAATTCGTAGGTAGGTATAATGAGAAACAGACGTTTTAAACATCTGAAAAATTATTCAGCGTAGTAACATTTTGCGAAGATTTATGCATCGAGCCTTCATTTTGACTAAACTGTATTGTCAATGCCATAAATCATTATTAATTGAAGCAACACTTGTAAAAGCAATTATTGGATGAACCTGAACATGTTTCAAAATTTTAACATGCACACGAGTACCGGGTGATTGTGAATGATGACATGCCAACACCTAAATTGAAATTTACAGTGTAGAATTTTTTTGTGCGCAGGAAAATTGAAGCATTTAAGAACAATACAAGTATTTTCAGTAATTGACGTACCTATAGGTACATTTAATTAATTCAATCGAGGAAATTACTTTTAAAAAGTGATTTAAAATTTAAACTTTGGAATTATTAAGCTTAAGTAGGACTGGCGACCAAACTTGACAAAAATAATTGTATGCAGTGTAGGTAAATGAATTGAACTAAAACAAACAAAAAATGAATTACCTACTCATTATAAATCACCTGGCTCGCTACACAATATTGCACTCCCTACCTTGGATGAAGCACCTAATTTAAAAAGCAACACCACTGGTGAAAAAATTGCAAAAATTTTATGATATCTGTGTCAAAATTTCGCTAATTATCCTCATTTTCAAGGATAAACTTTTTAGTTGCCTCGCAACCAATGCTGTTTGCCTGTATACTCTTCTTTTCCAAAACGAACCAAATTACTTTCATGGAAACTTATGTCTTAAATTTTGAAAAAGAACACAGTCATTTTCCTACTGAGTACAGCATTTTTTTAAACTGGGTACCGGTGTTTTTCATATTTTTCCTTTTTTCGAAACTATGAGTAAATAGGGAGGGGTAATTCTCAAAAATTTGGCAAATTTCTGTCCCAAGACAATTTCTAGCAATTTTTTCAAAAGTGTACAAGATATGTGAATTTTTTTTTCAGAACTTGATTCAATACCACCGGGGCATCTATTTAACTATTTAAACATGCTTAGACCCCCTCCCCTCCCCACCTGGAATCGCTTGAATGGCCAAAAGTTCCTAGTCGTGTCCTGTCCGAGCACATGTTTTTTTTTTTTCAATCCCGTATTTATGATACAAATATGCATCTTATCAAAAAAACCAAAGGATACAAAATTGTTCTACATGAAATTTTCTACATTTTGACGCTATCAGTTGAACTCAAAACGTTTATTAAAAAACTTTGCAGGGGGTTCAAAGTCTGCCCCCGACTTTAATGTCCATCGCCGTGTTCATTTTTCAGATTTTTTATGTGGATAAATGGTCACACCGATTCGAATGGTTGATAAGAGTGCTATCCACATTTCAAAAGACGAATGCCAATTAATTTAGTTCGTAAAAAAATCGAAATACATGCGAAATTTTTACATGTCTCAAATTCAACTTCCATAGTTGTGTCTCAATATTTTCGCGGTAATGTTCGGCTTTCTGTCCAAAAACAAGTATACAAATATTTAAGGGGTATGTACGGTTACATTGATACAAGAAATTTCATCGAATGATATTTTCCAATGCCCTTTTTTTCAAGATTTTCTCACATTTTCCCTGCATAATTTTTTCCTCGTTGTGTCTTTAAGAAGTCTTAAAACCTTCCCCCCACTGCACCAGGGGGGTTGATTGAGACCAATACCAAAAATGAGGTCGAGGGTATGTATATTTATGAGTCCAATTTTGAAAATTTCAAAAAAGTGTGTATTTTAAAATTTTCAAAATTGAAAAAAAAAATATTGAAATTTGCCCCAATTTTTGAGAATTACCCAGAGGCAAATATGTAATATCGTCCAGGGAGCTCATAGTGGATTCTTCTTAAAAATAAGGTTATTTTGAAGAATTAGGTCAAGTCCCTATTGACAAAATTATGCTTAAAAGCATGAGTAACAATGCGTGATGTTGGACTGGTGTAAAAGGGTGCATTATCGCGTTAAAAATGTGCATTTTCGCATGCTAAACAGAAGCAATCCAGCAACCAAGTATTTTCTGAAATGCAACCAGTGAGTAAAAATTTTTTCAAGTCCAAAAATTGATACCATTTATGCAAAAATAACCTTTGGTCTGATAAGCTGCAAGGTGGCCGAGTGAGTTGAGCAGCTGCACAACGCAGTAACTAAAGATCAATCCCCACACTTGAAAATTTTTCAATTTTTTTTTATTTTTTTGAAAAAATTATATAGAGACAGATTGTACTGTATTTTCAGTCGTGTAAGCGATAGAAATTCACTCTTAATACAGTCAAATAGGAATTTCACCTGGAATAAATTAGGGGAAAATTTTTTTTGCGCCAAAATGCTCAGGATGGTGTCCTAAATGACATACTAAAACCCCCCCGAAATCCGCTCGGTGCTTCGCCCCCCAGACCCACATTTGTGCCCCCAAAATCAGTTTTTCGCGATTTTCTCCGCCGCATTGCATTTTAGCGAAAAATATATACAAGATAAAATAATCTACGTCAAATTTCCGATCTAATGATGTATCAACTTTCCTTGTATGTTCAAGGGGGGCGGAACCACAGCCATTCAAAAAAGGGGGGTTTCCTGAAAAATACATCAAGTATATAGGCGCCTAAGGGGGGTGAAATGGTCGCCAAAAGCGTCCGAGTTGATATCAGCATGGAAGGTGGGTACGATGGAGAAACTTGCGCGTGAAAAATTTCAGATCCACACCCCCACCCTTTTTTGGGGACCCCCCCTTTCCTGAAATTTCGATAACGCTTTTCTCAGCCCCATGTTGATAGATTTTGAAAATTTTTCTGGAGGTTATGTATATTCTTAGTAGGTATCCCCTCAAAAATTTTCAACCGCCTCTCCTCATATTTACTCCTCAAAATGGTGTAAAAATGTGTCATAGGGAGGGTTGGGGTAAAATGGGAATTTTGGGGAAAATAACCAAATATTAATGAGTAGGGTGTCCTTTTCTTATGATTCGATATCACTGAGCACGAATATGACGTCAGATTTTTTGCTACCCTCGTCTAGCTCTCTCCAGAGCACTTAGTCCCTTCAATTTTCACTATTGTTAAAAAGCATGAAAAAATGAAAAATCGCTATTTTGAGGGGTAAATATGAGGGGAGGGGGTTGAAAATTTTTGTGGGGATACCTACTAACGATATACATAACCTCCAGAAAAATTTTCAAAATCTATCAACATGGGGCTGAGAAAAGCGTTATCGAAATTTCAGGAAAGGGGGGGTCCCCAAAAAAGGGTGGGGGTGTGGATCTGAAATTTTTCACGCGCAAGTTTCTCCATCGTACCCACCTTCCATGCTGATATCAACTCGGACGCTTTTGGCGACCATTTCACCCCCCTTAGGCGCCTATATACTTGATGTATTTTTCAGGAAACCCCCCTTTTTTGAATGGCTGTGGTTCCGCCCCCCTTGAACATACAAGGAAAGTTGATACATCATTAGATCGGAAATTTGACGTAGATTATTTTATCTTCTATATATTTTTCGCTAAAATGCAATGCGGCGGAGAAAATCGCGAAAAACTGATTTTGGGGGCACAAATGTGGGTCTGGGGGGCGAAGCACCGAGCGGATTTCGGGGGGTTTTAGTATGTCATTTAGGACACCATCCTGAGCATTTTGGCGCAAAAAAAAATTTCCCCCAATTTATTCCAGGTTGAGTTCTTATATGAGCTAATTTGACTAGATTATCTGCCAATGGTCAACATACTAAATAGTTCTGTAATACAACCTCTAGTGGATTAATTCTCTTAGAACTTTGTGTTGAAAGAGAAATGCTAGAAAAACCAGTCATTTGGCGACTCCCAATGAGATAACATTGGTATATCAGCGTTCCAGAGATGAGATAGGCTTGTTCCTATTCTCATATTTACGTAAACCTAGTTATCCAAACTAGTTGAGTAAGTCCAGTCGTATTTCGAAATATGAACTGGTGAAGCAATGATCAAGTGATCTATTTCAAAATAGATTGAGTTCCTATTATGCTGATTGAGTTAACCAGATGGACTCGGGTCCTGGAGTTATTAGGGTAAATGTGCCTAAGTTTGCGCGCTTCCTAAGATTGCGCAGTGACGATTTCTCAGAACCAGTGAGAGTTACAACATTTGATACCGCCTTTACTTGATAGAAAAATCAAAATGACCATACCTAACGATTTTTGGTGATGGTAGCACCAATTGTTGCCAACTGACGAGCAAAAAACTTTTTTTTCAAAATTTTTTATAATTTTTCCAATAAAAGTGGCACGCAACAATTTTTATGGAAATGGAAGTAGAAATCTAAATAAGCTATTTTTAGATTCGTCATTGTCTGGGGATTATAACAAGCACATATTTCAAGTGTTTTCTGCTTTAATTAGGTTTCAATTTTTCAATTTTAAAAAAAACACCCCTGTGCCTAAGATTGCGATTTTTATTTTTTGCTACTTTTCTAGACTAATAATGATACTTTTTGAAATTTTCATTAAGAATTCAATTCATTTGAATGAAATGACACCTTATATACGTATATCGAGTTTACTCCTTGTCAAAAGCTAGGGAGAAATGGGTGTAATGCTGGAAATTCCAGATATGAGCGCATTTCCAGTGTGGTTCACTCAGAAGTTTCAAATCCACGTTCGTGAGAGACATTTTGTTTGCTTTCATCATAAATTAAACAATATTGACGAATTTCTATGTTTTTCACTGGTGCACAATCTTGGGAAGGTGAATGCGCAATCTTAGGAAGGCATATTCCTAAGTTTGCGCATTTGACTTTTTTTAGTTTTTGGTCAAAATATCAAAAACTAAATCGATTAAAAATTTTATTTCTGGCGTAAATCATAGCCAAATGTTTGAAGAACCTTCTGTACAAATTTCAATATTCTAGCTCCTTTTCATAAAAAGTAGTGACTGTTTGAAAATTAGGTGCGCAAACTTAGGCACATTTACCCTACATAAAACATCTGTAGATCCTTATTTAAAATCTCGTTTGAAAGAGTAACGTAGATGGACCTTCCCACGTCCGTTTATTGTTCCCTTCCCTGTGGTGATGTACATTAGCAATCCTCTGAGACATCTTGGATGTCATCTCTCACCTTTTGTAATACCGTACAGGCCAGTATAATTAGCTTGAGTATGTTACTACTCTGTACTTGATTTATGCACAATAAAGGATTCAAAGTATAACAGAACAGAAGACTTTTCTTATTTCATAAGGCAAATGTCTGTGTGGTGTATTACGTAAACTACAATCAGTGTCCGAAAAATAGGTAACGAGGCGATAAGTTGCCAGGTACCTGCGAAGCTCATAGAAGCTAGGTACTGCTAGGCCTCAAGTAGGTAGCTAGCATCTGAGACGAGTACTGCACTTTGAGATGTGGTCACATTGAGATGTGCACAAAATCTATCTTCACAATTATCTATTGAGAATGTCTTAAAATTCTCAATTAATTGGTAGATAGTATTGCCTGTGACTTATAAGCAATTTTTCTGCTAAAATTTCCGCACTTTTTGCACATACGCTCAGTAAGTTTGATCACGTGACTGGGGCTATTCTCGTGATAATGATTGCAAGGAAACGGGAACTGCTATAGACACTGGAACTACAAGATGAACAACTGGTGGGCACAGAGCCACAGACATTAGGGGATCCGGTAAAAAGTTATTCCATTCCCCTTACCACGCCAACACCCGCGTCGTCCATTAGGGAAACGATGATCAGCACCACTAGCGAGTAAACCACTGAAACTATCACTCACAAATACTTCCTCTTGCCGCGCCAACACCCGCGTTGTCCAGTAGGGAAACGACGATCAGCGCCTCTACAGGGACCGTTTGGAAAAACTTTTCACGAAATTTTACGTGATTCCCCTTACCGCTGTGACCTGCAGTTCGTTGCCTTAGCCCTTTCGCTACCGACAGCTAAATTGAAACCTCCCCCACAGCCCAACAATTTTTTTCATGTTTTTATGTGAATTGGAGGTCTACATACATGGTACAATAGGTCACACATTCCAAACAATGCTTCATCCCCCTTTTAAACCCCTGTCACAGCGTGTGTGACATCAGTCTAGCACCACCCAAAAATGCATAAAAAATGTTATGACTTTGGAGAAATGATAAATACACACGAAAAATGCTGAAAAACATGTAGTTAATTTTTTTTAATGTAAGAAAAACGACGTAAAATCTTTTTTTTGGACCTTTTCTGCATTTTTTATAATTAAAATTTACCAAATTATTTCGTAAATTTGTCAAAAATTGCATCTAAAATCCTGTTATTTTGTTAACATTTGTTGATTTTCATCAATTGAAACTCCAAACAGTGCAACTGTAACCCAATGGAACGAAAATTCTAAAAAAAAAAATAATTTAAAAAAAATTCACTAAATTTAGTGAAATTTTGAAAAAATATTGCGTAAGTTGGTAACACTGCGCGAGCCTAGTGCAGAACTATGTTGGTTTGGGTGTAGCTAGACTGCCACTACCAGTTCTGAACCTTGTATAGGTCTGCTATAGATAAAACGCGCATAAAACGTAGCATAATCGCTGTCACACCGTGTGTGACGCCGGGCATTTACCATCCCTGAGGTCGTCACATATGCTGTGACGTCGGTAGCGAAAGGGTTAGTTGCAAGTGTAAAAGTGCTTTCAATCTGGAGCACCATCTATACGGTTTTAGTGGTAGCCAATGGGTAAGTATGCTGGCGGGACATGTCTCCAACATATCTACCCATTGGCTACTACTAAAACCCAATAGATGGTGCTCCAGATTGAAAGCACTTTTACACGAAGTATCAAGTTAACAGATGGACATACGCTACTTTGCAACTAAGGCAACGAGTTGTTCATCTTGTAGTTCCAGTGTCTATACCTGTTTCCCTGCATATGACCAAGTTTCGACTTCAATTATGAACGATCTACAGTGAATTTTATTAGTGTTGGAGTTTTAAATTGTTATTTGTGTTGTCCTGAAGAATAATGAACTAAATTGTACGTGCTAAGTACTTACGGACGGATTTTACAATCGTTTTAGTGTCTCTGAGAGGTCAAAATTCGGTAAAAACTCACTAAATAATAGCGCATATGCTTTCATTTCTTGTGATATTGAATCCTTTCGTTTCAGAAAACATTATTTTAAAACACGAATTCACTAAAGTCGATCAAATTGCAAAAATTACGCTCAAATTCACTTGTAAAATACGAGTTCCCGTTTGCCTGTTATCATTATCACGAGAATAGCTCCAAAAAGTGGGAGTCACATGATCAAACTTACTGAGTGTATACTTTTAGTTTACGTTTAAGCATGCTATTCACTGGCTGAATATTAGCATGCAATGTTTTGAAAAAGTCCAAATTCACGCATGCGTGTGATATGCAAAAAAGCATGCATTTCAGCATGCTGTACGCACAATTTTTGTCAATAATGGTTATGATGCATGCATTGAAGTTGAAAATGTTTTAAAAGTTTTAACCAACTTTTGTTTTATTTTATTTTCTTGTTTTAATTATTCAAACTTTGGGACGGGAGGCTCTGTACAAGCCCGCAGAAAATTTTGAGAGACTGGACAGCTTGATCAGTGATCTCGAGAGGGTCGACCTTAAAAAAATAAAAACAACCTCTTTCGAAAAATGTATACACTGAAAAGTAAAACAATATGGATAAAAAAATTAAAAAGCTAATCGATAGGTACCTAACCTACCTATACATAATTACACACTCACTGCCACACCAACTGGACCCACAGCATCTGCTTTCTTATCAATAGGTTCATCAACTTCCACACCATCTTTTTTGGACATCGACAAAGAACGAATAGAAGACACTAATGGCTGAAAGTAATTAGTATACAATATGTACGCAAAATTACTAATAGTAATATCCTCGTCTTCATGTGAGACGATCAAATCTCGATCATTTTTATAAATATCATCATCAACAGGTCTTTCAACGTCTATGCCATTAATCTGATTTTCCACGTATTTTTTCACATTCAAAGTCAAATCATTATTTTTCCAATGTGGCACCGCGTTCAAATTCAAAGGTTTATCTATCCGTGCACATTTTTTAATCTCTAATTGGGCTAAAATTTCTTCGGTAAGTTTACAGCAGGATGTTCGACCCATGGGGTAGTAGGTTTGTTCAACGTATTCCCAACCAAAATCTATACATTGGCTTTCTTCACATAATATGAAGTCTTTAGCACTCGTATCTTCGTATGGGTTATTAATCGTGACGATGAACATGTTATAATTTTCACCCTGTTTTGGGGAATATGAGACAATTTTCCAAAATGCAGCAGGTACCCTTATATGGTCATCGGCTCCGAGATATATTTCAACACCAGATAGTTTCAGAGTTCCATACGTTCCTGTTATTTCATTGATTGCGTTCATTCCCTGATGAGCAAAACAATGAAAACCAGTTTCGAATTTGAAAAAAAGTCAAGTCATATACCTAGGTATTTTAAACACTTACTCGAGCTAAATATTTTACACGATTTTCAAGTCGAGACCAAGATGTCTTATAAACTGCACTCCACATAGGAGCAATATTTCCAAAAGTTTGACCTGCTCGCCTCAAAAGTGGTATTCCAAAACTATCTGAAGGAGCTAGGTGAACTTTTTCCAGATGTCTACCTTGTTCCCAATTAAAATGCTGATGCGTCATTGATGCGGGGAATTTTTTCTTCAATTCGTAGAATACAAATTTTTGATTACCCTGCGTAAGTAAATTTTCAACTGATAAATTTGATGATAGAATTTGGACATGATTTGTGAAAAGAATTGAAACTACCATTACCTCTCCATAAACCGAAGACACGCTGGGAAATACATCGTTCCCTAAACTATAATCTTGCAGCGTTTTCCGAAAAATGATATCGTCCGGGGGCTGAAAATTTATTTTGTAAGAGAGTATGTGGCTGAAAACGCTCACTACGTTGTGTGTTTTACGATTGACTACAATAGTGTATAAGTTGAACCAAGAAAATCTCTGAAATAATAAAAAATTTTCTTTGAAACTGTGTCTACCTCTACCAATAAAAATAGGTGCTCAAAAATTGAACAAGTTGATTGATAGGGGTATTGAGAAAATAATTAAAAATCGAACCTTATCCTTAAGTTCTGCAGTTTCGTAGTTTTCCAACGAATATAAGTCCTTTCTTTGATCCAAGTAAACCTGAAAAATAGCCAAATAATTGATGACAAAATGCACTAACAAAATAAATAGGTAAGACCTAATATGAATTAAACCAAGAACTTACCTCATAACCCACAAGATAAAAATCATTCTCCGGATTGTTTAGTTTGTGCGGACCTATATTGATTATCGATGGGATCACCGGATTCTTACATCTGTGATGAATAATTTGAACGTTGCTATCGAAAGACGAATTGCTGCTCGGATTTACATAATCTTTTTGTATAAACAAGGCTTTTTTGGTTTTAGAATACTCTTTGTTTAATTTTATTTCATCGTCTGATTCTGGTGGGCAAGCAAATAAAAATTCTTGATAAACTGGACTCATTCGATTTGTAACGAATTGAGCATTCACTATGTAGCATCGTCCGGTCTTTTCTACGGCCAATATTAGGGAAGGTTCTTGCGAATCTATTGAAAATCAACTTTATTGCAATTCATTCAGCAACCTCAAGTGCATTGCTAATTCCAAAGTACAAATGGTGTAATTTTTTGTTGTCATACCTGATTCAAATTCTTCTGTTCTACATGACCACTTTCCCAAGGCGTTGTTGATGCTGTCCAGAACATAGTTACAATTTGCATTGGAATAAATACTGAACCATAGGGAAATTATGAACACGAATTGTTTCATTTTATTAAATTTTCAAACTATATGGATTATATCGATCAAAATTATATGCTGACGAACCCACTCGTAATGTACGTTCAATACAAAACATTTGATTTTTTTCCTCGAACGATTTCGCCTTCTTCGTGTAAATGAAAACCATTATTTCGTACAGCTGTTTAAATAAACGTGAAAATTGTAGGTACCTATTCTACGAAGAATGACTTCTGCTTTGATCATTTTCAACGTGATTTATGTTCCTATAGCCTAGACCTACAGAAATATAATTTACCTTGTGCGCATCAACATTTAAGACGCTGCATGTAGACTAATTAATTTTCAAGGGTATCTGAAAATTTCAAGAACTTATGCTTGCTTGTGACCGCAACAATTTCTAAAATGAAAAATTTCACAAAATAATTTTTTTGTTACCTACTTTTAAGTTGGCAAAATTTCAATCAAAATGCATGAAGTTGCCCAATAACTCCGGCAGTTTTATAAGATGGACGAACTTAGGAGAGAACGTCTTTCCCACTTTATCATATTGAAAAGTTATGCCAGAAAGTATCTATCGTCAGAAACACGAAATTTTGCGAATCCATTGGTTTTCTTCCGTAATATGTACCTACCTATCTACTTATTCAAAATTGACAACTTTTGACTGAGGATCACCTGAAATTTGGTAGATACGTTCAGATAATGTCCTAAATGCGTCTTTAGATGGTTTCGACTTTTCAACCCTTGTAAGTAGGGAACTATAACCCAGGTATGTCAGACGGCCATTTTGTTCCTGGTTTGACGAACTTAGCATTGCAGTATATGGGAATTCGGCAAACTTTAACCGCGTATATCTTCAAAACCGTGCTTTTTTACAACTTTTTCATAATAACATCTTTGAAAGACAATTGAACAAGCTTTCCAATGGTATGCTACATGTATCAATTGAAATGCATTTAATTGTTTTGAATTTCAGTCATTTTTCAGCACTTCATTTTTGGGTTAAAAATAGTTTGAAATTGTGTGAAATTCACAGCATGTGCTCTAATTCAATGATTACTTTCATTCTATGTCAGAAATTCCGTCATAAAAACCTTGAATCGAAAAACAATGTAGTAGTGTGGGGTGTTACCGCACTTGCCACTTAGGTGGACTAACTGCTACATGTATCGAAGATGCTACTTGGTTGTACAATTTAAGGGTAGCTATCTCCGATGAGGGAAGAATGTCGGGAAACACTCTTTTACTAGGCCAAGGCTGAGGTACAGCTGCTAAGATCGTAGAACGAACGCGACACAAATAAGTTGATACCGGAGGTACTTTAAGACGCTTTATTACGTGTGTCAGAGACAGCTTCTCTACTAGAATCTGCTCTATTAATACATATAAAAGACTACACGAAATATACAAGCGAATGAGTAAAGACACGATTACTACAGAATAAAAACAAGTCCCTAAGTTGAGCTTACTCATCTGCATAGCAGGTATTCAGTCTCAACGTTGTGTAGCAAAGCTAACGAAAAACATACTGATGCTGCTTTCACAGCATCCGATCGGTGAAGCTTCTTCGAACTACACCGCCAGATCGCGCCACTAATGGAGCTGCGCGATGCTGCGTATGTGGGCTCACAACTTCCACTTATGGTGGTAGCTGCGGGCGCACGACCTACCGGTACAACAACAATTTTTTTCATGAGTAACAAAATGGGAGTCTGGCAATACCCGGGTTACAGTACCTTATTGTAAGGGAACAATATGCCTCCACTAGCTAGACAGGGATACTTATCGTATTTTTATCAGTGATAATATAAATCTTTCATCAGTAAGGAAAGTACTGTACAGTAGACTCCCAACTATCCGACTCCAAATTATCCGACTTTCGGGTTATCTGGTATGAATTTATCCGACTTACATTTCGCATTATCCGACCCACCAAGGTCGGATAATCCGAAAAACCCCTAATTTTTGATTATGGAGTGTAAATAATGATGCAGTATGCAGCATTTTGTATTCTAACGATGTTATTTCCCTTGAAATTGATCCAACTTATCTCAAAAAGTTATAATTTGAGTCAGTATTTCATTGTCTTTCATGTACAAAAGTACATTATTTTTGTTTATTCATCATTTTTTTGATTTTTTGTTCCTGCTTTGAGCTAAAACTTGATTTTCTGAATAAAAAATTGTCTTCTTAAGCTTATGCACTTAATTTCTACGCTTAAAACATCCATTTCGGATTATCCGACTTTTTTGGTATCCGACATACCTTACCCTCCTGATTAGGTCGGATAATCGGGAGTCTACTGTATTAGGATTCAATCAATTAGATTGACCCTATAGTACTTTACATAGTTACAAAAGATCTATTTGATGCATTAAGGTGAAGTGTTTGAGTAGGTACATGGGAACAACTAGGGTGGTATTTTCACTCCAACCATTAAAGCCATATGTGAAAAGCTCGTAAGTTCCTAAAGCTCAGTTCCTTCTAAACTCAAGGCTATCAGCCAAGTCGAGAAGGAATTGAAGTTCACTTGTTGATTCGCGCTTCTCTGTGTCGGTCTGATTGTCGGAGATAATAGGGCCAATCACTCCTATGTAAGTTTAGTTCTTGAGTCTTAGGTCCTCCGCCTTCAGTGATTCGGCTTTTGGGGAGTAAAGTGTATGTATTAATTATAAGTTTTTTCCGATTCTACCCAACGAGGGCAATATAACAGTTGACACAGTAGGTAAAAGCGATCCTACTTACGCAACTGTACTGTGGAATATATTTTCTTAGTTTGCAATGTGTAGAGTTTTTTTTATATACTTACCTAATTTATAATTAAGTGAAACGTGTTATCAATTTTATCAATTATGACGAAATGTTTGTACTCAAAGGCTGAGCTAGCAGTGGGTAAGGGTAAGGACTCCCAAAACCAACCAGTGCCTAATCCCAACAACCCTTTATATGTATCTTGTCTGTTATCAGCACAACCTGTTGAAAAATGATAGAAGTGTGCAGGCTTGTCAAACCGGACCAAAAAGCCGAACCTATGACCGCGACCAGACCCAAAAATGCACACAAAACCCACTGGACTGGACCAGACCGGACCTTAGACCTCTAAAAAAAATTTATGTAAATATTAACCAAGCAGATGGCCGTTTTCAGAAAAAATAACAGGGAAAGACCGAGACCAAAGACCTTTCTAAAAAATCGGACCAATGACCGCGGTTTGGACCTCAGTTATGTTCAATTTTTCAAATTTATGATGCCATTTTAGATGCCTCCCTATCGACGATATTACATACGCGAATTCGCTGGCGTACCAGTCTCAGAAAGTCGCCTATATTTTGCGGACGAAACGCCATGTATTCGTTTCGCACATAATTCAATAGAGCGAATTACTCGCGAATTCGCTTACGAATGATTGCCGAACCGCTAGCGAACTGTTGGCAAATTGCCAGTGATTTGCGAACACTTCGCTTTCTGTTTACCTGGGAAAAATACCCCAAAATTATGTTTTTTTTAAAATTTTCTTTTCTCAAAAACCACCAACCATTACAATCGATCATATAGGTACACTTCACACTAACCTTACTCGATCCCTCAGTCCAACTCACACACTTGTCTCACTCAAACCAAAAATTTTCAAAGTCTCAACCCTGCTAAACACCTGAAAACCCAATGATGCAAATTGTGGGGGATGGTGTTGGGAAGCCACTGGCCCAGGAAGGAGGTGCCATGGCGAAACGTTTATTTGGTGAGTAATTGGGAAAAAACATGTAAGTATAGGTACACAATTCTTTTTTTTGTCAAACATCACGTTTACACTGCACTTTCACACCACACATTTGCACCACACATTTACACCATAGCACAACACAACACACTGATCACTGATCAAAATATACAAACAAAAAATCAACACTACGTTTTTAAAAAAAAAATTACAACACGTTCGCATCAACTCAACTTCATAACTGACTGACCACTAGATATTCGTCACAACTACTGTAAAAGTAGTTCGAACTGTTCGACAGTTGGGTAATCAGTTGAAGAATGCGCAAGTTATTTATAGATTATCGGTAATGCCAGCGATGAACCGGATGTTGACGTCACCTCGCATCTCAAATGTTGACCAATACTTGAGACGAATACATGGCGAATCGCTGCAAGATTATTTTATTGTTAAATCAGCAATAAAAAACAGACCGGCATTCGCGAATTTTTGACCATTCGCTGCCGCCGCTAACAAAGCCACTGCGAATCGTCTACATTTCGCTATCGCCCAACTGCTTCACAATTCAGCGTAGCGAAAACCTCGCTTTTCGCTGCTATCGAGGCGAAAAAATGGCGAAAATGTTGGCGAAAGCGTATGTATCGTCGATAGGGCTATTTCGAATAAATTTCCATTGTGATTTAATTTCTTTTGAAGTTTCAATGTTTTGAAAGTCAAAATCCCATTTTTCAACTCATCTTATGTGTTAGGAAGCTTTTTTATTTCTGAAAAATGAAGATCGTTTTTTGGACCTGGGCTGACCCATGACCACAATGAAAATTTCTGGTCAGGACTGGAGCAGACTGACCTACAAAGACAAAAAATGCAGAACCAAATGACCAGACTGGACCGTTTGAAAGCTCTAAACTAGGACCTTGATTTTGGAGCAACTGCAAAACCTGAGTGGTCCTACAAGCCTGGAAGTGTGTTCCAAAGTGAGATTTTGATGGTATTGCCGTTTTTGCAATCAATCACAGGTACAGTAAAAGCTCGTTATAACGCTCTTCAAGGGACCGGAGAAAAAGAGACTTATAAGCCGAAGCGCGTTATAACCGAAAGTCTCGATTTAACGCTGATTAGCGTTATACCGCGAATTCTCGTTATAAAGCAAAAAGAGCGTAATAAAAAAAGAGGAAACGTGAACTTTATTTTGGTTTTTGAACAACTGGGGTACATACATAGACTAAAATCCTTCTTAAATGCAAAGAATTAATAAAAAATAAAACTTTTGGTGACATTAAAAAGTTCAATCTTTTATCTGCAGTTGTTTGAAACAATTCAATTTCCATTCTTTGAATCATTACAATTTCTTCTTTTGAAAAAACACGTTCCTCAGTCTCTTACCTACCTTTTTTGTTAAAATTGTAATCAAGTTTCTATTAAAGTTTCTTAAGATTATCAAAAAATCTTACTTTTTTTGGCCAAAATCGAAAATAAGTTTAATTGTTTGTATGAACTGAAACTGTTGAAAGTTGAAAAACAGATTTTTTGGCAAAATTTTGCCATAAAGTTTTTTTTTTACTTTTTTAAAAATCAAAACAGCATAAATTGCAAAAAAAAACTGTTTTGCGGCCAAAGTTTTCAGAAGCTGAGAATTTTTTACATGAAAATAAACTTTTTTACTGCAAAAAATTGGTTTTTTGTTGTCAAAATTGTAAAAAAATGTGATTTTAAAGGAATTTTAGAGCGTTGAAACGCGATTTATAACCGCTCATGAGCGTTATATCGCGATTAATTTAACATTGGTTTAAATGGGGTTGTCTAGGGACCAGAGGAAATCAGCGTTATAACGAAATCAGCGTTATAACCGAAAGCGTTATAACGAGCTTTTACTGTATGTATAGAAAATTTTTACAGGAGTGTAAAACAATAGGGGTCTCCTAATCCCAACTACCCATAAGATCATGTAAATTCAGGGTGGTCGGGATTAGGGTAGGTACCGAATTCAAACACACAGTCAGTGATTTTTGAAGTGCCTTGGAAGAAAATTCCAAAAAGCCATAAAGAATTATTCTCGTCGTTGTCGAGGTTCCTTATCTTTTACAGGACATTGGAAATAGCATTTTTGTGGTATCCTAACATGGTGAGGCGTATACCTATTGCCACTGCGATTATTCTAGGGAATCGACGTTGTTTCAAGCTTCCACTAGTAGTTTCCCGTTGCTTTCTAGTGACATCTACACAAGCACCTTGGAGCCAGCCGGGTAGTTTAGAGACCCTGAGCTCCTCAGTGTTGACCTCTATAGATGCTCAAACCAGTTTCAGCCTTTTGATTCTGCTAACAGATGGCGTGCATTATCTGTTAGCTCGGCTAAACTGGTAGTCCCACAGTACTTGGCATGTAATGTTGATAATTGCACGAAAGATTTTTTAATTACACGCACATAACTCCAAAATTTTAATATGAGTTGGAGGAAGGTTCAATCTATCTTTTAAGCCATTTACTGTATTTTCATGTGAAATAGTATTTTATTGGTTGCTGCACTTTCAAATGTGGTTGGAATTAAGATACCTCACTTTTTAGAGTGGTCGGGATTAGGATACCAAAATTTGAAAAATAATTTTTGAGTTGTTGTGGGAAAAAACTGAAAACTGCAGAAACATATTAAGAATTACTTATTTGTTTACACCAAAATTTTGATATGAGTTAGGGGAAGGGTCAACCTTTCTTTTAAGCTATTTACCATGTTCTGAAGTGAAATAGTCTTCGATCGGTGGCGGTTTTTTACAAAAAGTGGTCGGTTTTGGGTGCCCTTACCTGTAAGTGTGCTTTTAATTGAGACAAGAAACACTGCTTAGAGACATAGCGAGTATTTCTCATCTTAACCTGTTATGCATTTATTCTCACCATAATTCCCATTAGAGTCCCCATATTTTACCAATCTAACACCCTTTCCCAGCTACATAAAAAAAAGATGCTCAAAACAATTTTACTTTTCAAATTTCAAATCCAAAATACAATTTTGCCCAGTTTTCGAAAAATTTTGTACTTTTTATTTGAAATAAAACATTAAAATTTTGTTGCTGTCAAAAATTTCGAAAAGTTTGCTTTTTCAACAAATTTTTTCTGAATCTCAAAATTTTAAAGTAAAATTTTTAAAAACTGAAAAAATTGCGAGGCATTTGATGACGTTCCATTTCAAATTTGTTGGGACGTGAAAATTTTTCTTATGAGTGGTCGAAGCTTTCAAAAAAAAAAGAGGAATGAAATTCTACCTACTTATCTTCAAATTTATATTTTGTGGGTTCTAAAAAATTGAGGAGGAGGGAATTGAGAAAAATGTTCAGGTGATAAGATTTTACATAGAATTTTTTAAAAACTTGGTCTTTCATTTTGGTCTTTTATATTTTTTGGATTTGAGAATCAAAGCAGTCATTTTTGGGGAAATTCAGGAAATATTTTATTTCCAAAATGAGTGATGATGACTTGAATTCTTATTTTTTTTCAAATATGTATCACAGCCTAACTTTTCAATCTAATTTCTGTAGTGGAAAATTATTTCTGTAATCTATCGACTGAATTATTCTAAAGCGCTGAATGGATAAAAATGTTGAAAAGTTTTGATATTTGGATCCCTAGGTAGGTACCATACCTTGCTTCAGCTCGTAATGGAGCACTTTCAACATTTTCATCTAAAATTACCACCTTGAAACATTTGGAAAAAATATCACCATATTTCAAAAACAGCCGTTTTTATTGAGTTGGTTGAAACAGAGATAGGTACCTATGTTAAGTGTAACTTCTTTATTGGAATCGGAATCAGTTCGGCAGAAGCTGAAACTATTCGGCGGGTCCATCAGTCGAATTTTTCCCCTCAGGAAGTAAAAATTCGTCTCCTCCAACATTTTCTGATTTTTCACCATGAGACTCAATCAACTCCCCATCAACAGAATTTCCGCCAGAATTTGGCTTTTCTGACACGAGATCTGATTCAACCGGTCTTATTTCTCCCACTACTTCTTTCAACTCCCATGGATACTTTTTCGATAGAAATACCTCGTTCAAATCTAAAATTCCTTCAGGCTTCATACCATATAATATCGGTATCTCCTTCATGATTAGTTCAGGAAATTGACAGCATATTGTTCGTCCAACAGTGTGATTGGTTTCTCGAACATCCACCCATCCATATTTTTCGCATTCGTCCCGTGCACAAATGATGTTACCTGCATCTTCGTACGGATTATTGACTGTAACAATAAAAATACCTCGAGAGTCGTTTGTCCCTGCTGCATACACAACCAGTTTCCAAAATGCCAAGGGTACGGGTAACGATATATTCTTTCTGTCTAGAAATATTTTACTTCCTCCAAGTTTTAATGTTTTGTAAGTACCACTTACTACGGTCAGGCTGAGGAATGTCTGCAAAAAATGACAGATTTGGTTTCAAAAAACTTTCAATAATTTTATCGTCAATTAAAGTACGTAGATATGTATAAACTATGTAGATAGGTTTCCATTTCTGAAGTCAATCGATCTACAGCATCAATTTGATCAATTTTTGAGTGAATTTGAGGAAATTATTTAAATATTTGTTTGAAAAAGTAAATTATTTTGTTGTCTAATATATAAGAGTGAACTTTGAACTTACTTTAGTTAAATTATTAACGTAACCTTCCAATTTGCGCCAAGCACCGTTCTTGATGACATGCCACATTGGAGCAACATTTCCATATGTTTTTGCTGACTGTCTAACAACAGGAGTAATAAATCCTTGTAAAGCTGCCAAGTGAGCTTTGGCCAGTATTTTGTTTTGTTTAGGATCGAAATACTTTTTTCGTTCGACTTCGTTTTCGAACAATTCACGAAACACTTTTTCTTGATTTTTCTGAAATTTGCAGCCAGTAAACCATTGACTGTTAAATATACCCATCTGTTTGATCATTTCAAGATATGGAACGATATTCTCACCAGTTCGTAAAAGTTTGCAATATCGATTCCAGGAAATAGGATATCTTTACCCAGATCGTGATCGTCGAATGATTCATTGATTTCTCGCGAATGCATATCGGTATTATACTGAACCTCGTGTTGGACACAAACCACCCTTAAATCGGAGTGACTAAATACAACAGTAAGAGACCAATAAAATCTGAATCTCTGAAATTTAATTGCGCATTAATTTCAGATCAACGAGCTTTCCACGATAATCATCTGAATATCTAATGATCAAAACTTCGAATTCAATTTATCACGGAGGAATTATATTTATTAACTAGGTATGTAATTAGATATGTACGAGTACCTACCGGGTCATCCGAATTTCCGAAGTCAGCTTTCACTAAATTTTCATATTGTTCCATAAATACCTGAAAAAAAAAGAGGTAAACATTTTTTCATTATTTAGGAGCATTTTTTTAAACATCACAATCTAATTAGGTAGGTCTATTTAATTTTTTTTACCTCAAAACCAACCAAATAAATTCTATAAATATCTTTGGGATGCCTTTTTTTGGACTCGAATAAATAAGTCCTTACTGGATTTCGGCATTTGAAATTTCGTGCATCGTCTAACGCTGTAGAATCTCGTTCTTCTTGTTCTTTTTGAACGGAAATTGTAGAAGTAGAGTTTCCTTCTCCTGCTTCGAGATCTAAACCATTTGCTGCATTTTTTGTGTTGGTTTCTACTTTCGATTCATTGGCTCGTTTTTCGCGTCGCTGTTTCACAAAAGATAGATAATTCATTTCAACAAACAGTGTTTGTTTCGCAGTTGAAATGTTATTATTTGGGGGTTCATTTTTTTTATCTGTAAGTTTTTTCTTAGTTTGGTCATTATTTTCAATTGTAATTCGGTTTTCTTCGTTAGTTATTGTTCTTGGACAAGCGAATACAATGTCAGCAAATGTTTCGTCCTGAATGTATAGGTCATATAGCAGTGGATTAGCAGTAGTATCCATCAAGTTCTTCCCATCTAACTTAAAAAGAAATACTACCAAAGGGTCGTATTGAGATCCTGAAAAAATTTAAAGCAAATGTTTATTCAACAGACATCAGTACACTTGAAATAGTACGTACATTGGGGTGGATCGTGAAAGGAAAAAAATGGAGGATCATGACCAAAATCAGTCATGGACACCTTCATTTTGAGTTGAAAGTCACTCAGAAAATTTTTTAGCTCCGGAAGTGGAAAACGTCCCCTCTTCGAGGACTCATACCTCCTCTCCAGGAGTAGGTATTTTCTATGCTGGAAAATTTTCCGAGCGACTTTCAACTCAAAATGAAAGTATTCGTGAATTTTAGTCAAAATTCTGCGATATTTTTTTTACGATCCGTCCCAATATGGTGACATTTTAGGTATTAGATAGGTGCATATTATTGTGAGAGTTGAATCATGTACCTATACCATTGTCATCATGATCAGCATTCAAACCTGTAATAAATTATGGAAAAATATAGGTAGGTAAATAAATTGCAAGCAGTTCCATTTTCAAAACTAAAGAACATCTACTTATTCACTTTTTTAAGAAATACATAATTATTATATAATTTTCACAATCCGTAATAAAAATTAATTTTACTTGTAGGAACTTCTTGATATTGCTCTGGATTCCATATTTTTAAAAAAAAAGAGTGAACAGCATCCAGCACATTACATTCTGCAGGATAGTTTCCGATCAAAAAATAAAGTTCGAAAATCAACACAATGTTTTTCATCTTGTTGTGGGAACTTCAGCTAGGTACTCGTATTTGTATGAAAATCTGTCTTCTTTCAATACTTTTCAATCAACGTTTTAGGATTAGATATGGCCAGGTAGAGGTACCTACTCGATAAAAAATCAATAAAATTCAACTTCGAAGATTTAACAGTTGCTTATGAAGTTGATTTTAGAGAACTACCGTCTACTAACAAATGTGTCGACATTCAGCTGTTTGAATAAATGAAAAATATGTAATTATAGCATCTTACGTGATTGATTTCTCTTTGGCTCGTATTTTATATTGAGTCATATTCCTCGCATATTTATGAATGTTTGTGCTATTTTTTATATTTTTATATGTCTAGTTTGTTTCAATGGAATTGATTTGGAAGTTCAGAAAATCCGAATCCGAGGCGTAGAATTGTCAATGATTAATTTTTATGACGCATTTATATAGGTATGCATCGTTACTTTTTGCACCAAAAATTCACGAATTTGTCCATATTTTTTAAAACAATCTCGAAGGAGTTGTGAGAAGTTCTCAAAAATCTTCTGGAAATGTTAATTGAAACGTCAGTACGTAATCGAATTCAGAGACATTGAAACAGGCTGTGCTCCAAAATTTATAATGTAAGCACCTACTTTATTTAGAGTTTGTGTAATTAAATTATTCTAAAGTTAGATCTTGGTTCTTGGTATGTTGAGAAATCAAAACATTTAAAATAAGTAGGTCAATACTTACATAGCTTCAGAAGTGAAGGGAATTTTATTAATTCAAATTAAAAATATTTTTAAAACATTATGTCATATGTACATATAGGCTTACAATATGTAGGTAAACATAGTGATATGAATACCTTTAATTAGTTATTTAAATGATGATCGACACCATCTCAAGCAACTTACTTCGCTGATACCTATTTCACTTTCTAATTTCGGAATTAGCGACGTTATCTCAGCGCTGTTTTCTGGCTTACGCCTCATCGGATTTGCCTGAAGTTTATTTCTCTCCTCCTGGATAGCATTTTCATCGAGATTCCCCAAGTTCACCACATTATTCTAAAGCGCTGAATGGATAAAAATGTTGAAAAGTTGTGATATTTATCC
Organism: Planococcus citri; assembly: GCF_950023065.1. Classification (NCBI taxonomy): domain Eukaryota; kingdom Metazoa; phylum Arthropoda; class Insecta; order Hemiptera; family Pseudococcidae; genus Planococcus; species Planococcus citri. Next base: position 13,980,656 of record NC_088678.1, on the reverse strand, counting down.
CCCTAGGTACTGTACATTACTTCAGCTCATAATGGAGCACTTTCAACATTTTCATCTAAATTACCACCTTAAAACATTTGGAAAAAATATCACCATATTTCAAAAACAGCCGGTTTTATTGAGTTGGTTGAAACAGAGATACCTATGTTAAGGTTGTTAAGGATTTGAAATATTCGCAAATTAGGCGAAAAACATCGGCGAAAACGTAAGATAAAATTGTTTATTTACACGCAAAAATATATACAAGTCGCGGACAAGATATGAAAAGGTAATGAACTTTCAGTTGCAAGTTCATACCCAAGCAAAACAACAAAGTTTGATACTGGACACAGCCAGCAATTATCGCGAGATCGGTAAAATAACCATAAATTAACAGCCAAATATTTCTACCTAAAAACGTAATTTTTTATTTTATTTAAAAAATAAAATTCGCGAATTCGCAAATGCGAAGGTCGCAACACCGCCCCTCAGATTTACAATCATATGAATGTAAATCTGGCAACACAAAAATCATAACTAAACAAGAGGCGCGTGATAACGTAATCGTAAATAAACAAACGTCATTCTAATTTTTTACAAAAGATCGCGGAAAGGTACGATTGATCATTAATTCATTAAATAATTATAAATTATTTAGAAATACATACACGTTTATTAACCAATATCGTATACTATCGTTATACAAAACCTATACAAAATATTTGCATCGTTTTATTGTTGAATCGTGATCAAGAAATTTGCACAAAGCAATTGGGTTCAAAAATACATTTGTATTTTGAACAAAAATACATTCGATCAACAGTTCAAATGAACTAGGAAAATCAACGTCAATTATTGTAAGTCTAATTATCATCGTTACAACAATCACAAAACATTCAAGTACCTTAAACTTCCAGAATAAATCTTTTATGAGATATCGTTCATGTGAGCGATTATCTCGTTGGGTTTTTACCATCATTTCATCAACAAATACTTCGATCTCTTCAAGATCGCATTTACGTAAATTTTCATTTATCAATGCAATAATCGAGTGATCAATAACAAAGATCACTTTCAGAAATCCGTAAGTACAAAAATTTATTTCATCATTTAATAATTCTCGTTTATATGAATGAGTATCATTTGATAGCTCATTACTGAATATTGAGTACTTTTCCAATTCGTTTGTCATTTCCAAATTTATGACAATCCAATTACCATTCATTGAGAATTTCATCAAAACCAAGTTTAATGAAAGTTCAGTTAGCAGAATTTTGATCAACTGATCATTTAATTCAACTAAATCGTAAATATCACCTTCAAATTCGTTATCCAAAAGTGTCGATTCGAATTTATTATCGTAATTGCGCAATATAAAATTAGCACTAATTGTACTCGTATTTATACACATCGGAATCGTTTTGGTATCCTGAAAGGAGTACTCAGCATGAGAGAATTTATCTCTAACCATTTTAAAATACATCGAGCATAAATCCACATTTAATTCATCAAAACATCGTTCGTTTTTCTTCACGTTACTACAGTTCACCATTGAGGAAAAATTCAGATGAATTTTCCTTTCGCCAATTTCACAAACATTTGATTCAACTGAATCTAAATTATTCGTGAAAATTATTCTACCGTTTACTGCTACTTCAATGGAGCTTTGTACATCGTTACTATACATCGAATCGTTTACTTCAATTTTATCATCGCTTGATAATAAACCATCAAAATCGTTACTCAAATAATTCACAGTTGTGAATTTATTTGGATCGCAGTTTTCCTGGTAAAGTACCAGTTGCGGATCTCGTACCCAGTTATGGATCATCATTTTGTGGGGTCCCTAATGGTGAAAAATGAAAATTCAAAAGTGATGTATTTTTTTTTTGATATCAATACTCCCCATAAACAACGAGTTGGAAGACAAAAACTTTTTTACAGCTCGAAAAAATAATAGGGGAAAGTCTCCCAATAGTGCGCACTTAGTACCAAAATCGCTGTCATTCCGCCGCAAAGTTACCTAGGATCGTGATTTTTTGATATGTTGTAGCTGTATCATTCAGCTACATAATTCCAGAGTTTCAAAATTTTTCATTGATAACTGACTGAGAAATACTACCTTGAGTAAAAAATGTCAAATGCGCACTATTAGGAGCCATGGGCTCCTTCAAAGTGCGCAGTAGGGTTCCTAATAGTGCGCGATATGTAAATTTACTTCAAAAAAATTAATTCTTGACAAAAATCGCAATAATACGTTTCATTATCACGAGAACACTGAGAACAGATATAAAAAACATGAGTACTTGACGAAAATTGCGAAAATATGTTTTACTATAAGTAGGGGTTATGTGTGAGCTTATTTCTGCATAGAAAGCCCATTGTTCAAGTATTCTTTCACTCTTAGGAATGTTTCTTCACTGAAAACTAACACCCTTTAGCCTTTTACAGGTATTTAACACTCCATTCTATCAAAACAAAAGTCAGGTAGTGAAAAACACAAGCATGTTTACAGATTTTCTAGGATGCGCACTATTGGGAATCCATGGTTCAAAAATATCCTCTATTTCTTTAAAAATTATTTTCATGAAAACGAAAGGATGAATTTTCAAACTTTTACAACAATATTAAAGAGGATAAAATTCCCTACAAAATGATATAATATAAGTTATCTCATAAATTTTTGCAATTCAACGAGAGCAATACAAATTGTTAACTTTTCACAAAAAAAAATTTCATCAGAAATTGAAAATTCACATTTTTTGACTTTGCACGCGTAAAATTTAGCCAAATGGCTTGTATGATACATCAAAATAATCGTCACGACACGCTCTTTCAAATGAGCTACCTCACGAATTTTTCAGTGGTGCCAATCGCGAGATATGGCGCTGCGCACTATTAGGAGACTGCGCACTTTTAGGGGACTTTCCCCTAATTGGGTTTTTGGTGAAAATTTTCACGTGAAATTTTCCAAGTCAGATTTCAAATTTTCGTAAAAGCTTGAAAAAACATTTTTTTTTCCAAATAAGTGGTCAACCGGAAGCATTGGTGGTCCCCTTCGATGATTTGGTAGTTTCAAGAAAAACGAAGGTAAGTGAACCATTTTTATTTACACATTACCGAGTGCGATCAAAATTGCTTGTGAATTGCCGAATTTTCGTTAGTATGCGCCAATCTTTGGTTGTAAGTCATTATTATATGATGCTTAATGAGAATCACTTCCATTTTATTATAATTACGTAAATTATTTTTTGATCCTCAATCGGTATCAAAATTTTTGATCTGCAATCGGGCCCCCAAATTTTTGATCCGCAAGTGATGTCTATTTTTTTCTTAAATACGAGTATTTTCATTTTTTTTGCAGAATGTCTCGAGATTTCACGGATCAAGATCTGAAGATGGCCGATCAAATACTTACCATGTGTTTTAACTGAGTATATTATAATAAAAGTTTTGATTTTCTAAACGACTTTTTCATCGAAAATTTTTCAGGGCCCGCTTGTGGATCGGACATTTTTGATCCATAAGTGGTACTTTTCAGGTCTTCGATTTTTTCTCTGTCATTTTTCAACTGTGAAATATGGAAACTTTTCCCAGTGATACATTCTTATGGAAGCTTCCTTCTAACGATGTATGGGGATAATTCGCAGATTGGGCAACAAAACCGCAACCGGGCCAGTGGCCCGGTTGTGGTTATTTTAGGGGTCGGGGAAAAACAGCGCCACAACTAAAGTTTCCAACAAAAAATTTTTTTCCCCAATATTTTGTGTAGAAAGGTTCACTTTACAAATAGTGATGATGAAATGTGAAAAAAAATAATATTTACGCCCTACAGAATTTTTTAAAAAAGGTGATCCAAAACTGGTACTTTACCTTAAGTGTAAACTTCTTTATTGAAATCGGAATCAGTTCGGCAGAAGCAGAAACTATTCGGTGGGTCCATCAGTCGAATTTTTCCCCTCAGGAAGTAAAAATTCGTCTCCTCCAACATTTTCTGATTTTTCACCATATTTTTTTCCACGAGACTCAATCAACTCCCCATCAACAGAATTTCCACCAGGATTTGGCTTTTCTGACACAAGATCTGATTCAACCGGTGTTATTTGCCCTGTTACTTCTTTCAACTCCCATGGATACTTTTTCGATAGAAATACCTCGTTCAAATCTAAAATTCCTTCAGGCTGCATACCATATAAAATCGGTATCTCCTTCATGATTAGTTCAGGGAATTGACAGCATATTGTTCGTCCAACAGTGTGATCAGTTTCTCGAACAAAAATCCATCCATATTTTTCGCATTCATCCCTTGCACAAATTATGTTACCTACATCTTCGTACGGATTATTTACTGTAACAATGAATATGCCACGAGAGTCGTTTGTCCCTGCTGCATAAACAACCAGTTTCCAAAATGCCAAGGGTACTGGTAATAATTTATTCTTGCTTTCTAGAAATATTTTACTTCCTCCAAGTTTTAAGGTTCCGTAAGTACCGCTTACAACGGTCAGGTTGAGGAATGTCTGCAAAAAATGACAGATTTGGTTTCAATAAATTTTCAATCATTTTATCGTCAATTAAAATACGAGTATGTATATGTAAACTAGGTTTTCATTTCTGAAGCCAATTTACCTACAGCATCAATTTGATCAATTTTTGAGTGAATTTGAGGAAATGTCAAATTCTTAGGTGTCTAACTAAACTGTCTACGAGTACTTCTTAATAGAGGCCAATGAACCTCAATATATCTTCTACATACTTAAATATTTGTTTGAAAAAGTAAATCATTTTGTTGCGTTTAAGAGTGAACTTTGGACTTACCCTGGTTAAATTATTAATGTAACCTTCCAATTGACGCCAAGCACCATTCTTGATGACATCCCACATTGGAGCCACATTTCCATATGTTTTTGCTGACTGTCTAACTGCAGGAGTAATAAATCCTTGCAAAGCTGCCAAGTGAGCTTTGGCCAGTGTTTTGTTTTGTTTAGGATCGAAATACTGTTTTCGTTCGATTTCGTTTTCGAACAATTCACGAAACACTTCTTCTTGATTTTCCTAAAATTTACCAGTAAACCTTTGACCGTTGAATATATATCCATCTCTTTGATCATTAAGGAATGGAACAATATTCTCACCAGTTCGTAAAAGTTCGCGATATCGATGCCAGGAAATAGGATTTCTTTACCCAGATCGTGATCGTCGAATGATTCATTGATTTCTTTCGAATACATATCGTTATTATATTGAACCTCGTGTTGGACACAAACAACCCTTGAATCGGAGTGACTGATTATGACAGTAAGAGACCAATAAAATCTGAATCTCTGAAATTTAATTTCACATAATTATTAATTTCAAATCAACGAGCCTCGTGCGATAAAAATTTTAATATCTAATGTTCAAAACTTTCAAATTCAATCTTTACAGAAGAATTATTTATTAGGTATAGGTAAGTAGGTAGTTAGATATGTACCTACCGGGTCATCTGAATTTCCGAAGTCAGCCTTTACTAAATTTTTATATTGTTCCATAAATACCTGAGAAAGGTAGGTAAACATTTTTTTAATCATTTAGTAAAATTAAAAAAAAAAATCACAATTCAAGTTGGTAAGTCTAGGTACTTTTTTACCTCAAAACCAACCAAATAAACTCTATAAATGTCATCGGGATGCCTTTTTTTGGACTCGAATAAATAAGTCCTTACCGGATTTCGGCATTTGAACTTTCTCGCATCGTCTAACGCTGTAGAATCTCGTTCTTCTTGTTCTTTTTTAATGGAGGTTGTAGAAGTCGAATTTCCTTCTCCTGCTTCGAGATCTAAATCATTGGCTGCATTTTTTGTGCTCGTTTCTATTTTTGATTGATTGGCTTGTTTTTCCCGCCGTTTCACAAAAGATAGATAATTCATTTCAACAAACAGAGTTTGTTTCGCAGTTGAAATGTTATTAATTGGGGGTTCATTTTTTTCATCTGTAAGTTTTTTCTTAGTTTGATCATTATTTTCAATTGTAATTCGGTTTTCTTCGTTAGTTATTGTTTTCGGACAAGCGAATACAATGTCAGCAAATGTTTCGTCCTGAATGTATCGGTTATACAGCAGTGGATTAGCATTAATATCCATCAAGTTTTTCCCATCCAACTTATAAAGAAATACTACGAAAGGGTCGTATTGAGAGTCTGAAAAAATGTCAAGTAGGTAAATGTTTATTCAACATACACCAGCAAACTTGAAATATGTACCTCTACCTACCTACATTGGGGTAAGCGGAGGATCATGACCAAAATCAGTGGAGACTTTCAGTTTGAGTTGAAAATCACTCAGAAATTTTTTTTAGCTCCTGAGGTGCCCTTGGGAGAGATATGGGTCCGCAAAGAGAAGACGTTTTAAAAAAAATTGATATTTCAGAATAATTAATGCAACATTATTTGAATTTTTTCAAAACACGAATTAGAACCCTAAAAGTGAACCTTTGGAATTGTTTTTTTTCCAAAGCAGATTGGGTAGGGGTTAGAGCGAAAAAAACCACGATTTTTTCGAAAACTTCCTTTCTTTGAGGACTCATATCTCCTCTCCACGAGTAGGTATGGTATCTCCTCAGCTGAAAGCTTTTCTGAGTGACTTTCTACTCAAAATTGAAACATTATTGAAACATTTATACCTACCATTGACATCATGATCAGCATTTAAACCTGTAATAAATTACGGAAAAATATAAGTGAATACTTACATATGTAAATGCAAACAGTTTCATTTTTAAAACTATAGGACGTCTATATAATTATATTCACTTTCTTAAGAAATGTCTTTATTACGTAGGTAATAAAAATTAAGTTTACTTGTAGGAAGTTCTTGATATTGCTGTGGATTCCATATTTTCTTAAAAAAAGAGTGAACAGCACCGAGCATACTACATTCTGCAGGATAATTTCCAATCAAAAAATAAAGTTCGAAAATGAGCACTATGTTTTTCATCTTGTTGTGAGAACTTCAGCTATTTGTACGAAAATCTACCTTTTATGAATATTTTTCGAAGTTTCGGCACTAGAAATTCCCAGGTAGCTACTCGATAAAAAATCAATGCAATTCAACTTCGAAAATTTAACAGTTGCTTATGAACTTGATTATAGAACTACATACCTATGTCTATTGTCTATACTAACAAACGTGTCGACATTCAGCTGTTTAAATAAATGAAAAATATATAATTATAGCACCTTACGTGTTTGATTTCTCGTAGGGTCGTATTTTATATTGTGTCATATTGCTCGCATATTTACGAATGTTTGTGCTATTTTTTGATATTTTTATAGACCTAGTTTGTTTGAATGGAATCGATTTGGAAGTTCAGAAAATCCGAATCCGAGGTGTAGAAATTGTCAACGATTAATTTTTGTGACGCATTTAGGTATCTATCCGTTACTTTTTGCACCAAAAATTCACGAATTTGTCCATATTTTTAAAAAAAATCTCGAACGAGTTGTGAGAAGTACATCTCAGTATGCTGATACCTAGATGGATATCTTTTGCAAATTTCAACACTATAAAATCTGCTGGAAATGCTAATTAAATGTCATATGTTGGTATGTTGAGAAATCAAAAGATTTAATCGTCCGCTGTATGTATTAGATTGTGGACATTGTACAATGCAAACTCCGGGCCATACAAAGTTATGCCATTCTGAATGAAAGTTTCAGGATAAGTAAGTACGAACAGTAGAGACATTGGAATCCAGAATCACCGTAAGTAGGTACATACATACATCGATTCAGAAGTGAAGGTGAATTTTATTAATTCAAATGAACAATATTTTAAAAACATATAACAAATATCGCGTATATCTATATATACATGGCTTACAATAGGTAGGTAGATAGAGGTACACAGCGAGTGATATCAATACCAAAATACTTAACCTAATTTTAAAAACTTGAAAAAATATTACAACAATCAGCTCAAATGTCTTTTTTCGCTGAAATTTCACTTTCTAATTTCGGAATTAGCGACTTTATCTCAGCGCTGTTTTCTGGCTTACGCCTCATCGGAATCGCCTGAAGTTTATTTCTCTCCTCCTGGACTTCATTTTCATCGTGATTCAGTTCTTTCACAAGATTTCCCAAGTCATTAATCTCCCCAGAGTAAGTTTCATATTCTGATACTTTATTCAGATCAAGAATATGATCTGGCATGGAACCAAATAAAATTGGTATTTTTTCCACAATGCTTACTGGAAATTCACAAATGATGGTACGACCTTTGGTATGATCAATTTCTTGAATAGGTTTCCAACCATATTTCTCGGATTCATCTTTCTCACAAATAATGTTGCCTATATCGTTATATGGATTATTGACCGTAACAATAAATATACCACGAGACTCGTTCGATCCAGCACCATGTATTACAAGCTTCCAGAAAGCCAAGGGTACAGGCACTTTATCATCATCTGCTAGATATATTTCTTTTCCATCGAGTTTCAAGGTTTCGTAAGTCCCACTTACGACGGTCAGGTCAAGAAAAATCTGTAATGAAGAACTCGGTATTAACCATCGAGCACACCAACAATCTAGTTTACACCTATTCTACTCTAAGGATGGGTCGTCCAAGTTGTAAGAGATTCTCAAAAAACTACAGGAAAATTTGTTTCCTAGATAGGGGTTCTGAGGTTTGAGAGACATGAACTTTCACTGAGCCAAAATTCCAGCCAAATCGCAGATGATAAGTTGATAAGGTTCTCTTGTGAGAAAACATTGATCACTTACTCGGCTGGTTAAAAGATCGATAAAATGTTCCACTTTGCGCCAAGCATTATTTCTGATGACATTCCACATTGGAGCGACATTTCCATATGTTTTAGCTGACTGTCTTATTACAGGAGTGATGAATCCATTCAAAGGTGCCAAATGAGCTCTCATCAGTATTTTGTTTTGTTCCATATCGAAATATTTTTTTCGCTGGATTTCATTTTCAAATAATTTACCAAATACTTTTTCTTGGTTTTCCTAAAATTTCTCAGCATGATGAATCCATGATAACAATCCATTACTTAAGCATCAAAGAAATATTGTACCTATAAAGACTCACCTTTTCATACAAGTTTGCAATATCAATATTGGGAAATAGAACATCTTTACCAAAATCATGATCAATGAAGGATTCATTAATTTCTCTTGAAAACATATCTGGATTATATTGAACTTCTTGATGGACGCAAACCACTCTCAGTTTGTGATCATTGAACACAATAGTAAGTACCCATGAGAATTGGTAATTCTGAAAATTGACTGATTTTTAGACGATACCTAAATGTAGGTTTGCATTAGAGTAGGTAGACCATTTAGAAAAAAAATCAACAAATTTTAACCAAGTTCAGCAGAGACCTTCATTTTCAGTTGTTGAAGGTTACCCACAAAATTTTTTACCCCTTACAATGATCCTATAGATGAGGATATGGACCCTCAAAGAGGGAAGATGAGATGTAATCAAAACAATTGTGGTTTTTTGCTATAACCCCCACCCAAGCTGTTTTGGAAAAATGGTCCTGTCCCAGAATCCATAGGTATTGAAAAGAAATGAGATGAAGTCAACCTAAAGCTGCCTACTATGTCATGGCTATTGAGTAAGAAAACGTCGCTTCAGAATAAGTTCGTTGATTTATAAAACAATCATTAAACCAATTTGGACCTCAGCAGCACCCATCTAGGGAATAGCTGAAAAGAAGTAACATTGAAAAAATGCAGCTATGCCAAAATAAATGACTGAGTAAAGTCATTTGTGCACCCTCATAATTATGCTTGCAATGATCAAATCCATTGGGACCTCAAGACACCTAGCATGATCAAATTACTATCACCCTATTGACAAAAATTATGCAATAGCATGCTAAAATGCATGCTTTTATGCATAGCACAAGCATGCGTGAATTTGGACTTTTTTCAAAAAAAACATGCGATTCAGTCTGCGAATATCATGCGTAAAAGCAATGTTAAAGCATATAAAATGAATAGAAATTTAAATTTTTTTTGCCCTGGGTGGGAATTGAACCTGGGACCCGCATATTCTGTTGCTCCGCGTTACCTTACCAACTCGGCCACTTTGCTGCTTGCAAAGAGTGGAGTTATTTCCCCATAAATGTTTGCACTTTTTGGACTTGGGACAGGGTTGTTAAATTACCGTAATTTATTCGCTGGTAAAATACGGCGGTAAAATACGGTAAAATACGGTATTTTACCGTATTTTACCATCTTGAATAATGTAATGAACTTATAGTGTTCAACCCTTCAAAGGTTCAAACTTATAAAATTGTGTATTATTATATGATGGGTGGAAATTTCAATAATTTTCTGCTTGAAATTTGAAAACAATATGAAACTATGAAGGGGTTAAAAATTACATTAACAACACTTAAAAAACCTTGAAGTTACTGAAAATTACTAAAAATAAAAACTAAAAAGTGATGAAAGATGGCCAATGGGGAAAAATTAATTGTATAACCATTAACCAATAACCATAAAACTGGAAAGCAATAAAGCATGGATTAAAATTATAATTAAAAATTAAAATCATTCAAAATTGTCAACAAATCAAAAATTGACCAATTTGGTTATTTTAATGATTGAAATAACCAAAATTTAATGATTTTGAACTTTGAAGTACATTTTATTTTAATGACATTTCAATTGATTTCAACATGTTTTCACGATATGATGCCATTTGCCATTTTTTAAAAAGTTTTTGACCAATTGTGAATAATTTTCTGGGAATTGTTTGGTAATTTTCAATCATTTTCCTGTTTATATGTAACATGCATCAATTATCATTAGCATTTATGCAAATTAATTGTAAATTTTGATGCCAATCATCTTCAGCTGTTGATTCATCCTTTCAACTTTCAAATAATATGGCAAAAAATGCTTTTTGGTAATTTACGGTAAAATACGGTAATAAACTTTTGGTAAAATACCGTAAAATACGGTAAAATACCGCCGTAATTTACCGACATAAATTACCTTACAACCCTGACTTGGGAGAAAAATTTAAAAATTTGATAAGTTCACAACGCACAAACATTTATGCGGAAATAACTCCACTCTTCGCAAGCGGCGAAGTGGCCGAGTGAGCTAGGTAATGCGGAAAAATAGATACCACGGGCCCCAGGTTTGATTCCCACCCAGGGCAGAAATTTTTAAATTTCTATTTAATTTTTTTTTATTTCTATTTAATTTTATATGCTTTACCATTGCTTTTACGCATGATATTCGCAGGCTGAATCGCATGCTTTTTTCGAGAAAAGTCCAAATTCACGCATGATTGTGCCAACACGCCTGTTTTTATGCATAATTTTGTCAATAGGGCAACTAACAATACTGGCAACTCCATTTAAAATACACTGAGCGTTTTTGTCTCAAAAATAGCGCAACCTGAATGGCCTGGGTTGAAACTGACATTTATCAAAAATGCAGAGTTCAACGGATACCTGGATTGCCGGGTTCCCGGGTTGACCCAGAAAGGAATTGGATAACTGGGTACAGGAACCCTTACCCTATTGACAAAAATTATGCGATAGCTTGCTAAAACTCATGCTTTTATGCATAGCACAAGCATGCGTGAATTTGGACTTTTTTCAAAATAAGCATGCGATTCAGACTGCGAATGTCATGTGTAAAAGTAATGTTGAAGCATGTAAAATGAAATAAAAATTGAAAAAAATGTTTGCCCTGGGTGGGGATTGAACCCAGGACCTGAAGTTTCTATTTTTCCACATTACCTAACCAACTTGTCCACTTTGCTGCTTGCAAAGAGTGGAGTTATTTCCTCATAAATGTTTGCCCTTTTTGGACTTGGGAGAAAAATTAAAAAATATAATAAGTTCACAACGCACAAACATTTATGCGGAAATAACTCCACTCTTCGCAAGCGGCTAAGTGGCTGAGTGGGTTAGGTGACGCGGAAAAATAGAATCTGTGGGTCCCAGGTTGGATTCCCACCCAGGGCAGAAGATTTTTTCAATTTTTCTTTTATTTTACAAGCTTTAACATTACTTTTACGCATGCTATTTGCAGGCTGAATCGCATGTTTATTTTCGAAAAAAGTTCAAATTCACGCATCACGCATCAACACACCTGTTTTTATGCATAATTTTGTCAATAGGGTAGTGGAAAACAATGAAAAATGCGACGCTGCTACATCAAACTGACAAAAAAAGTTCATCTTTATATAGCGATCCTAGCAATATCTATATGAACTGCTCAAAATTACATCATTTTCCTTTCCAAGAATTTCACAACCCGGATAGGAACCCGGTAATTTTCAGATCCGGGTAAGAACTCGTGGATCCTGATACTTCTTGATCTCTGCAAAAATGCTCTCTTGCGCGTTCGCAAGATTCGAATCAGCAAATCAGATGCTTGTGGTAAAATTTAGTTTCACCCCAGGCCACTAGGAGGATAAAACACCATTTTTTGATGGAGTTGCCAGCATTGCCAGTTGATAGTATTTGGAATGATAGAAGAAATTTGTAAATTTACAATAAGATACCTATCACCAGCAACTACCGGACCACTCGAACGCCGAAGCAAGATGGTTAAGGGTATTGGATGCACCTCAAATTTGACAATTAAAACGTGTAAAACACATTCGACCTAATTCTTACTATAACTAAATTTAAAAATTACTTTAAATAGCAATGGCTAAGAAAAGTAATAAAACATTGATGACGAATTTACCCAATAATAACGGGTTCACAAATTTCTAACCGCTTTGTAAAACCCAAAAAGTGGTCTTGGATTTTGATGGTAACTGGCTTAGTTTGACAAAGAATCTCAAATGCTTTCATTTAGGACTGAGCTATTTTTCACAAAACTGGTTTGGTAGGTGCTGAACAGAAAAAAACACGATCTTCGAAAATGTCCCCTCTTTGAGGGACAATGTCTCCCCTCTGGTCTAAAATTTATTGTGGATAACATTCAATTCAAAATAAAGGTCTCCGCTAAATTTGGTTAAAATCCATTGACTTTTTTTCAGGGTGATCTGCTTACATTATATACGTGTGGTAGATAATTAATGTGCCTTGTGCCTATACCCGAGTAATGAGATGGGCACTAATAGGTACATAGGTACACTTAATTTCCATGTATGTATTTTGGAAAAATTAATTTTTATTTACCTACCTCGTTATCTGAGTTTCCAAAGGGGTATTTTGCTAAATTTGTATATTTTCCCATATCAATCTAAAATGAAATGAAAATAAAAAAGAATAAGTACCTACCTAATTAAGAAGGTGGGGGTAAATTTTTTTGTACCAAAGTAAAATGATTGGATCTGATCAGGTCCAATCACATCTGAGTAGGTAGTTTTAAATAGGTCTGACTGATGTAATCTAATCACTCAATCAGACTCAAGCATTTGAATACTAGATTCTCAGATCTAACCAAATCTGATCACATTCCTTTGTCTGCACTATAATGATTCATGTGCTTAAATAGGTACAATCAGGTTCTTGATTAGATCAGATACAATCTTTTTCCTGTGGTAATACGAGTATACGTCATCACAATAAACATATCGACTTCTTTACCTCGAAACCAACAATGTAAGCCTTGTAAAGAGTAGATTTTTTCTTTGACTCAAATAAATAAGGCCTAATTGGATATTGACATTTGAAGTTCCTTGCATCGTCCACAGCTGTTGTATCTCGGTCTCCCTGCTTTTCATGTTGTTTCACAATTGTAGTGTAATCCATTTTGATAACCAGAGTTTGTTCTGGTGTTAGTGGTGGTTGTTCGTTATTTTTTACTGGTGTTTGTTTTTCATCGACTACTGTATTCGGACAAGCGAATACAATGTCAACAAATATATCGTCCTTAATACAGTCTTCAAAAAGTGAGGGATTAACATTAACATTCGTCAATTTGCCATCATCTAATTTATATAGCACTTGGGCTAAAGGATCATATTGGAGTTCTGCAAAAAAAAAAAAAAATCGTTAGTCAAGCGTTTATATGCTAAAGTTGAAAACCTGAGTGTAAGAGTCTTGATATGTATAATCTTACCATTGTTGGAACCATCAATTACTGCACCTAGAATAAATTGCAGAATATTGAAAAAAATTAAAATTACATGCGAGTTCAAATGATAAAAAATTGAAAAAAATATCCTTCTTTGCGAAAAAAATTTTAAAATGAAAAAGAATTAGGTACCTACATTGTGAATCTCAAACAATTGTGTAAAATTATCCTACGTAACAATAAAATGGTTAGGTACCTACCGACCTAATTTTTATAAAATTATAAAAATCATTTCGAGAAATGAATAAAATCTGTTCCACGTACGTGGCATTTTTAAAATTTAAAATTTAAAATTTTTTTTAAATTTCGAAATATAAAGAATTATTTACATTATTAAAATGTAGAATAGATACTTTTCAGCTGAGCAGGTCTCAGACGATTAGTTTGTTGTTTTTCCTCAATCTTATGAATTGCGCATCAAAAATCATTATTTCAAGGATTTATTGAAGTTAACTACAAAATTAAGTATACTCACATTCTGCTACATGATTCCCTACCAAAAATTGAATGAAAAGAATAAAAATCAAGTTTTTCATCTCGCTGTGATACAAAATTAGTAATTAATCCGTGCAAAATATTTCAATGAAATGTCTTTTAAAAATTCTGCCAGCAATCAGAATTTTGAAACCGAACTGATGTGTCTAGACGCTTGAAAAAAATTCAATAAAATCAAGTCGACTTTGAAGTCGTAGCTCATTTGTTTGGTGGATAGGTACTTGAACAGTTGTTAATAAAATCACGTAGGTTTTATGATGAGCACATAGGTAGGTACTAGGTAGAGGCTCCTTTGTGTTTAGTTTCTTATGAATGATTATGCTTATTTTCTGTTTCATAGGTGTTGTTTGTGTATTTTACTGACTTAGGTACCTACCTACGAATTTTTGCGTTGGCAGGCACGATAAATTTTTATGATTTATTGATGAAATCGCAAGATTCAACTTTGAACACCCATAATGTTTACGAAGTTGTGAAACAAAAATATCGCAAATCACGAGTGGAAAAAAATTTTATGTCTTGGCAAAAAATTTTTCACAGGAAAAAATTGCATTTGAAGCGACAATTGGTTGCTGTAAGTTTTGAATGAGAGGTACCTAGCTAACTCATTCAAAAACGTCTCAGAAGCTCTTGAAGCGCTCCAATAAACTATATATTTAGTCGATTCGAAAACATCTGTAGAAATAATAAAAAATTGAATGGGGGAGGTTTGGCCTCATTTTCAAAAATCAGTATTTTCATTATGCTTTCT
The DNA here is from genome assembly GCF_950023065.1 of Planococcus citri. Classification (NCBI taxonomy): domain Eukaryota; kingdom Metazoa; phylum Arthropoda; class Insecta; order Hemiptera; family Pseudococcidae; genus Planococcus; species Planococcus citri. Next base: position 13,965,367 of record NC_088678.1, on the reverse strand, counting down.
GGCAT